>NC_091134.1:25752039-26352039 GCF_041381155.1 Argopecten irradians
GTCAATGTGTGCCTTGTGCTCTGTGATAGAACATGTTATACAGATGAGTATTCCACAATCTTGACACAGAAGAACGACGTCGTTATCTTTGTGGCTAGGGCATCTCGAATTTCCCTTGGTTCTGATTGGGTACTGCTGATGGCGGAATGACCTCCCGACGTTGGTTCCCATGATACCATGGAGTTAGTTTGATCAACTGGTGAAGATGCTATATAAAACACAAAAATTAGAAACAGGAAATAATTTCCATTATTATATATATATATTATAAAATAAAAAAAAAACATGAAAAGAGACTAATTGAATTGTCAAGTTCTTATGTTATAACTATCAAAATATAGAACACATTCTATCGTCAATAATTTGAGTTACCTCAGTCAACTGCATCCTCGGTACTCCAGTGGTTACTTTCATTGTCGTTATATTGACCCCTGGACTATTTCATAGCAAATTGATGGCAGTTCAGGAAAGAAAAACTGACCAGTCACATACTTACAGAGACTGTCTGTGAAGATTACAGAGAGAGCGACGCCCAACTTCAAAGTCACACAAACAATCACTTTGCACCGTTATTCGGTTCTTTTAATGTACTTCGAATGACCAAACTACCTGCTCATCAATTTCAACACAAGCCTTCATGTTTTTATGACATAGTCCATGGGTGGCTATAGGAACAGTGATAGTAACCTCTGGAGTATCGAGGATGACACTGCCATTATATGAATGAATATTCCACTCATAGATTTGTATGTGGTTGTGTCTATGAATTTTGTCGGGTTTTATTCACCAATAACATTTCATATGATATGGCCAAAGCTAACAAGAAGTTAAAATAAACGATACAGTTGAAGTGATGGCAAGCTGATTTAGCAACTGGTATTTTAAGCAATGTATGATACAAGTTAGAATTCGTAGTCCATTTCTTTATTCATTTATTTTTATCAAACCTCTGTTGTCAAATATATGACTTTTAGATAATCTTTTCTGCAATTGTTCCATTAAATGCATGTATGATAAAAGTAAGAATTCGTAGTCCATTTATGATTATTATCATATCATCAAAGTTCCTTTTTCCAATATATGCGCACAATTCCGTCCATAACATGATTTATTTTACTTAGTATAAGAAATGTGGGTTTTTTCAGAAAATACGAGATTTGAAAAATTATTTTAAAAATCGGGATATTTACTATAAAACAGATAGAAAATATCCCGATTTTTTAATAATTTTTGCAAATCTCGTATTTTCTGAAAAAAAAATCACACAACTGTCAAATATATTCATCAGTCCATCCACCAAATACAAAAATGTATGACAACATTCATTTACATTGAGTTGGCCCCCTGTGAAAATTAATGCATCCCTACTCAACTAGTACCACATTGATACCACATTGGCTGAGCAGCAATTTCCCCTCGGTCCTGGAATATCAACTATTCTCATCATCACAGAGGATGAACTAGAGCAGAACTAAAAGCCTTTGAGTAGACACAAGGAAGAAACAAGATAAGTTACATCCCTAATTAAGTTATATTTTCCTACCATACAATGATCCACAATTCTTGAGCTCTACTTGCTGTGTCAGTAAGCATGCTGTATGTAGGTTACGTGTTCGCACACTTCTAAATAAGTCTTCTTCAACATGATAAAAGCATTGCTTATTCATTTTTAATATTGCGTTTGAAATGTGAGATGCTTTTTATGATCGGATAGAATGTTTACAATATACATTCCAGTGGTGTTTTAATACATACCATGGTACACATATCCTGCTATTGCACATTCGTACGTAAACAAGGAAGTAAACCTATATATTCCGTCAATCTAGTATTTAGAATTTTGTTTTGCGCTATACATGTTATGGCACTTACATGATAATGTCAAAAAGGATTCAATATGTAAGTCGAATCTGGTCAAACAAACACCCCTTGTACCCGCTATAGACACTAGTAAACATACTGACATTGTTGTTTGGTGACAGAAATAATATCTGAACCCTGTGTTATTTTTTTTTCTGAAGTGTACATTTTTCGCATTTTGTTAAAGTTTACATGCTACCCAACAATTTATGAGTCAACAGCAATACCTAACGTAAGCCCCGATGCATACACACTTTTTATCATCATGGTTATATGTACTTATGCCTAAGAAGTGTCATATAGTCATACAAAATATCACCTGATAACCAAGTGTCTTTGAATATTGAATGTACAGGTATCTCCGATTTCCCCTTATATTTTATACCCTACACATCCTCAAACGACCTTTGCTCTAACTGACTATATTCTTCTTATCGTTTTCCTTGACATCGCCTCACTTTTGGCCTAGAGTTGGTCATGAACGTTCGCCTTCGTCCCTTTGAGGAAGGCTTTAGGTTCTATTTCCTGGCCAGGACACGTCATAATCTATATAAACGGTGGTTTCTGATCCTAATTTACGTTCAGCATGAAAGGAGTGTATCCGTCGTCAATGTAGTGTGACCGGGTGGGGTGTGATTGTACCGTGTCTCTGTTGGTATGCTTTAGTAGGATAATACTAAACATCGGGCAGGAGTTTCACAATCGTAAAGAGACGCAACGCAAAACATACCACAGCCTCCCAAATCAGACGTTTACGAGCAAAACATTGTATAACATGAAGTTTATCCTTAGTGACCTTTGTTGCTAATGGGAAGTTTAAACATTTTAACCAACCAGCCATCCAGAAAATGTTATCTAGATTTGATATGGTTTAATGTTAACGTGGAACAGCAAATTTCATTGATACTTCATCTAGTTACCATGGTACCGACTGTGGCTTGGAAGACATCTATGGCCAAGTAGATATTTTTTCTCTCATTGGAACTTTCTCACGATGACAAAAAGTGTATGCAAAATATTATACCACGATCCAAATGATGCCACAAAGTACTACTATAACATGAAGAGATGGTTTAAGGATGTATTCTTCTGGGGTTCCAGTCCCGTTGAAGTCTCGTTTCGACAAAGATCAAAGAAGTTATGAGATTTTCAAATACAATTTATCAATATCTGTTGCAAGTTGCCAGTTGCAAATTTTGTCAAAAAAATTACAGTTCTAACTTAAGCAGATTTTTTTTATACGGGGATTTTAAGAAATGGCCCATTTGGCGGCCATTTTGAAATTGTGTCTTTTTTCGCTTTGAGTAGAGCCAAAGTTTTACCATTTTTTACTGAAATTGCTTTTACTTAAATCATCACTGCACCAGCATTTTTAGCTGTATCGAGCTAATTTTTACTGTAAATCTTTACTTGGTTCATGTGAATTAAAATATTCAGCATTAATGTGTGAAATGATTCACTTTTTTCACTTTATTTTTACATTTAATGGTAATTTGAATACTTTTTATTTTTTTTACTCTAAAATACTGAAAAATAACATATATTCGAGTGGGGCAAAAAAGTAAGCACACGGACGCCCCATTTTTCTGCCTGATTTTGAAAGAACAACCCTTTCCCTATTGATATGCTAAATATAAACAAAACTATTATACCAGAACTTTTTCTATAAAGGGTTAGATTTGGCAAAAATGGCTGAAAATGGTGCATGCTGTAGCTCAAAACTAAGGAGTAGGGGTACATATGTTGTTATTCTGAGAAAAATATTAGTCTTATTAATCAAAACTGGTATATTTTAAAAGAAGACTACTGGAAAGTAAATTCTACAAACATTTATACATATCAAATAGCTCATTAGGAAATTAAGGCTTTAATCTCTTATGTATTTGGTCAAAACGGGGAAATTCCAATAAAATCCAATATTTTGTCACCTAGGTATCTTTGAGTGACAGTAGCTCAAAAACGAATGTTTTTTCTTTCATTTTCTTTCATGGTATGAACTCCTCTTTCCAAAAATCTATATGAGAAAAAATGTTTAATACAAGAAAATTTTGACTTCTCAGAGGAGTGCATCCTTAAACCAACATGTTTTAAGCGAATTTTCATCGACCTTGTGATTGACTCAGCACATTTTCTGTCCTTTATTTGTAGAACAAGTTTGTGCGCTACGTACAACTGTGACGAGACTTTGCCAGTTACCTCACCAGCAAGCCATAATAGGCATTACTGGTTACGATATTTACTAGCACTCGTTCCACATCATCCGAATTCGGACTAAGATATATAATTAAGCTAGTGGCAATCCCGTTTAATCCTGCTAAATCCAGATGCATACGCTGTTGTTTGAACCTCATTGAAATTACTGATGATATTCAGTAAAATGCATTAAAATATTTTTGCTGTCAGTAATTTACAGGCTATTTTATCCAAATAGTTGAAATTATACTAACCTCGTTCTTCTGTTTAGATGGTCCTGGCAAGTTTGCAAACAGACGTGCATCTTGGAGACAAGGAAGTAGCAATGCGACGCCCGGGAGTGGGGAGGGGGGAACTGAGGTGTAGAGGTCTGACAAACGTAATTGTGTCTATGTACCTGAAATATAGCGTGATCATCGACTGGAACTGTTTTAACCGGTAACGAGTGTACATGGAAAGACCTATCAACTTGAAAGCCGATATTGTCTATGTCGATCACGTCTCAGTGAGGAGTACATGCAACTTAGCTAGTGGACAATTTGTGAAAAAATATATGCCGTGTTATTCAAAGGATGTTAAACTAAGCCTAGTCCTATATTATGGTAACACTTCATTTGTTACAAAACCAAGCTTCGTGTATATTTTAGTGTCGTTTTTAAAAGGCATACAGAATTGGAAAAAATTGTGAGATAATTTGAATGATATATCATCATCGAAATCCCTAACGAAGATTTATTTTACTTCTGAGCTCTGGAGAATCTGTTTGTAAATAGTGTCTTGTAACAGGACATATATGTCTTGATGTTGATATTAGTCTTTATGTGATTGTATTTTATGTTGTTCTATGTACATATCAACATATGCCACTTCAATAGACGTTATATCACTTAGTGATTACTCGATCTGTTTTCAAATCATTTTTTTTCAGACTTAAACCAAAAAGGTTCTGTAATAACATAATCACCTTCCCGAAATGACGTCACAATATCAAGTATTATTGAAATATACTTATGCATTTTTTTAATTGAGACCAGACATCTATGCAATATACGTTTATTAAAAAAACACCATTTTGGTCTAGACTTTTAAAACGACTTCTAATGAATATAAAAGAGTACTAATCTTTCAACAAATTTTATTTCAAACAAGAGGCCAAAGGGTCTAACATGTAGGAAATTAATTAGATATAGTGTCATGGTAGCCAACTTCGATTTGGGATCAACCAGAGATGTAACAACACTTTGTCGGGACCATGAAGGATCATTTCATGCAAGTTTCAGCCTAATCGCACCGGTAGAACTTGAGAAGAAGTTCAAAATGTGTTTTCAAGATGGCGGCTTTGGCGGCCATCTTGGATTTCGGATCGACCCGAAAAGTAACAACACTTTGTCGGGACCATGTCAGGATCATTTCATGCAAGTTTCAGCCTAATCGCACCGGTGGAACTTGAGAAGAAGTTCAAAATGTGTTTTCAAGATGGCGGCTTTGGCGGCCATCTTGGATTTCGGATCGACCCGAAAAATAACAACACTTTCTCGGGACCATATCAGGATCATTTCATGCCAGTTTCAGCCAAACCGCACCGGTAGAACTTGAGAAGAAGTTCAAAATGTGTTTTCAAGATGGCGGCTGTGGCGGCCATCTTGGATTTCGGATCGACCCGAAAAATAACAACACTTTGTCGGGACCATGTCAGGATCATTTCATGCAAGTTTCAGCCTAATCGCACTGGTAGAACTTGAGAAGAAGTTCAAAATGTGTTTTCAAGATGGCGGCTTTGGCGGCCATCTTGGATTTCGGATCGACCCGAGAAATAACAACACTTTGTCGGGACCATGTCAGGATCATTTCATGCAAGTTTCAGCCAAATCGCACTTGTAGAACTTGAGAAGAAGTTCAAAATGTGTTTTCAAGATGGCGGCTGTGGCGGTCATCTTGGATTTCGGATCGACCCGAAAAGTAACAACACTTTGTCGGGACCATGTCAGGATCATTTCATGCAAGTTTCAGCCTTATTGCACCTGTAGAACTTGAGAAGAAGTTCAAAATGTATTTTCAAGATGGCGGCTGTGGCGGCCATCTTGGATTTCGGATCGACTCGAAAAATAACAACACTTTGTCGGGACCATGTCAGGATCATTTCATGCAAGTTTCAGCCAAATCGCACCGGTAGAACTTGAGAAGAAGTTCAAAATGTGTTTTCAAGATGGCGGCTTTGGCGGCCATCTTGGATTTCGGATCGACCCGAAAAATAACAACACTTTGTCGGGACCATGTCAGGATCATTTCATGCTAGTTTCAGCCTAATTGCACCTGTAGAACTTGAGAAGAAGTTCAAAATGTATTTTCAAGATGGCGGCTGTGGCGGCCATCTTGGATTTCGGATCGACCCGAAAAATAACAACACTTTGTCGGGACCATGTCAAGATCATTTCATGCAAGTTTCAGCCAAATCGCACCGGTAGAACCTGAGAAGAAGTTCAAAATGTTTTTTCAAGATGGCGGCTGTGGCGGCCATCTTGGATTTCGGATCGACTCGAAAAATAACAACACTTTGTCGGGACCATGTCAGGATCATTTCATGCAAGTTTCAGCCTAATCGCACTGGTAGAACTTGAGAAGAAGTTCAAAATGTGTTTTCAAGATGGCGGCTTTGGCGGCCATCTTGGATTTCGGATCGACCCGAAAATTAACAACACTTTGTCGGGACCATGTCAGGATCATTTCATGCCAGTTTCAGCCAAATCGCACTTGTAGAACTTGAGAAGAAGTTCAAAATGTGTTTTCAAGATGGCGGCTGTGGCGGCCATCTTGGATTTCGGATCGACCCGAAAAGTAACAACACTTTGTCGGGACCATGTCAGGATCATTTCATGCTAGTTTCAGCCTAATTGCACCTGTAGAACTTGAGAAGAAGTTCAAAATGTATTTTCAAGATGGCGGCTGTGGCGGCCATCTTGGATTTCGGATCGACCCGAAAAATAACAACACTTTGTCGGGACCATGTCAGGATCATTTCATGCAAGTTTCAGCCTTATCGCACCGGTAGAACTTGAGAAGAAGTTCAAAATGTGTTTTCAAGATGGCGGCTTTGGCGGCCATCTTGGATTTCGGATCGACCCGAAAAATAACAACACTTTGTCGGGACCATGTCAGGATCATTTCATGCAAGTTTCAGCCAAATCGCACTGGTAGAACTTGAGAAGAAGTTCAAAATGTGAAAAGTTAACGCACGGCGCACGGCGCACGGCGGACGGCGGACGGCGCACGGCGCACGGCGCACGGCGGACGACGACGGACGAAACATGACGACTATAGGTCATCCTGACCCTTCGGGTCAGATGACCTAATAAAAGAGTACTAATCCTCATCATTGGTTTATATTGGTGTGGTTAGAACTAATACCCGGCCTAATACACTTTTTCTTTAAAACGATTTCCTTATCTGTTCCTACAAGTCTTTAGTCCATTATATTGGGATCAGCATTTAGAGAAAAGAAAAGCTTGCTCTGCACTATATCCTCGATATTCCAGGGGTTTCCGATCACTTACGATCTCTTCACCCCTGGACAGAACAGAACAGGTAATTTAGTCATTTGATGTACGTCAAAAGAGCCGTTTAACGGTACACTGTGGTTGACTGTGTGGCTTTGATGTTGGGCGTCGCTCTCTCTGTAGTCTTCAAAGGAAATCTTTGCTAGCCTGTGATTGGTCAAATGTTTTCCGCTGAGCTGTCTTCAATTTCACTATGAGATAGTCCATGGGTGTAGAGATTGTAAGTGATCCGAACCCCTGGAGTATCGAGGATGTCTACTCTAGGAACTTCGACATTGTGAAAAGAGACATAATTTGTTACCTTTTAACAATAAAATTATAATGGTCAACATTTAGAGAGTAGGAAATACTTTCTTCGAATGAATTATCATTAATATTTTTTCAGACATGGAAGTAATCATGCACTGAAAATTTCACGTGAACTTCGTAAATACTGCAAAATCAGTTTTTGATTAAGTTTAAATAATATTCATTATTCAACAACATAATACATACAAAAAAATGAGAAATGCTGTGTAGAATAACGGAAAATACTATTTTTAATGTGATTTAAAGCTGGTGATGAAACGTTGATTTCCATTCTAGGTTAAATCTGTGTTCTCTGCCACGCAATTTGTTTCCATACTATGTCTTTTTTCTGTTTCATTTTTCTATTATGGCCTATTGTTTTATAGCACACGTATGTATATGTGATTTGAGTAAACAAAGATGGGGAATTGTATATCCTTCGCCTCTCGTATCACCCATATATACAGACGGAGTAATCAGCGAAACATCGTCAAATTGTAATTTTTTTCCAAAAATGCAGAATGTTTGTGTCCAAAACACTATTATCCATTAAATCCTGGTGTTATGATTTGCATCACTTACGATCCCTACATGTACGTCGTAAGTGATCGTAGCCCCTGGATATCGAGGATGATCATATGACCGAACCAATTAGATACAGTTAATATACAAATGGACCAACACGTGTGCCCTGACCATTTCTAAAACGTCTAAAATGGCCTTAAGGCACTTTGGTTGGTCCATAATTATTCAAAATGTAACATAACTCGGATCCCTGAGATCAAAATTCTACATCAATTTATCGACCTAAGGGAGGTAACCAGTACAGCCCTAGTTCAATAAATAGGTTTTGAATATTGATCAGAACATGATGCAACCCTATCGCCAGACAGTGGCAAAATGCAAATAAATTGAGTCACAAGGCCATGGAATCCTGAGGGAAGTTAATTACTGATAGTATTATAAGACATTAATTAAACTACAAATGTATAATGTATATCTAATAACATCTTAATTATAATACTGAAGCTTACACTGTACATATTTGTAGAAATATTATATCAATGTTTCTAATATTTGTTAATCATTTGAGGTCTGTTTCTCCTGATGTTATGTATGATGTGTTTGGAACACCACAAGTCTGTGGTAAAGGAGAATTAATTTTCTGATTAATTTAGTGATCTGATGTTTGATATACATTTGTTTATATTCTTAGAATCTATGAGCAATGATACCTTGATCCATAATAGAAGAAACCTTTCGTTTTATATACAAACACCTAGATACCAAGGGAAGTAACTCCCAACTCATTTACTCATTGGTACATTATATTTATGTGTTCCTGGTTTGCATGTTATTATTAAAGTCAACTCTAGACTTTGGAATATTTTGTTAATTATCAATATATATATGTGTGTGCGTATGTCGTTTTGGCAAACAAACATATATATATATAGTTATTGAGTTATCTCAAACAGTTAATACATTATGATGAGAGTTGTCTGCTCTTGCATTAACTAATTTCTTATGTTCAACACAAAATGATACTGATTTTGTCTTTGTTATTCTTGAAAAGCAATGATGCTCAAAATGCAATTAAAACCACTTTCAATACCAACTGGACAGGACCCCATTTCTCTAAATCAAACTAAAGTCAAACATAGATTTAAATAAAACAATTTCATATAAATTACATGAGAAGAAAACCTTAAGTTTTGACAAAAGTCTGCACTTTTGTTTGGAGAAATTGGGGCCACGGAAGATATATCTTCACCGTGGCATTTTATGTAAAAAATAAAAACAAACTATCAAGAATTCAACAGATTTCTCAAATTTAATGACAAAATGATACATTAATAATGATAAATGTATAATATACTTGAAGTACATAATCTCTAGTGTGGCAATACCACAACAGTTAAAAAAGTGTTGCTAACAGTTTGTTTTTCACTGGTACTTTTACATGCATATTGCTGAAACATTTATCCCTAGTAAGTATTTAAATATGATGTTATTTTCTAAATCTTGTTCTAAAAATTGTCATTACAAATATTTTCCATTTCTAATTGGTCCATGATGAAAAAAAGAAAGTTACAAAAAAAATACTTAAAAGGCTAATAAAATAGTTATCCAAGTACGGCATTCACATAAACAACAAAGAAAAAAATCACCAAAACATACTAGTCACATGTATATGATTATCACAATTTTATGCATTCGAACTTTGACCTAAATAAATCAGGTACAATACATGACCGACAGTCATGCTGGTTTTTCAAGCAAATGAATTTCAATGTGCATTCATCCAAATTATAACTTAATGTTTTCAAAATAGCTTTGGCTCCCTTTTATTGGGCCTGAAGGCGACATTAGGTAGTTTGCATGACCATAACCAGCGAATAAAAGCTAAATGAATAATTTTTCTACTGTTAGTATTTTTCACATGGTAAATTGAATCGATATTACCATTTATCAATTAGCACAAATATTTCAATTTTGTCTCTTATAACTTTTTTTGTGTTTAAATGAGCACAGTTTCCTCTTCAAGAAGAAATCTCTTAATATAGTCATTATCTAATAATATGCATTCATTGATTTTCACATAGCAAAAACTAAACAAGTCACAAATGTTGGGGGTCCATATAAATGTATGCTCTTCTGTTGATTCCCAATTTTTGAATCTCCAAATGTCATTTTGACATAATGATATATATAGAAACACACTAGAATTCTCTGTGTGCTTATGGTCCAAGCACTTTTAACAATTAATCTGCATTATGAAAACTTGTGCACACATTTATGTCAATAATGGTATAGAACTGATGGAAACATTCATCAACATAGCCTGAAATTCCGGTTTTGTGCTCTATAGAAGAAAAGCTAGGTTTTCAAGGCTTTTCATATATATTTCAGCCAAACGTCTGCAACAACCATTTCAAAACACATTTGCTTTGCATAAATATATAAATTCAAACTTCAGTTTGAACTAGCTTTATTAAAAATCTCGGTTCTATTATAATAATGTTCACTAAAGTCTGAATGAAACGTATGCGTTTTCTGTAGAAGGTCTTGAAGTCTTTTTTCTTGATGACAGATTTATTAAATAGCAATTGTCAAGTAAATTAAGCAGCATCCCGCACTTGATCAGTTTTCGTCATCAATCTGCTGGTCATCATTTTCTCCTGACTCGCTGGTCCATAGAGATAAGTTGTCTCTGAGCAGTTGCATGATGAGGGTACTATCCTTGAAGGTGTTGGATTGCTCTTTATCATCTCCCATATCCTCGATACCCCTGTCAAATGCTTCTTTAGCCAATTTCTGTGCCCTTTTGGGCTCATTTCTAATTTCATAGTAAAATACTGAGAAGTTCAAAGCCAGACCTAACCGAATAGGATGTGTAGCCTTCAGTTTTAACGCGGTCTCCCAAGCGTTTTGATAAGCTTCCTCCGACTTTTTAGAAAGCTCTTCACGGTTCTCCGCAGAGGCTACCTCAACTTTGTAGCGAAAGTAGTCTCCCTTCATTTTCAGGTAGAAGACCTTGGATTCGTCGCCCCCAGCGTCCGCGTTTTTAAGGAGATAGTTATCTAACAACTCGGTGACTTCATCACAGATCGCATTCAGTTCTTCCTCAACTACCTTTTTGTATTCCTTACAAATCTTAATTTTGTCTGCTGGCGTGAGATCATTATCATTTTTAGCGGTTGTCTGTCCGTTATCAAGCTTACACTGTTGGCTATTCTCGGACGATTCGATGACCCGCCAAGCGTTACGACGTGAACCGACGATGTTTTTGTAAGCCACAGATAGTAGATTACGCTCGTCATCCAAAAGGATTTCCTTTGGTACACCACTCTCCCTAGCAGCTCTGTAATCTTCAGTATCTGGGAAATCCAGAGGCAATTTCATGGCGAGAGTTTTCATGTATTCTGCCATATCCTTATACCGCTCAGCCTGTTCCGTGACTTTTGCCATGCATACTAAACGATGTCGTTCGTCAGCCATTGTTTCTGTATGTTCTGAACCCAATACGGTGTCAACTTGTGTAAATGTACACTTGTTTACCGACAGTGACAGTTAGTAAGGATTTATAACCGTGGACTGAACTCACCGTGTTTCCAAAATGGCCGCCGCCTGAATACGACCCTGGTATGCGTGCGTTTCCCGAATCTGTCGTTCACAATACACACGCACTCCCTGATTATGAATTACACTCCAGTGCTACTTCACAACATATAGCTTGTTTCTGAAATGTCCTGGTAGTCCGTGATTACACTGTTTAAAAAGTTAAGTTTTCATCAAATATTGTCCGTACCCGATGCTGAACGGAGGCCAGGTTGTAATATTAATTTTGACGTGACTCACCACGTCAGTCAGCAGGGCGGGGCTAAGTTGCTGTTGTGCAAGTACCGTCGGAAGGAGTTTTGCCGCCTAGGCCGCGGACCGTTCAGCCATATCGTTATGTGTACACACATACACTCGAGACAGCGCTAGGTCATAAAGCAGTAGTAGTAGACGGTAGCGAGATATACCTACGCGTAGTAATCTATTGTGCAACGAATAGTAATCGTTACTATATTTGGGTACACGTCATGTATGTGTCACCTGTATACTGTGGTTACGAATGCCTGCAGTATTGGTGGTTCCACTGCCATATGAAATTGATTGATTCAAGGACGTATCTCACTTATAAATCCTTGATTGATTCGACGAATTAAAATTTCGTACTAGCGGATTTCAGGTGAATGGCTTCGATGGAATGTCTTTATGCTACTATGCATACGATGTACATGTGTTACTTTAATCTTTACTTGCAATTTTATGTTAACGCTTTTGACTGGACAACTTTATTGAGAATGAGCATATGCAATTGAAACAAAATTATAGTTGAAATTGAACAAAGTTGCAAATTGAACAAAATTATGAATGAAATTGAACAAAGTTGCAAATTGAACAAAATTATGAATGAAATTGAACAAAGTCGCAAATTGATCAAATAACAAAAGAATTTAAGTCGCAATCGAAACAAAGTTGAAACTGTAGCAAAGTTGCATTTGAAACATAGTTGGTAATTGAAATTTTAGACAAACTTATTATACAGTTAAAACGGTTATTATCATCATAATTATTCTAATTACATAATTCTCAATTGTTTCTCTGTACGAATATACTGTTTAATTCTAACTTCAAACTTCGAGCTTTATTCAATCTCTTTACAAAGTACAGTATATACAGAAACATAAAGTAGAGGGAGGACAAGTTATATAACTTTTTAAAACAGGACTTTGATAAATTTACATTTCTTGATATTTGTAGAGTTCAATAGTCGTGAAAATTTAATAATATTTGGAGTCAGGACTTTATTCAAACGACGAAGTTATGGCGCAATTTTGATGGATGAAGCATTTACATGGCGCAATGTTTTGAGAAAATTGCATTTATAAATTTATGTTTATATCATTTCGGAATCACCGATTTAACACGCGCATTTTTCCATGTGATGTGTTTTACTGTAGATTTTATATTTAGACTTTATGTTTTTTAACGCTGTGTTCTATTAATTTTCCGTTTCCTTTGTAATTGTAATGTGTTACACCAAATCTTGTTGGTGCTCTTCCTTGGACAAGTGGTAAGATCGGTTAAAATACATGTATGTGCTGTCATAAGATCATAGATTTTGATGGAAGGAAAGAATTATAAACATTTGCATGTTAATACTTGTATTGATATATAGCTATCAGAACATAATATATGTTTGATAATTGTGTATACTTGTGTATATTTCATAGTGAAAAATAGTGTTTTTTTAACTGTGATTTATTTCATTTGTCTAAATAGTTTAATCCAAGCTTGTAATATCAATTATTCGAACCTTAATTTAAGACATTGAGTTGTCAGCGTGCGCCGGACCTTGTTTTCTAACCAAACCCTTTGATGGTAAATTGACACTGGTACGGGCCTTTATTTGTAATCATGTCAAGTTGAAGATCCTTAATTTTTTTTGTCGTAAGCGCGTTATAAAATGCCGAGGCTCTGACCACTCGTGTTCGCGTGTTTGTGATGAGAAACATATAAAGAAACTGCTCTATCGATTATGTTTTGCACAAACTTTTATATTGTGTATGTTGTATATTGTATATTTGAGTTTGACAACGGGCGAACCAGTCGTCCCACCCCCAGTATGCTGAGCGCTAAGCAGGAGCAGAAACTACCATTTTTATACACGTTGGTGTGTCTCCGCGAGGGAACAGAACCCAGAGACGTCGATAATTATTAAGTTGTAATAAATATATTTCCTGATAAATTGTACATTTATTTAAGACAATAAATATGTCAAAATCAAATGAAAAGTGCGATAAACTGAAAGTGATAATTTGAGGGAGAAAAAAAAGTATTCGGTCTTTATTCGACCACAGGTTTACGACGCGCGCGCGCAAAAAAAATATATATATATATATATATTTAGCTTTTTTTTTGTGCTTGCGCGTCGTAAACCTGTGATTCGGCGGAGGCCAGAAAACCTCGTGCTACTCAAGAAGTTACATGAAAGCAAGACGGATTAACGTGTATACACGTTTACGTTTATCGCCAGGTAGCACATCGGGTAAACATGTACATATACACAATGGGATGTGCACTACTAGTGACATGAGGTGTAGCATTATCACATGACAAAATAGTACACACAAAAAATCGTCTTTACGCACCCTTCTAGTTATTTACTAGTCCGCTAAACCTGCCTATATTATTAGGCTTTTTAATTTTTTTTTGCCTAATATATAGTCTATATATTAGGCAAAAAAAATTATTAAAAAGCCTAATAATATAGGCAGGTTTAGCGGACTAGTTATTTACATGTAAAGCACAATGGGGCTGGTTTTTTTTTTTTGTGCAGATGCTGTTTATCATCGGGCAATGGGTATTCACCGGAAAATAAGAATTGTATGCAGACTTAAATGTACTTAAAGCGAGATAAATCAGTCGGATTCCCGTCATAATTTTTTCTTAGAAAATTTTCAACTTGCCAGAAATTCCGGAAACTGGAATGCAATTTATATAATTTTTAATTAAATGTCCCACTGCCGTTTGAAAGTAAGGTTCTGACATATATAATATTATAGAGAATACTATAATTATCATTTGATTGATAATTAATTAAAGTGGACAGGCGCCATGTTCTAAGTCCAATGTAATGTTTTAAAACCGGTAACCTTATTCCATAATAATATTGAAATCACCTTACTTATATTTGTACATGAGTGCATGCATCTGCAAATAAATAATATTTACATTCAAAACATGTATATTTTATTGTTATATAAGATGTATTCATGTATGGTTCTGTCGTGAACAGGTACATTGTGTAAAATGTGGCTAGCTACCAGGCTAAACTTGAGGAGATAAACGCCGGAAATCTCCTGTGATGATCGTAATATTTAATTATCATATCTATCCCATTGACGTTGGCTCGAATGTAAAACAGACACAAAGTTTTATCATAACTCGAATACTTGTACGGAACTACCAACGACTTTACACACGAAGCCAAACTACCATCTGCAATGCAACGTAGCAGACGAAATCAGGCGAACCGTCTGCACGCATTACATTCATGAATGAATATAGCCACGCCTTCTTCGGGTCACATGGGAATAGTCGCTATCGAAATTCACACAATTTACATATTTAGGCGCGCCCTAATAAGATTATTCTACAATTTTCAAATTTTATATGTGAATGTATTCAACAAAATCATAATTTGACACAAGGACATATGCACTTATAAATCCTTGTTTGACACTAGAAACATATACCAATCATTTGATCGATCAGTCAGTTATATAATCAAACAACTACTGGATAAGTTTTCATCAACCAATGTACGTAAGTTGATACAATGTTCCATGCATTTTTTTCAATATGATTTTGGTACAGAGCTGTTGGACTATTAAGTCATTTCTGGAAATAAAACACTATTAAAAAGTCTGAACAGCCATAGCTTGAACAACTAATATTGAACTAAGGGAAGTAACTCATATAGATCAGAAGTGACCCGTCTCTCTTGTATCCTTGAAAACCGAGAAAAACTTGATTAGTGCAGTTCATATACATAAACACGTGTTTAGAGACACGACTTGATAATAATATAAAATGAATGAGTTTTTTTTTTTTACAGTTCAGGAACATGTACAGTTTACTATGTATTAGGAAATAATGAAAAACGACGACCTTTAAAGCGCAATATCTGATGCAATATGATTTGGAAAATGTTCTATGAAAATTCCATGTAGCACGATTTTTTTTTAGTGGGATCAATTTTTTTTCTCGTTCGTAAAGAGTGTTCTTGCTTTCACTATGCTTTTTTCATGTTAGGCATAACGTTAAGCTAACAAATCTTTTATTACGATGATCGGAACTCTCCTGAATTGAAGTTAAAAACCAACGAATGTTATTTCCGGGTAAACTTCTGCATTACACGCGAGTCCGAAGGCGAACTGGTGTGTATTTTTCGTTACATGAGGTTGTTAAGCTTAAAAACATGAATTATTACTAAGGTTTAAGCCTATATTTGACCTAAATAACTTAATATGAATTTTTGGCTCGCTCACTGCTATAAGCTTAAGTGAGGTTGCATTGCGTACCGGTTTGTCTGCTGCATCGATCACTCAGATGTGCAGGTAGAGGTACTGCGGTAAGGACAGCTGGTTAGTTTTCAACGATAGTCAACACAAAGTGTGACCAACATGACAGAATCCATCTACATGATATGAATTAAAACCACTAAAGGGATGTCAATGTTAAAAGGGACTCTAGAATTAGTGAGGAAAATATACATTTAATGTAGGTACCGGTAACTTCGGTAAGGTATTCATGTACATTTCTCATCAGCCCAACATCATTGGAAAGCTAAAAATGCCTATAGTGATAAATAGTAGTATTTACATTAATGATACACGATTTAAAAACTGGTGATTGCTTAAAATCCTTAATAGTAAGTCCTAGGTTTATATATGATAAAACTTTAAGTCCTAGGTTGATGGTAGAAATTTTGTTGCATGTTACCTATGTACCTATATGTTGTGACACCAGCCTGATCATGATCTCAGGTAAGGTGTCACCTTTAAAAATGTGGTAGTAGGGTAGGAATTAATAAGGGAGAAAAGTAGGATGTTGGCCATGACCACAGACCACAGGTTTACGACGCGCTAAAAAAAATACAAAAAATATTGAATTTTTAGTTTTTTTTTTTTGCGCATCGTAAACCTGTGCACACAGACATAGGCCTGTGTGTCTAGAGTTATACACATACATGTATATGCAGTCAGTGTATCCCCATGTTTTCAGTATGTATGTGTCTGCTGTGCCAATTACATATTCAGCACAATTACACAAATGAAATGCAAATTTACTGGTTGAAAATACAAAAAAAAAGATTAATCTAGATGATAACAGTATTTAAATATAAAACTTAACAACCTTCCTCTAGTACTTTCCCATTTCTAGTTGGCTCTTCAGGAATATGATAAGACATTATATCATATATGCATATGTAAAACACTAAAACAGATTGATAACAGTCATAAGTATTCCCTAAGGCTAGATCTAATTTATGCACACTTTGTGTCAACTTATAAAATTATGTTCATGGATCAAGAGTACCTGCTAGGAAGTGATCAATATATAGGGCATGTAAAATATCACTTGTTTGAACAGGGATTACAATACCATAAGAATCAAGACACTTGAAAAGGAGATGATATTAAGTATGTAAAGCATCCAAATTATATATCAGAGTCCTAGCTGGTTCTTAAAACTAAACTAAATGTTCATTTGTCTTCAGATTTGTAAGTGTAAGTATCCAAGATGCCCTGACAAACACTGCTTTATCCATTGATCCTGGTCATGGAGTTGTGAGGAACTGTAGGATATCACCAAACGGAAATAATGAAGCATAATATTTGGTTTGTTTTATATTCTTTAATATCTTGTTGAGTTAATCTAAAGCCTAGTAGAGAAACAATATTGAGTCTCGATCTACAAAAGTGTAAATCTGATACCTTGGTCATTTTTGGACAAAACATTCTGAAGGTTTCTGATGTTGAATCAAACTTTTATAAAATCCGATATGGAAAGCTATTTATCACTTAAGATATTACAGTGCGGTATCATTTTATTATGAAATCTGATATGGAATGCCATTTATCACTTAAGATATTACAGTGCAGTATCATTCTATTATAAAATCTTATATGGAATGCCATTTATCACTTAAGATATTATATTGCGGTATCATTCTCTTATGAAATCTGATATGGAATGCCATTTATCACTTAAGATATTACAGTGCGGTATCATTCTATTATAAAATCTGGTATGGAATACCATTTATCACTTAAGATATTACAGTGCGGTATCATTCTATTATAAAATCTGGTATGGAATGCCATTTATCACTTAAGATATTACAGTGGTGGTATCATGCTGTTATCAAATCTGATATGGAATGCCATTTATCACTTAAGATATTTCAGTGCGGTATCATTCTATTATAAAATCTGATATGGCCCACTTATTTAAGATTTAATTGTTGTTTAATTCTATTATCAGTTCTGATATGTGCTGGCCCATATCAGATTTTTAATAGCTGGTGCTGATTTAACATAAGAAACCTTTGAATCAGGGAAGATCTATTACCAAAACTTTTGTTATTTACAGTATGGTGTCTGATTTTTTCTTCCCAAATATGGGAGGAGTGGAAAGCCACATTTACCAGCTGTCACAATGTCTTCTGGAACGTGGACACAAGGTCATTGTAGTGACTCATTTCTACGGGGATAGGAGAGGAGTCCGATACCTTACAAATGGCCTCAAGGTGATAAATGAAATAAGTTTAAACTTTACTCTGTTAGCTTTAATTGTAGTTCCATTCCAGTAATTTTTCTTCATTTTCATACTATAAATTAAGTAATCTAAGTTGCAAAAAATTTTCATGTTCATGCATGTTTTCTTCGAACTGTAAAATTTGAACTTCATGAAACAAATTTTGTGATCTGACTTAAACAAGTGGATATACATGTACTTACATTGTACATAGTATATATTGTGTACATTCTTTTGTAAATAGGTACATATATATTTTACACAATGCCAATTGGCATACTTTGCTAACATTATCAGACTGAGAAATACATTTTATTGCAAATTTATGTGGGTTTACAAAGGGTGCTTGTGTTGTGTCTTTGGCTGCAATGCTTCAGTGAGATATAGCACTACACAAAAGGGCAAGAGTCACACTATTGCAGATAGGCACATCATAAATATACCACTGTCTCCTAGAATACACATTCACTTCATGCACACACCACATACAAAGAGGTAATCCTTAAATAACACTGGCTGTTTTATATAGGACATTATTAATATAATCAACCAACCAAATTTACCTATTTACCAGTGGGGATATTTTATTATCTCGATTTATATTGATATGCTATATAATTATATACAAAATTGTATCTCTGATTAAGTTAGATATTCTTCTGATTGGGTAGTATGCAATAGAAAAAATATTACAAAGTATAAATTAAAATTTTGATGACATACTGTAATTGTTGCTCAACTACTAGACACTGATTTGAGTTAGATAAATGATAATATAAAGTACTTTGTATTTTTATATATTTTTACAGGTTAATTACTTAATGTTCTGATTAGATATGAATTTTATGAAATTTTTTGTATTTCTGTATAATTTTACAGGTTTATTATTTGCCATTTCCACCTTTCTACAACCAAGCTATCTTGCCGACCATCTTCACCACATTTCCACTGTTGAGGAACATCTTCATACGAGAAAACATCACAATTGTCCATGGCCACTCAGTAAGTGACGGGTGTACTTTACCATCATGATCAATACAAACAAAATTTCGGATGATTTTATAACTTGTGTTGTAACCTGACCTTTATTCAGTTATACATGTAAAGTTATTGCCTTTGATGATTATTTATCTTAAAGATTGGACCTTTCGGTTATGGTTTTCAGCAACAGTTTAAACATATACATGTATATAATGCATTTCCAATCTAGATTCTATCTTAAATGTTTTCACAAAATAAATCTTTAAAGAAAAACTAGGGAAAACATATTCCTATCAAACTGGAATCTAAACTGGACAACCAACAGCTCTATTGACTGAGCTAATGAGACATGCTCTATCATCTGAATGACAGAAACCATATATAAATATTTGATATCATAAGCCACAACAACCACTATCAATTCATAAATTGTTAAATATTTTATTTAAATCATTATTCTTTGTATTTTAAAGGGACAAATCAGTGGAGTACTTCATAACCACAAAGCAAAATGTTACATAAAACTATTCATGTTCTGCATTCATTTACAATAAAAGAAAAAAATATTGACAAAATTCATGCCATAGGAAACAATTTTTAATTTTAAACTATACAAACAAGAGGTACTATGTGTTTGCTATACTCATACCCAAGTCAGATTACCTTCAGGTATAAATAGCAGCAAATACTGACCCCGGAGCCTCATTAATTAGAGAAAGTTACTTTTCAGACAAGATCATGCATCTAAAAAGGTAAATTCACTACTGGTAAAGCAATTTTAGTAGTTGTAGAGTGTGGGTTTGATTTGGCTTACAAGACGTTGCTTATTCACTAATTTGTAACGGCAGCGATTGAGCTATTCATCACATTGCATAACCACAGTAGACATTTGTGGGCAGGTCAAAGTGATAACAACTACTCCAGTTTTCTTTAGCTCATTAATGATATTTAAACATAACTTTCAATACTTTCTTAGACTCTGTTGCCCCTTTAATTGTCTTATACTTAGAAATTCTATGTTATAAGAAATTGATATTGCACAGCTCTGTCATCATGTGGTTTCCAGGCATTCTCAACTCTCGCTCACGAGGCCATGTTCCATGCCAGGACTCTAGGGCTAAAGGCTGTCTTCACTGATCATTCACTGTTTGGATTCGCAGATGCCAGCTCCATTCTCACCAACAAAATCCTCCAATTCTCATTGGCTGATTGTAATCATGTGATATGTGTTTCCCATACAAGGTTTGTATGTATATGTTTAAATAGTTGTACATTTTGTTATTGGTTATTCTCTGTTCAAGTGTTTCTTTTGGCATACTGTTATTCCAGTTTAAATAAGACAATATAAATGTGTTTTTACTTAATCCTGCACAGTAAAGAGAACACAGTATTAAGAGCTAGTCTACAGCCAGATATTGTGTCTGTGATACCTAACGCTGTCGATGCCACCATGTTTGTTCCTGACCCTACAAAACGTCACCTCAGCAAAAGTAAGAACACAGTTTGTTTTAAAGGTCACAATGGCCTTCTACATGGATATCTAGATCTCTTGGTTTGATTTTACTCTTGAGTAATTATTTTAATTCTATGCACAGTTATGGCACCTATGTTCTCTATAGGTATATAGCTCAACTCAAATATCTCATTATGCATTTCAATTCCAAATGCTTCATGAATATGTTAGAATTTGATAGCATCAGAAATAACCATAATGTTATAGAGAAATGTTATATTAAGATGCTCCTTACTCTGTGTCTACAATTACTTTACCTACCAGCTTCATAAATGTTCATTTTAGATTGTTGACCACCTGTAAACTTTTCACATTCGGTACTTCTCAAATCCCACCAGTGGTATCAATAAAAACTTCCTTTAAACGATTCTGGCCAACCTTTATCGTATTCCTAATGTGACTTTGGTTTCAGTTACCATTGTAGTGGTGAGTCGTCTGGTATACCGGAAAGGAATGGATCTACTGGCTGGTATTATACCCATCATCTGTAAGAGACATCCCGATATCCAGTTTATTATAGGTAATCATATTGTACAATGATCAGGTCCCTTCCAGTAATGTGTTACAATGATGAATTACTCTTTGTCATATAAATGCATTTTGTGCCTCATACTCAACAAAGATATTGGTATTTGATAAAACATTGTAATGCACCCTTATGAGGCTTGGTGAAGGTATGCATAAGTATCATAAGCTTATGAATTCTTCATAATTTTAAAGCTATATTATTGTGTAAATGGAGTTTAACAGACTTCTATATAATCTGATGTAAACCAATAAACATCTGAAAGCAAAACTTAGCAATTTCAACTTCTGTAACAGTTAAATCTATATATATAAAGAAATGAAGCAAAACAACTACAGTTTTCTTAAAATAGCTACTTTTCAGTAAAGACGCATGAACATTAAAAACTCTTAGAGAATGTTTCCAGCATTTTATTTTCTGCTGGCTAACAGCAGATATTTCATAATAAACAGACTTTTTTTTTCTTCATTTTTGTTGCATTAGATAAAGGTAGTCGTGTATGTGTATTTATCAGGTGGAGATGGTCCTAAGCGGATTTTATTAGAAGAAGTGAGAGAACAATATCAGCTACTTGACAGGGTCACTTTATTAGGGACCCTAGAGCACACAAAAGTCAGAGAGGTAAGCTTAATACTACTGTTCAACGGTTGTTAGGTTGATTTCAAGGATGAGCTCTGTGGTTTCACTAGGGAGATCTCACTGTTAATGGGGAGACCCAATTGTTATTGGGGAGATTCCATTGTTACTAGGGAGATCTCATTGTCACTAGGGAGATCTCACTTTTACTAGGGAGACCCCACTGTTATTGGGGAGATTCTACTGTTAACATGAAGACCCCACTGTTATTGGGAAGATCCCACTGTTACTAGTGATATCTCACTGTTACGAGCTAGGCAGATCCCACTGTTATTAGGGAGATCTCACTATTACTAGGGAGATCCCACTGTTACTAGGGAGATCTCACTGTTACGAGCTAGGCAGATCAAACTGTTATTGAGGAGATCTCACTATTACTAGGGAGATCCCGCTGTTACAAGGGAGATCTGACTGTTATTAGGGAGATCTCACTGTTACGAGCTAGGCAGATCCCACTGTTATTGAGGAGATCTCAATATTACTAGAAAGATCTCACTATTACTAAGGAGATCCAACTGTTACTAGGGAAATCTCACTTTTACTAGGGAGATCCCACTGTTACTAGGGAGATTCCACTGTTACAAAGGAGATCTCACTGTTATTGGGGAGATCTCGCTGTTATTGGGGAGATCCGACTAGTACTAGGGAGATCCTACTGTTACTAGGGAGATTCCACTGTTATTGGGGAGACCCCACTGTTACTAGGAAGATCTCACTGATACTAGTTAAATCCCACTGTTGTTTGGAAATCACACTGTTACTAAAGAGATCCCACTGTTGTTTGGAAATCCCACTGTTACTAAAGAGATCTCACTGTTGTTTGGAAATCCCACTGTTACTTGGGGGATCTCACTGTTACTAGGGAAATCCCACTGTTATTGGGGGGATCCAACTGTTACTAGGGAGATCCTTATGGTACTAGGGAGATCCTACTAATATTGGGGAGTTCCCAATTTTACTAGGGAGATCCCACTGTTACTAGGGTGATACCACTAATACAAGGGTGACCCACTGTTATTGGGGAGATCCAACTGTTACCAGTGAGATCTCGATGTTACTAGGGATATCCCACAGTTATTCTGGAGATTCCACTGTTATTGGGGAGATTCCACTGTTACTAGGGAGATCTCAGTGTTACTTGGGCGATCTCACTGTTACTAGGGAGATCTCACTGCTACTAGGGAGATTCCACTGTAATTGGGGGTATTCCACTGTTACTAGGGAGATCTCACTGTTACAAGGGTGATCCCACTAATACAAGGGTGATCCCAGTGTTGTTGGGGAGATTCCACTGTTTCTATGGATATCTCACTGTTACTAGGTAGATACCACTGTTACTAGGGAGATCCCACTGTGTTTTGATTGTTTCTGACACATGTAACCTAAAAAGACATGTCTCATATGAAATATTGTCATTTTTTGACACATATTTCCTGCAATATGTGCTTTAAAAAAAACTAAAAAAATCAAACGTCATACAGAGTGTGTAATTGTGCTATGTAACTATTTTTGTAGTTGATGTCTGATAATGTTTTAATTATAGAAGGGAGATAACTCTTTATTATCAATCTTGATTATTTTTCATACCTATTAACTGTGAAAGGGGAAATCTTTTTAGAAAAAGTAATGATTTGAAAAAACTTAGTTAAACCGTATCGTTCTTATTAACAATAACTATTGCAAGTGATATGAATACAGATACCATATGATATCAGAATACATGCAATCTAACTAAAAGTTAAGATTACATTATAGCATTGCCAAGAAAGTTTATAAAGAAGAAGTTGAGTTATCCTGGTACATTTTAAGTATTATATTCATGTACTTCATTCTTGTGTTTCTAAAGGTTCTAGTTCAGGGCGATATTCTGGTGAACACTTCCCTGACTGAGGCCTTCTGTATAGCTATTGTAGAGGCTGCATGTTGTGGGTAAGTTAATATTTACATCATACATTGTGGACTTTAAGCAACATCATACAAGACATGATATATAAGATACCTCCTGTTTTAGTGTTAAGAAAATCCTATATTGTAAATAGTACTACTAAGTCTTTTATTATTCAGAGCTTTACTATTATAATCCTGTGAGATTTTAGTTTCAAAATTTGATGTTGTATACATCATTTTGTAATTATATTGTTATTCGCATATCCCCAAAGAGTCTTAGGTCAGTTACAGATTTCACAAGTATCGTTTCATGGAAACCCACAGGCTCTGGTGTGTAAAAGTATCGTTGAATGCCGACCGTAATGACATTGTTGTGAAGTTGTTACACATCCTGTCCTATTGAAAATCAGATTTCCTCTTTACAACTTCTATTTCTTATATGCCAGATTACAAGTTGTCACCACCAGAGTTGGCGGTGTACCAGAAGTGCTGCCACCCGATCTTATCTACATGGCTGAACCCACCATGTCAAGTAAGTATATATATTATATTATTGTTTGATTAACAGTGATATAGTAATGATAAAACTTCTATGATCTTAGCTAGATATATTGCCGACCTGACTTCCTTTTCATTCATGATTTTGAAGGTTTACTTGCATCAGTTGAGCTAGCCATTGAAGATCGTCGTAAAGGGAGGGAAGTACCACCGTTTGAGGCCCACCGAAGAATTATGTCCCTTTATACGTGGAGAAATGTAGCCATGAGAACAGAGAGAGTGTATGATATGGTTTGTTGTGAAGAACCCAGAGAGACATCAACCAGACTAAAAAGGCAAGTCTATTGAGATTACAACAAGTGTGTTGGGGTGTGTGAAAGAACTGTGTGGTTAAGGCTTACATTGATTTGTTTTTTCATGTTAGTCATGAGTATTGCAAAAGAATTAGTTTTAGGCAAATCAAGATGAAGACAAATCGTAATTTAGATTTCAAGAATTCTTTCCATATCTTCAGAGAATCCTTTTCTTAAGAATATTGGAAAGTTTTCATGAAATTATTATCTCTGACACCAGATGGTATGGCAAAAAACATTGAAGTCAACTCACAACATAAATCAACACATTTTGTTTTACAAATTAATGTGTATTAATTGTATATGTCAGTGTTTTCAAAAGTATTTGTTAAGAATATATTTAAGAATATATTTTAGCCTCCTGGCATTTGAGATAAATTTGTAACAACAAAAATCCCAAATTCATGTTCTTCTACTACCTGTATTTAATGCTGTATAATTATGATTCCATTTCATTTTGCCATATGTTGTTTTTCAGTTACTTACATGTCATGGTAGACAATTCATTTAATTATTTTATGAATTATTTTCCAGTTACTACCAATGTGGCTCTCTAGCAGGAAAGCTGTTTGTCATTGCAGCAGTGATCAATATCTTTCTGTTATTTGTTTTGGGGGTAATACAACCCGCAAAGGTAAGTCAATTTTGGTTTGAAACATTGGCACTATTAGTTACAGAGTTTGTAAATGACCCCCAAGTTTATTTTGAACCATATTTTTACATATTAGGTCACTAAAAAACTGTGTAATGAATTTATCTTGTTAAAGCTCCTTTCAATTAAAGAACTGCAAAATGCATTATGTACCCAATATTGAAAGCAAAATGACTCCAAATGTTAGCAAATGTTCTCCTCGTTGAATAACTCAAACCCATTGTCATGGTCCATTTCTGTTAAATATTCATATCAATAAATAAGATACTAAACAAATATGATATAGATTTTGAATTATCAATCACACATTTTGTTACCATATCTCTTGAATGCTGTCATCACAAAGCATTGCCTGAGCACCATCTTGTTAATGATGTTAGGGGCAAAGAATAACAATTCCATCGTCCAAACCCGATACAATATCTACTAACCTAATACATTTATGCTTATATCTTGGATATCACATAACATCATTTTAACCAATAAGAATACAAGATCTTTGTCTAAGGCTGGATAATAGCAGTATGATGGCCGTACTGTTAGGTACATGATTAACTAAAAAAAAAACCTTAGGTTATTTTTCATGCTTTTTGTAGGATCATATAGTGTAAACCATGTCCATCTAGGCCAATCCTTTTCACTTTGTCCTGTCTCTCACATTCTGTTCCATTACAATTGTCCAGTTCTGATCTTTCTAAGTTCTGTATTTATAACATATCGGAGTCTGTTCCATTACAATTGTCCAGTTCTGATCTTTCTAAGTTTTGTATTTATAACATATCGGAGTCTGTTCCATTACAATTGTCCAGTTCTGATCTTTCTAAGTTTTGTATTTATAACATATCAGAGTCTGTTCCATTACAATTGTCCAGTTCTGATCTTTCTTAGTTCTGTATTTATAACATATCGGAGTCTGTTCCATTACAATTGTCCAGTTCTGATTTTTCTTAGTTCTGTTTTTATAACATATCAGAAACTGTTCCATCACAATTGTCCAGTTCTGATCTTTCTTAGTTCTGTATTTATAATATATCAGAGTATTTATAACACCTGTAATGTGTATAGCTCAATTATAATGTAAAATTATCAGTTGAACAGCAGAGAATCTATTGAATAAGTATTGGGTGTTTTAGATACAATTTTAAATATCAAATATATTATCATTATGTGAAACTATATACTTCACTAAAATTGATTTCTTTATCCCTAGTTTGTAGCTTTGGTGTTTTGGTGACTGATTATCCATTTGAAATGATATAAAACACAGCTCCAGCACCCCTCTAGTGTCCCTGACTTTTTAACCACTCTGGGTACTGGTTTGGTCTGATATGGAAAATAAACAAGCTCTCAACATGCTGTTTTATCAGGATAGTGTCACAAATATAACCTCTCGTTCCAAACCTCAAGAAGTTGTTACCTTGTTCTGATCAACTCTCTACCAGGAAGTACTTAGAACTTTGGTTATCATACGTGACTACCTCATGAGTCATCATGCTATATAATACCTGCCAGGTGTGAGAAGAAAATATCAATATATTCTGTTATCTGCCATACGATTGAGGTATCTAGTACACATGTATGTGCTACTCTAGTTCAGTGACACATAAATAAAATCTTTGTGAGCTTAAGCTTAGAAATCTTAGTATATGACCAACAGAAGTACACTGAAATAAAATAAGATCTCTTTGATCTGAAACTAAAAAAAGTATTGCAGCTTGAGTTTTAAGATTGCTTAATCTTAGACTTTGTCAGGTAGTGGGCTATTCAGATCGCTTTTCGTCCGTGGTCCGTCCTTCCGTCCTTCCGACCTTCCGTACGTCCGTCCTTCCATCCGTCCGTCCTTCCGTACGTTAACAATTCTTTTTACCGCTATTTCTCAGAAAGTCCTTAAAGGAATCTCTCTCAAATTTTTATATGTAGGTTCCCTATGGCCTTTGTTGTGCATATTGCATTTTAGGACCAATCAGTCAACAAAATGGCCGCCAGGCAGCCATCTTGGATTTTGATAGGTAAAAATTGTTCCCGCTATTTCTCAGAAAGTACTGAAAGGATCTCTCTCAAATTTCACATGTCGGTTTCCCTAGGGGTCTAGTTGTGCATATTGCATTTTAGGACCAATCGACGAAAAAGATGGCCGACAGGCCGCCATCTTGGATTTTGACAATTGAAGTTTGTTACTGCTAGTTCTCAGAAAGTACCAAAGGGATTCTTCTCAAATTTCATGAACAGGTTCCCCTAGGACCCTAGTTGTGCTTATTGCGTTTTGTGAACAAGATGGCCGAGAGGCCGCCATCTTCGATATTGATAGTTGTAGCTTGTTAGCACTATTTCTCAGAAAGGTATGATGGAATCTGTCTCAAATTTCATGTGCAGGTTTCCCTGGGTCCCTTGTTAGGCATATTGCATTTTGGGATCGATTGGTGAACAAGATGGCCAACAGGTAGCCATTTTGGATTTTGATAATTGAAGTTTGTTACTGTTATATATCTCAGAAAGTACTCAAAGGATCTTTCTCAAACTTCATGTGTAAAAATATGTAGTAAAAGTTTGAAAAAGCAGAGAAAAGATCCCTTTTTCGTTTGTCAGACATAGATCATTCTTTGTTGGGCGCCAAGATCCCTCTGGGATCTCTTGTTAATTCATGAAACTTACATGAAAGAATCATGCTAATAAAATAATTCCTGTTGTTCTTCACAACACCGACTCCTTTCCTCCTCCTACAGCCCCCAAAAATAGAGTTGTACCATAATAATACAATATCTATACATGTACTCCAAAAATACATGTGGCCTGAATGTAGTAAGGTACATATTTATACTGTGGGGTGACAAAAAGGAAAAACAGAAATAGTATTGTTAAAAAACTGTGGTTATGGGATTTGAAACCTTTATCAAAAAATTGAAAAAAAACAAACAAATTAAGGTATTAAGTACAGTGTACATATGTACTTTTTTTTACTTCTTCTCATGTTCTACCTGTGCGATTTGGCTGAAACTTAAATGAAATGATCCTGATATGGTTCCGACAAAGTTTGTTATTTTTTTCGGGTTGATTCAAAATCAAAGATAGCCGCCACAGCCTCCATCTTGAAAACACATATTGAACTTCTTCACATGTTTTACAAGTGCAGTTTCTCTTGCAGAAACTTGCCTGCAATGATACTGACATGGTCTTGAGTGTTTTTAGTTTTTGGGTTGTTCTCAAGTCCAAGAGAGCCACTATGACACCATGTATATATAAGATTGTTGCTTAGGTTGTCAGACAACGGTTACAGCCCTTCAATAGGGGCTCTTATAAGTATAAATATCTGGTGTGTCATACTTTAATGTAGTCTACAGATTTAACTCATGATACTCTGTTGTATATGTATGTATTTCAATATGTGACCTACTGTATTTCCATGAATTTTTCTTGTATGTGATACTGTAATTACTTGTAGTATTTTTTGGCTGTTTTCACTAGACTGAGAGGCAAGTGTTTTCTGAGCAACCCGACATTTTACCTTCTGAGTGTTATGAGATTACTAGAACCAATATCTTATAGGCTTTATGAGACCCTCTCACTTATCATAAATCATAACAAATGAATTTTCCTTTCTTACCATGAATCTATTTCAGACTATAATTAGAAAGACATTCCTTTCTGTGTTGCAGAATATTGAAACTGCTGCAGATTTTCCAAGGCCATCATCAAAGCATAGGACTTTAACAAATGACCATATAGTGAAGCACAAAAAAGTTAAATATTCATGATAATTGCATAATTTAGTGTCTTTCATATTTAATTAATATGCAGTTGTTGTGTCTTTGATAGTCTTTTTACGACCTGTACAAAACCTATGTCTAATTGTTGAGAAGTTGATCAGTAATTTGTTTTTATTTTTTTTGACATACTTGCCGTAGACATTGCATATAAATTGCATGTATTGCCAGTATGAACATAAGAAACCATATAATTAGCATTATAACATATGGGCATACTTTTTACCAAGAGCAAGTAAAATATTATTAATTACCTTTTTTATCAGACATAAATTGGAGTTAATTGCTAATAGTAAATTGATATTTTTATTGCCGGATTATGATATCTTCACAGTCATATCTCAAATGTTAATTTTTTTATGTGTTGTTATATTCTTGAGCTGATGTCAACATTCAGTTGGTGATGTGAGCACACATTTTTTTATATAAATAATGAGCATATGATGACATTTAAAACATACTACTGGTAACTTTTTACATGTAAGTTACATTTGTTTTTACGTTTCGCACAAATTGTTGAAAAGATGAGAGACTATTTGTATGTGAGTGTCTTTAGAAAACAAATTTTGTTTCTTTATATTCTCGTAATTGATTTTTATTCTCAGAAAAAAATGTAGTCAACATATGTTTTGTAAGGCTGCAGTTATCAGCTGAAATATTTACCTGTGTGAATAAACACAGATTTCACAACATTTAGGCAATGGACAATACAAAAACTGTCATTGATTAAAACGGGTTTTACAGAATTAGATAATCGACAATGATGAAAATAGATGTACTGCCATTGACTATGCCAGTTATTTTCTTTCTGTGTGTGAAATTTCACAATAATTATGTTAACTCTAGATCTAGACTCATTTTAATAACAATTAAAAAGCATGACATTAATGGTGAAGAAATCCACTAACGAATATGTACATTTTGTATCTCCATATTGAACAATGACTGAACAATGGATCTATCACCTTCTGAGGCCAAATAATCATTGAGTGCCAAATCGTTGCTACGAAACCATGTACATTTGTATAATGTTGTATCTATACTCTTTTACTTTGGGTATAATTTACATATTTATTGTAATTGCCACTATAAACTGTGTATATGCTGTGTGCTGAACTTTCCAAAACGTTCAGCTGGGTATTAGTTTTGATAGGCAAATAACTTCTGAAGATACACAGCCAAGTGTCAATTGTTTGGTGTTGTCTCCCAAAATGAATGTAATATGTATCTACCCACTCTAATCTTTTATTTTTACTTGTGATTTTTTATCTCGTATGTGAAAAACAAATAGTATCTTGCCTATGGTTTGCAAACATCAAATGTTTGCATAATTATTGTATTGGTCTGTATTCAAGCTGAAATATTTTTTGCGATTTATGTATATTTTCGGCTATTTGGATAAAGAATGATTTAAAAAATGATTATGTTTTTGATGTCAAGTCCAGCATTAAATTTATTAAATTTCAATATTTGAATATTGAAGGGAATAATCATTATATGAAGGTTGAACAGAGATTTATTTCATGATATACCAAGATATTCATGAACAGATTGTTTTGCAATTGTTCAGAATTCCTTTTTCCTCACAAAAGCTTGAAAAGGTTTCAAATGGACAAATATTAATGTCTCAATAACAAAAGCAATAACTTATATTAATTAGTGTAGATGAAATCATTAATGTAAAACGTTTTCATCAAAATAACACAATTGTATTCTACCCAATAAGTGCCCCATTCGTATACTCGTACCTCCTTCTTTTGAGGAATCAAGTTACTTTCCTTGAATTCAAATCATTACACTATCAAATTCAAACTGAAAATACGAATACCATATATATTCTTTCTGTGGCTTACTTTTTCAATGCTTTTGTGAAATGTCTAAAGTTGGTGTTGATAGGCGAATCTTCAGTTTTCATATTTTAACACCTTGGGCGATTATTACACGTGCACGGTTCATATAATGTTTTCAGAATATTGTTTTGATAGATCTGATGAAATTCAGTCGTTTTTGTAAGATAAAAATGTTTGATATTGTTTATCTAGTTCATTCCCACACATTCAGTATGTAGATGTATATCTAAAGTAAAGCTGAGTTTTAGAGGTGTTGGACAATCGTAAAATACATTTATTGGCATAGAGATACATCCATTGAGATAAATATTTTATTAAAATTGATTTTGAAATATGTATCAATAAGATATCAATATTAACATTTTGTAGCGATGGAATCTCAAAATCTTTACATTGTAATAATTTGTGAATATTTCTCTTTCATAATTGACCAATATAAATGTTACTAACTTTTTCAGCCTAGTAATTTTACGAGGTAAATGATTTCATGTTTTCTTTGATGGTATAAATGTTTTATTCCTCCAGTTTGAACACAAAGCTCTCATACCTTACAAAATTTATTTCCTATTGAGAAATATCTGAGATTTAAAAGTGATGAAAAGAAAGCATCATTGTTAAAAATTATGGGACGACTTTATGCTGAAATCATATTGATAATGGAATTTAATGACATTGGGGCCGCGACAGATTTGTTGTTAGAAAAGTCATAATATATCATTTTTTTCTAATCATTAGAAAAACGTGCTTATTCAGTTATTGATTCAGGCGCTGTTGTCAAACTATACTATGCTATATTTTGTAAGTCGTAATAATTTAAATTTCTGTATTATCGTGTTTGTATCTAAGTTGAATTAACCTTATTTATCTGAAACATCGATAAAGAGTTTAAAGATGCTCCACCGCTGACAAATTGTATTTTTTCACTATCAAAAACAACAGCAGAGGATTTAGTATTTTTCTTCAGTTACAAAAGTTACTTACTTTACACCATTACCGCCGTTGAAAAGTTTGAGCTTCTAATTTTACTTCAAGTTAAAAATATAAAAAATAATTAATTGCATCCCGAAAAAAATCCGTGGTACTATATCCTATATGGAATGAAGTACTGATTGCGCATGACCCAAAGGCAAAACAAATTATTTTATATTGTTTTTTGTGTTAATTAGACTTATGTATACACGATTAAACACTAATTATTGTTTAAATGATGAATATCATTTATGCTCTGTCGGCGGTGGAGCATCTTTAAATGCAAGACGCGTGAATTAAATAAACGTCCGTCCACGTATAAAACAAGTTCCCCACAGCCAAGTTACAAATTGCATGGTGACATAAAAATCTTTGCTTTAACAAAGGATATTCACACTGTTGTGAAACTATTTTCCGAATTTGAAATTTATTGAAAAAAAATAAAATAATCAAATATAATATTGTTAAGAGGCATGAAAAGAATTTCTACACAAAGTGTAATACGTACCAAATGTATATTTCTTCTATTCTGCTACGTCGATGACACGGTTACGGAATTAAATTGTAGTCACCGTTTTAAGCAAAATAAAATTTAATTTCTTATTTTGAATTAGAACATCATGATACTAATTAGAACAGATCACTAATTGGCTTATCTTATGACACAATACCTTCATTTTAGAATATTATTGTTTCAAGATATTTGTTCAATCGCTACAAACATCATCCGCATCTTGATATTATGTTCGAATTGAAATTATCATTAACAAATATGATCCATTCACTGTTCGATTTCATGTTACAATTCATGTAAGAGTAGTTCAGATTTTGCCTATTTCATGTCTTATTGTCAAATTGTTTAGTGATTTTGTTGTTTCCAATCATAGCTTTTAGATATATAATCAGTATATTTAATACTATTTGCACTATTTATGTATTTGGTAATTGGGCGAAAATCAAAATACCTCATGTTTTCTCCGCCGTGAACCCATTGTTCCCGCCATATTTTGATCGGAGGAATACACAATCAAGTTTATTTGTGTTCCCTGAATACTATTTTATCATGTATTTTTAGTATTTTGATAGATCTATAACAATTGTTTATTCCGATGATAATTCATGTTGAAATATTAATTTAAGTTCATTGTATTACATCCGAATTGTAATACTATATAATAAATAAATGATTTACCTATTGAATGTAATATAATGTATTATGTTTTGATTGAACAAATGTACATATATTATAGCAAAATCCGCATTATATCCAGCTCAGTGACTTCGGTGCGCAACACACTTTGTCGAAATGTAGGTTGCTGTAGGTAAAAAAGTATCTCAAATATTTTTGTATTTTCAAATGTGCTCACAAATGCTCTCACAAATGAACATTTCTTATTCCATATTTGCATATAACAGAGTAATCTGCCGTTACGGGTAGATATTGATTATGACGTCATGGGTTTTTTTTGCGAGCGTAACGTCATACTTTTCGGAAAAAAAACGACATGAATTGCGCTCAGATAATAATGACGTAACAAACGATAACTACCCGCAAAGGAGCTAACTCTGTAATATGCAAAGACGGAAAATACTCGTTGTAGTATTTCAGTAACGATACATGGATTTATAAGTGTAATGCGTCGTTAGAACGAATAGAAGCTAAGAAAGTACCTCGATGTTATATAGAAACCTATTCACCGATATGCATATGTTTCCGTACTTAACCGACAGAATTGGATGCGTTATTGTCAGGTAATCAAACAAAAATATCGTTAAATCGTTCCTTGTATACATTCATAGATGATAAGATAAGGGGATAAATAATGATTTATTTTTATTTCAAAATAATTAAATTTACAATTGTATATATGAGAATAATGAACCATGGGTGGCAATGGGCGAAAAAGCCGTTAAACGTTATCTAATGGAAAATTGTACACTGTAAGTTGATTTCACATGGAATGGTTTACAAAAAAAAATGAAAACATGTTCAACACTAAGATACCGATCTATTAGGGAAATATCATGAAAAGTCATACTTATCAATGAAATTTGCAAAAATATCTATTTGGAAGCTTCTGAATGTTTTTGAAATGTACAGATTTTTCTATACATATTGCATTTATATCGGCATTCGCATTTGTGTTCAATGACACAACCATTAACAGTAGAGACCAGTTCGTTTCTCACCATAACAGTAGGTATGAAAAGATGTATCTAAATGCTGTTATACACATTAAGTAAAAGAAAATTACTCCTATCAAGCTACGAATAGAGAGCAAAGCAGATGATTTAGATGAAACATCGGGATTTTCTGTATACACGTGAACCTTTATATATGTATATATATTATCGTATCATATATATCATCTTGTATTCATATATAAACTAGTTCATATCTAAACCATCTTCGTGATACCAAAACAACATTTACTTTCAGACTGCGAGACGTCAAATAAAACGAAATAAACACATACATATATGTACAATTATAATAACTACTGTGTACTATTGCAGAGTTTCCAAGAAATGTAACGTAATATATATTATATAAGGTAGCATTTCACTGTATATTAACAATCAATGAATATCAACGTCATCTTCCTGATTGTGTTATATACGTTTAATTGTGTTATTAATGCTATTACTATATTCCAGTCGTGTCATAATCAGGCTCCGGGTCGTAAGCACGGTCATACTCGTCTAACTGGTCATAGTCCTCCTTTTGGTATCTGTATTTATCTTCTCTGAAAGCAGGAATGAAAATTATAGGAGATAAAGTGAAGATAATAAAACTGAACATAGAAAAATGGATATGAGCTAGGGAAGAAAACATAAAATATATCAGTAATATTTTGATATCTGATTTTTCATTTACTGTAATATTCCTAGAAATTAAACCAAGGCTGTCTAAATATTAAAGAAATGTGATCCTATTTTTCGAAGTCAAATTCTCAACTAATACAACTGATATATATATATATATATATATAGCTCAATTATGACTAGCCGGTATTTCAAGGGTTTATCCGTAATGTACCAATTGATCGAATAAATAACGTTGAACAAAATTTGTCACATTGATGAGGTTTGAATGTTACATTGGTTTTTTAGAAATAACAGGGATTATTTAAGAAAGAATGAATAAAAATGTATTTAAAACAATAAAACTTACAATTTATAATCAAATGCTCTGTTGTACTCTCCGCTAGATCTCTGTAAAGAAGTGAGCAAATTGTAAAAGATAACCGAGAAACACAACACAATGAACATTTTGTTCTCATTAAGCCTCGCCCATCTTCAACATCTGGTCATCGAATCTTTACTTGTGTTTATGCAATTTATTCTACGTTTCCTAAATTAATTTCAAGTTGAGGTTTTTTAATTGGGATGTCCTGTTGGTTTAAAAAAAAATAAAAAAAAAATGTTTGGAGATTAAAAAAATCGTTTTAATGTGCTATATTTATGTTAGGAACGCTTAAGTCGGTAAAAATGGTGTTAATATATCATGCGATATCATTTGATTTATATATCAAATAAAATTTGCATGCGAAAAAGAGAATTCATATCCTAAAATGTCCTCTCGGCTACCCGTTTGAAATTTCCTAGCAGCCTTGCTTTCAAACAGTTAGGCAAAAACTATTTTTCGAAATGTGCTAAATTTACACGGGGCTTTTTCATAAATTCAATGGTCTAAACTGGACAACGTAAGCAGAACTTGATCGTCGTTTTGTTATGTAAGCACTTTTGGAAGAGCAATGAACGCATTAAGAATGCTTTTCTTTAATTTAATTCTTTTTTCATTTAACGAGGATTACAGAGATGCTTTTCTTTGACTATTCACTTTAACGATTCATGCTAGACTTACGTTCTTACTGAGCCGTTGATATTTGTCCTCCTTCTCTCCATACGGAATATTCTCTAGTGTTGACAATCGGTTCTTAGACATTATATATTTACTTTTGATATTCCGATTTCTGCGGAATACATAAAAATTAAGACTGATTAAAATAAATCATATGATAAACATTTTATAATAAATCAGAATCATTTTCTTATAATTCCATAATTTAAGCATGTTACACCACTGTGTCATCATTAACCCTTTAAACTCTTGACTCTTTAAACCACACGATATCAAATCGTTTGTATGAATTGTCCAATCATATTTTTGCGTTTATCCTATTTGCGCTTATCGTGCTTTGCGCACAACGCACACTAAAGCTATTTGATATTTAATCTTATTGACATTATCAGCTTACAAAATGATATTCGCTACCAACAAAATGGATCTTTTTGTTTGCCATTGGTGAAGGTACACCATGTTCAATGTCAGGTTGATGACGCTGTTTTCAAAGACGACTATTTTTACTCTGACCTAATAACTACTAATCAGTATCGCCCTATCAACATCAATCTGATTGACAGTCAAACTTCAATTCAATTCTTTATTACAGTGCATTTTCGTCTCATCGGTTTGTAACAGTCATATACATGATATACATAATGTATCTAACATAACAGCCCGCACTCGCACATACCGTGTTTCAAACAGAACTTTACAGACGAATCGAGTTTTCTTTACATTCCTCATTAAATATATCTATCAAGAATGCAAGGTGGAAGAAAAATTTGAATACAACAAAACATTAGTATCTATAGTATATTACCTGGAGAACATAACTAGAAATCCAATGACGAGAAGCAGTAACAGACAGGAAGCGACCGCTATCACTGCATACATAGGAGTTTTATACAGTGATTCTTCATTACTGCCTGTATTCCTATCAGGTCTATTGGAACACTCTACGTTTCCATCACCCGTCAAGTCAAAGTGGATAATGCACGAACTGTCAAACAAAACGATAGAAACATATTCTAACTATAAAGATAACCATGAAAGATGCTATTTTTATATCAAAGTAGAAATATGTATCGAAAGTCAATAAAGTAAAGAAATAGTAATTTAGATTGCTTACCATTTATCTATTTTGGGACGAGTGGTATATGAAATTTAACCATAAAATATCTCATCTTTTGTTGGTTACGATTTAATACATTCATTTTCTCCAGGAAAAATGAGCTAGTGTTCCTAAAAGGAGTTAGTCGGCACACAATTCATTACGTAACCGTTGCAAAATATATATATATATAATCAAAGTCAAATGATATTATTTAATGTATCTAGCGATATTAGATCACGAACTTATCGTCATAATATAACTACATTTTCAAGTCAAATGTCAATCGCGCCATTTTAAAGAACACCCACACTGTACATGTACTGATTTTAACGCCTTTCGCACAAATGCTAATTCAAGTACAGCGCCAACATTTGTTCAAGCTGTCATTTGCATATTGCTAACGATATAAATACACATAGTACGACGTCAAAATAATATTTGATAATTGGATTTCGGTCTGTTGCAATATTTTAATGACTATAATATTAGTGGTTTGACATTTAACATTGAAAAACAACAACTGTACAAATTTTACCGGATTGATTAACAACAACAGGGCCAAACTACCTGTTTCATGACTATACCATAGCGCGACTAATAAGTCGATACCCAAGACCGCTTAACTTTAGACGTAAACACAGTATCGTATCTGACGGTAAATCCACATCACTATCTCATTTAACTTATGACGTAGCATTACGATTTGAATGTAGGGCTATCTTCACCTACCCTGATTTTGGCGGATTCCCTCCATCTGTAGCCACTATTGTGAGATTCACAGCTTTTATATAAAAGGGTATAGCGTTGATAACGTCATTCAAAAGGGATACGCTGCCGCTATTTTCATCAACTATAAACGTGTCCTACAAAAAGATCAATGTTCCATTACATATGTCTATCCATATAAAGTACAATTTACCAACATTCGAGCATTATATTTTGTACCTTTGCAATCATTGTGTAGACAACCATATTTTGTCGCTGCATAGTGTCGAACTATGATTGCACCAATTACCAATGTTAAGAAAAATAATATATTTATGGGTAAACCCAACGTTTTTTATTAACATGCTAAATACTTTCGATCATGAAAATCCTCGTATAGCTTTTATAATACCTCATTTGGAGATTAATCAAGGTAATATCAATTGAATGACATACCCAGAAGTTGTTCTCTAAGTGGTATGTTACATCACCATATATCCCAGTGTCGTTGTCCACAGCTATGTATGTCCCGATATGTCGGCCTTTTTTGGCACTATAAGGAAACGTGCCTTTAAAGATACCTGCAATAAAGCAAAGTAATTGTTGAATATATTCTAAAAACCATATCTATGTAAAGTAAGGAATTTTATAGACGAACTTTTTTATCAAGTATGGTGTAGAGTAGGAAAAAAATCAGGAACATATCTAATATGGTTGGATATCAAACCAGTTCTATAAAAGTTCTGTATTTGATTCATTTGAATTAATCGGCCCTTAAAAGTGTGCATACAAAAAATACAATAGAGGACTACGCCCTCGGTCAATGTTTAATTCTAGCAAGGCGGTATTGCACCATATGGACCTTATTACAAAGTTTTGTTGCATGAATTAAAGATGTTTTGTTAAGTTTTGCTAGAAAGCATCGACATCATGACATCAACATTTAAAGATATTTGCACATAAAGAATATGTTATTGAGAAACTGTAAAATAGTCCATGCTGAATGCAATTCAGCGAGCGTACTCATAAAATATATAAAAAATAAATAAATATTTAAAACATACAGTTTGGTTGCTTGGTTTGTTGATCATATTAAATTCAATGTCCTGTTAACAGCTAGGACAATTAAATGACGGCCTTTCACGTGTGCAATATTTTGTGTGTGTTGAGAGAATGCGTTGTATTAGTGTAGGGTCTCTATAGAAACTTTTGTCCTTTATAGTGCTAAACTGAAGCCAACTTTGCTAGCCAAGGGTATTCATTACGATAAAATCCCTGGAAGTCTTGGCCATCTCACGGCCAAATTAAAGTGCCGGCACTTCACCACCTGCTAGATTACCGCAGTTGAGCCTCTTCCACAAGCTGCATCACAAGCAACCAATGAAAAAGCTCGTAATAACATGTGTTATTTGTTCATTTATACTTCAGTGTCCAAGTTTGTTTAATTTTTAATTGTACTTCGTTTAGCTGGTCTAAAACATTTAATACATGGAATATTCTAAATCGTGTGTCTCGGACAGGGGACAGGCCTGTGAGTGAGGCGGTTTCAATGGATTCGTACGGAAGAGGGAAGTTAATATCCTTGATCTTAAATAATCATGCATTAGGACCGGTCAGCACATGTACAATTGCATACGGTTTGTTCATGATCGTGTTTGAACAACTGATGAACCGTATTATAAAAATTCTTCGATTATAGCTTCTAACATCTTATTACCAAGTGTTTGTGTCACACATGTTTGAAACAAATTAAAATCCAACTATTCTGCGTCGTAATGTTTTGATTATTAAATCGTTAACTTCGATTGGTAAATTTTTCCACATCAACCTATGACGGAAACAATTAAATGAGGAGGAATCGAATGATAAATTATTCATAATACCGGAGTAAATATGACCCATAATCAAAGACATCAATGATGGGAGTATCACCAACGCCAGACAATTTTTGAAAAGTTATTCTTCAGTGTATTACAATGTGTTTTCAATTTCAGTTGCATGATATCTTCCTTGCATCGTCACCTCTTAGTTCCATAAGTCATAGTACGCGGAATTTGACCAATTATTTAAGTTAGTAATTGTAAAATTAGTCGTCGGGTTTCGATGTAACTAAGAATAACACTATTCCTTAAGTAGAAGATTGTCCGTGACAAGAAATGGTCAAATTACTTACCAAGGATGTGTATCCTGACAGTTATTATAAAATGATTCCTATAGCTATAATGTATATACATAATCCTGTATCTGTTCTGTTAAATAACCGTCTGGTCACTGCAACCTGATGTCTAAGGCTACATGTATAACTACTGTGTATTTATGGGTATCCATTTTCTAAATTTGTACATAAAGCCAATATTCTAAATTTTAACATTTCCATATTATGGTACATTCGTGTCTATGTTATAAATTATAACAATTTAGTTATAAATTAGTATAATATATTATAAAATTTTCTACATTTTAACATTTCAATAATATGGTACATTATATTGTTATTATAGATTGACGACTTGTACCTCAAAAGCATTTATATTCAAATACCGTTAATCGTATTTTCATACCTACAATGTTTTTGTACTTACTTCGATTAAATTCCGGCGCCTGTTTATTAGGATCGTCGAAGTAGACAGTGAATTTTACAAAAGTGAAATTTCGGAAGTTTGTTGTCGTTACTCCTACAGCTGACAATGCAATCTATGGTAATAAAACAAAATTTATCTGCGCTGTGTGTAAAATACAATTATTATTGAGTTAGTTCTCAATAATAAGGCTCCACTTCCATACTAAAAAACCCTGTCTCAAAATCATCAATCTAAATCAGTCTTTTAAGTTGTCTTAATTACAGACTGTAATTACAAATGACACAATAACAGTAACGGCATTATTAGTTTGTTAAAAAAAACTTATAAACGTTGATGTGTTATGACCCCGAAGCGACATTCTACGTACAGGTTTTCATTTCAGAACGTGGGACATAATAGCCGTTATAAAATTAAAGGCAATGTGTCAGTGTATCATCGATATATACCTGAGTATACTAACCGGGGCTCGTTATGTCACCCCTTATATCATTAACTAGTATGGCCATTTTAACAACTATCAATTTTCTGTTGGCTATGAGCATTGTTATATTAGATAAAGCCTAGACGTCAGGATACATTTAGGTTTTGTGATCTTATGACAGAAAACCTTAATTGTTATACATGTAATGTTCAGGTATCTACTTACATCAAACGACTCGCCGGTGAGGTTTGTTAGAGGTTCCGAGACTTGGAAATATCCAGATGTTTCATTATAGGTAAATGAACTGTCATCTTGCATCACACTGTAGGTCGCACTACCATTTACTCCGAAATCTGGATCTATAGCTCTGACATACCCCACATCATCTCCGATAGCGCGATTCTGTGGTATAGCATACATACATTGTACATTAGTATAATGATTGATAGAAGAAGTAACAAGTCAAAATACGTAATTCGTAGATAATCAACCTTTGAACATATATTTTACGTATTTATTGGTGTTTTTTTTTCATTTGACCGTAGGCATTTTTTGTTTAAATATGTTTGTATTTCTTTTAATTATTCCTAAACTGATCATTGAAATTTCAAGAAATGCAAATAAGTTATTATTTATTAGCAACCGTGTATTAGTTGTTATTGTTCAAACGATTGAACTAAATGCTAAAGATATTTCGTCGTGAAAATAATCATAAATGTTCATTAAAAGCATAATGTAAATAGTCTTAACGACGGGCTCCTACTTATTTGCGCTCGTATTTTGTTTTTCTATAAACATTCATTTCTTAACTAGTATGAGTTTTGTGAGTAAACCGGTTTTGTACAGTTACTTTCAGCAGGGAATTGGTTTGAAATAATTCTGAGAAAGACATTTAACATGTACTTTAAATAGATTGATATTCGAGATACTTGTCATGAGTAGATTTATTTCAACGCAATGTTCATACATAAATACATTTTTAATGAATAAATATGGAAAAATGATATTTAATATTGCGCGGAGGATGATATAAAAACAGTGTCTACTAATCAGATGAGATACATTCACATAATTGAAAATGTCTTACATTTGATACTCGGAATGCAAATAGGGTTTGATTAAACGAAGGCCAGTTATCGTCCAGGTCCTTAACCGTTATATTTAGAAGTGCCGTATTCCGGGATTGTCGCGCGGGTTCGCCGTGGTCTGTGGCGGTTATTTCCAGCTCAAAGTAAGGATTCTTCTCTCTATCAACTGGTCTTATCTGTTGAATCATACCAGTATTCACGTCGATTTCAAAATAATCTGAAAACAAAATTATATAAGCTACATAAAATTATTTTATTCTTAGAGAAATGTCATTTCAAAAATCTTTTGATAGTTTTAACTTGATAAGTTACAGCTTAAATGTATTGAAACGTTGTATTATCGACAATTATATAAACAAAGAATATGAAGCAAAAAGTGTCGCTTTGTCACCACGTTTTTTCGTAAGTGTTCTTTAACTTTCATTTGTATCCCTGAGAGGCCAAAATTGGCACTCCTCCTTTACTCTGTTGTCCTTCGATGCCGTTAAGTCGAATCAATTGTTTTATTAACAAACTATCGGTATGACTTAAAGGTCTTCCATTTGATTTAATCAGTCATTTTACCAAGTACTTACGCCCGGTATTACCCCCGACGATCTCATATGAGCAGTTACATGTCACAAAGTCCCCGTCTTCTTTATCACATGCTGTGATAGCTAGCAGCTCATTATCTATAGTTCTCTCATCTGGAAAAGTACATCCTTATCGTTCATATGGTTAATATAAGCAATCGTACATATAAACGTATTCATCTTTCTCAACGAGCAAATTTGAAGTATGTAAATACACATGCATATGAATATATCAATGCATTCTCAAAAAGATTGCCTCTTAATCTTTCATTCATTAAACGAAAACAGAAAACAATATAAATCTGATAACTAATTCTTTAAGACAAAGAAATTTCAACAGGGTTCATTCTTCTGATCTTCAGAAGTAAGTTCAAAACTATCGTTAAAATTCATACAAGTATAATGTATGTTGATATAAATACATTATGATCCATACTAGTATAATGTACAATGAATTATATATTTGTATTACAGTTCGTCATACTTACCATTGATCTCCCCGAAGACCTCTACTATATCATGCTGATATTTCGGGTATGGGACTTGTGTACCGCTACACTCACCGTCCCCTTGGAACCATGGCTGTGTGTTATTGCTGATAATATTGATGGTTACCTGAGAAGTATAAATATAGTGATACATATGGGATAAAGAACGTTCCTATCATTAACGAAGATCATTTACGGACGAACTGTTTTGTATGACCCTGGCTGTTGATAAGACGTTAAACTAATAAAACTCTTGAAAGCCATGTATGTGTCGTAAAGCACCCCTTAAGTTCCCTAACTGTATCAAAACATACTTATGCCTCCATACTGATTCCAGACTTGATACATTGACATTCTTACACAATCAATGCAAGTCAAAGTTTAAAAACTAGACGAATATATTCCTTTTTCCAACAATCAAGTGTTCATTTCAAAAGTGGAATAACCATTTTGTAATTACAGTGTATGTTATTATTTGAAAGGCAATATCAATTTCATAATCTTCAGTTGTAATTGTATCCTCTTTTTACAGATACATATCTGTTATATAGAGTTTGGAGCTTGTTACTACGTGATATAAGGTGATTCTGGTCACGTCATATTTTACTATAGCGAGATTGCGACAGTGTCCCGAAGAAAACAATGAAATTCCTACGTCTGAATCATCAAAGATATCGTTACTTATGTTTGCATACCGAGGTGATATTTGTCAATGGAGGTAAACCGCTGTCGGATACGTTCACTTCAAGAACTGCCTGGGCTAACGTAAATTGGAACAGGTCCTTGGTAATGGTTAATTCTCCGGTATCTTCACGTATTCCAAAAAAAGTTGTCGACTCTGAAATTATTCCAAACAAAACATCCAGTTACAGTAATTCAGAAAGGAAAAGCAGATTTCCATTATCGTGCTGTACTTTTATTATTTTATGATTGTATTATGGAATTTGTAATATCTTTTTAATCATTGTAGATGAATGGCCTATCAAATAAATGAATGAGTTATTTTCATAACAATTAAAACATACATTAATGCATAGACATACATACATAAACACATAGATACCTAACATATCTATATATATTTTAGTACCTGTCTTATTAGCAAATCCGTACGAAAGCCGTGCATTTTCATCAGTGTCCGCATCTGTCGCGTTTATCTGGAGCACGATATCGCCGACCTTCCCATTGGTGACGTTGACAACGTAGGGGCCGTGAGTTTGTGGGTGGTTGTCGTTTACATCCTTGACAAATAGGTGTACTGAACAGTTGCTAGAATATTTGGGCTCTTTATTCGCCACCGTCATCAGACAGTCATATTCTTGCTGCGACTCGTAATCGAGAAGTTCTTTACTCAAAACACTCATGGTGGGATATCCATAAGTATCGGATGCTAGAAACAAAACAATATACGTATTTCATAACAAATAATCTCGTTAAAACGGTTTTATATACACTACAGTTTGATAATTTATATAGGAATTGAACGGCGTTTTGATTGCGTTTAAAGTGATATAAAAGCTATTGGATACAGGCATATTCCATGTAGCGCGTTAGAATGTATATATTGCACTTCGTTCGATTCATATTGCACTTCGTTCGATTTACTCCCGGTGTTCTTGTTGAGCTGATGACACATGACCAATAAAAAAGGTCGAAAGAACTTGATATTTCAAGAGAGAAAAAAATTGTGCATAAAGTTTTTCATTCAATGTTATTAATGATATGATGCTATAAAATTAGATGTTGCTTCATTTGTATTAATCTACCTTTCAATTCTGAACACTATTACAAATATACTGCGACGAAGAATTGATGTTAAAAACAACGTATGTAGACAAATTTACCTTAGTATGAAACTTAAAATCAATATTCTCTTATTTTTCTATTGTAACGAAATCAGAGCTAGATCATTTAGGCATTCTAATACCGTAAAGTTTTTACTTTTTTTCTTGTTTCAAATATTGGATATGATTTACGTGTTAACTATACCTGGCTTCAGTGGACAAGCATCTGTGTTGAGTATACCCAGACGACTCACTCTGAAGTTCGTTTTCCCATCCTTATCTTCTATTTCAAAGTCAAATACCTAGATCAAAAGGATGTGGAACTAAAGTAGAAACAAAGGAATCGCACGACGAACAAAATAATTAATCAATAGCAAGTTAAACAGGCAAACACGTCCCACTACTATCTTATCTATGCTATGATTACAAGATGTGAAAAATCTTATGTCTAGATCTCTTCTAATACTATGCATAATACAGAAAATTCCGATCAATCTTGACGATGAGATTATGAAAAATCCAATTTCTAGACAAAGTGATTGCAATCTGGCCTTCAAGCACTAAATGGTTAAGCTTTTCGACATTTTATAACTAGCCTTTATACTTGCTATCTGCCTCTAGGTCAAAAGAGCAAGGTCCATTTTAACCAGACAATTGTAACCTGGTAAGCTTTTGGGTTCAAATCTGTTACAACTGCTACTTTTGACCATCATATTAGTAAACAGTAACGGAATCAAACAACCTTTCGACTCTTGTAAAGAAGATCAAGTAGAATGGTATCTAATTACATAACATTTTTTCATACGTACAACACTATCTACAGTAACATTCTCAAACACATCGACGTTATATAAACAGGCCTCATCACCACCGCTTGCGTTAACGAATGTAGGGGGGTTGTCATTGACATCGTTAACTAAAACTTCAAATGTTCGTGTTGTTCTCAGTGGTGGACGTCCTTTATCCCGCACCTTTAAAGTAAAAAATATTTTTTTTATAATCGATTCAGCAAAAGGAAAACACCTGTCAATGAACAGAAACAAACCGCTCTATCAACTGAGCAAAATAAGCAACCATCCTTCAGCTGAGTGACAGACATTCCAAACCACACTAACCCCATTTTGGCCCTGCAGGTAGGGCGTAAGAATTGTACCTGCTGCCCCTATTGCATGATCGTAAAAGGCGAATAAATTTAGGATCTTATCTTTTCTTTCTCCCTAAATTACTTTGTTCTTCCTAGAGTCTCCTTTGACATCACCTCACTTTTGGCCTTTGGTTGAGCGCTCGCCCCTGTGAGGAAGGCTCTGGGTTCTGGCCGAAACACACCAAAGTCTATAAAAGTGGTAGTTTTTGCTCCTGCCTAGCGCTCAGCATAACGGGAGTGGGACGACTGGTTTGCCAGTATAAATATATATAAATTTGTCAGTATAATGTGACCGGGTTTGGTGTGTTGCTTGGTGTCTTCTTCGGCATGCTTCAGTGATATATCACTATAAAAAGGGCAACAGTTCCACTATACAAGAAGACACAAAACGAATATACCTCAGTCTCCCGAAACACGCACCTCGCACAACATACACGCAACACACCGCATACATGGGAGGCCGTCCTCACATGACCATAGCTGGTAATAGGACGTTAATTAATCAAACAAACAAGCAAACGAACTAACCCCATTCATTTAGCAAACCAAAATTATAACGACATATGTATATGCAGTAATATTGAATATCACGGACAAAAATAAAATATTTAAAAAACAATATACACCATATTGATAAGCAAATATCAGTAATATTTTCTTACATAAGTGAGGTAAAAAAAGGACAAAAAACATATTAATAAATATTTTCTTATATGATTGAGAAAAAAGAAAGACAAAAAATATATGAAGAAATCACATGTCAAAAGAAATATAAAATGTTCAATGTAAGCTTATACACAAAAGAAGAATATCATCATAATAGATTCATGAAGAGAAAGTGTTTTCTATTTATCTTCAACCGTCGAGCACTTAAAGATATAGTAATCAAATAGTTATAGTCATCGAAAATAACACAGATAACAGACAAGTCAGGTGTTCCACGCAACCATCGGAACCGAGCAAGTTTATCCCATTGTTTTACCTCCATTGTGATGTTGTATTGTTTCGCGGTCTCGTAGTCTAGAGCGCGCACCACTGATATATAACCGTTGGTTACGTTCACCTCAAAATTTAACTCGTCACCTACAACATGAATGTCATACAAAATACAATCTAAATTAAATGAGGTTAACGCGGTAATATAAATACGTATGATATGTATTGACATAAATGATGAATTGGTTTGTCAGTTTAAACATGAATCAGCCGTATTCTTTATTTAGCAACATTAAAATTAATGTTACTATCTTGAAAATCTTTATTTTTGTCTATAATACCTCGATGTTCCGACCTGTAACATTCAATTATGCTTTAAGTGCGACTTCACCCATAAAAACAATATCACCGCATTAACAAAATACTGACATCCTGTGCCATCCCACGAACAAAATATTTTGGAATGTCTATTATTAAGGTTAATGGAAATCATAATTGAGCGTTAATCTTTGAATATTGATGTGTGTCAAAGGCTTTTCAAGGATACCTCGAAACATATGATACAAAATAACTATCGATAATATTATTGCGAGTATATCTTATAATCTACACAAAACAATTATTCATTTGTTGGTAAATGACGTTTAATGTCCTTACCTTGTTTCGGTTCCTGGTTCGTTATAGTGAACACCAATGTGCCATTATCGCCGAGGTCATCATCCTCCGCCATTTTCGATCCTGTTCTTGAAATCATGTGGTTTAGTACGTCTTCGTTAACGTCGAACTGTTTCAGTCTGGTCACGAATTTTGGGGGCTCGTTCACATCTTCAACGTGGATAGTAACCTGCATTGTCGGTAAGGAATAGATACTTTAGTGGAAGGATATTCAATTTAATTATTAAGAAATGAATTATGTATCTAATCATAACAATAAAACCTAAATAGGGTATTCCGTGCATGTCATTCATGAATCGATAAACATTGTATTTTACATACCAGTGTTAAATCCTCATCGTTGTTTTCTTGAACGGACGCTAGAAATGTGTATAAATCCTTGGCCTCTCTGTCAAGGATCCCACTCTTCATGACTTCTCCGCTTCGACGATCAAGATGAAATGATGCATTTGAAGTCATTAGAGTATTGTCAGCAATTTGCCCATCAACTGAGCTGATTAATGTAAAACTTAAATTTGATGTCTTATTATTCTTAATCCAAAGTTTGCCGATCGTTGTACTATCATCATGCACTTCCGGAACTGTTAAGATGAAGTTACTGCTGTTAAATGTCACTCCTGTGTCACCTCCTGTGGTGTCGAGGTAGAACTGGATAAACGCATGTGACGACATAGGTGGGTTTCCTTTATCTGTGGCTTTCACTTCACATACATCATGAAGATGTTCTGGTGTTTGTTGAGTTGTTGAGACCGCGCCAGCATCAGTGATCGTGAAGTACCTCTTGTATTCCTGACATAAGAAGAGATTGAATTGCCCGTTATCCCCAGTATCCTTATCTGTCACTTCTAACAATGCAACGAGTTTTGGAGAATTAAAATCGTTTGCAGTAACGTTCACCATCGTAACATTACTTTTAAATCGAGGTGGATTGTCGTTTACATCTTCTACTTCAATCACAACATGAGTTGTAGAGCTTCTGCTGGGATTGCCATTATCTGTAGCTGTAACAGTAAACTCTATTTTCGGGGTTTCCTCGTGGTCTAGACTATTATTGGAGAATATTTCTCCATTTTTGTTTACATTAAACGCTGGAAATTTAGGGAAAATACTAAATATGATTGCGCTGTTATTCCCGGTATCCTGGTCGGATGCACTGACTGAGCCAATGGAAACGTTGGAGAAGTTGTTTTCCGGTACTTTGAATCTGTACTCGTTTTGTGTAAAAACTGGATTATTGTCATTAACATCTAGAATCAGTATCGATACTGTCGCGGTTGCCGTATGGCGTGGGTAACCATTGTCTCTGGCTAATAAAGTAATATTAAAGCTGGCGATGGATTCTCGATCAAGATGTCCTCGTGTTGTTATCATCCCAGTGATCTCGTCAATGCTAAAATAACTGCTGTATACCGAATAGCGAATCTCCGCGTTTTGACCAATGTCCAAGTCTGTAGCTTTGACCTTCCCAACCTCTGTTCCGTGGTGTGTGTCCTCCTTTATGCTGTATTCGTAAAAATCTTTTGTGAACACCGGAGGATTATCATTTGTGTCCTGGACTATGATTGACAGAGTAGCAGTGGCGTTTTGGTCACCAGTATCTCGCACATGGAGACTTATTCTATATTCATTTGTTTGCTCTCGGTCAAGGACTTTTTCAGCGGAAATCGTCACAACATCGTTAACAATCTTTAGATTAAAGATACCTCTGGGTTCTAGTGTCACTGTCAGATGACCATGATCTATCTCGTCTTTGTCGGACACTTTTATTACTCCAGCATCAGACTGTGAAAACGAAAGTTGGTTATGACTTAAAATAACAATGTACCATACAGACTCGTACATGACGTTAGGGATACCATATCATTGTATCGTCCCTTTAAAATTCACCCGTGATGTCAAATCCATTAATAATGTAAAACAACCTTAACCAAAACCTAGAATAGGTCCAACAAAGTCCAAACATTCTTAATGGAAAGTAACAAAACTGTCGTGATTTAAAATTTAAGATATTGGTAAATAGGACTATTTTCAATAATTTCTCTCATAATCATTTAGTGATTTTGTATTGGATATAACTAGTTAGATGAGATACATCGAAAGAGTGCTGCTGAATAAAAAAAAATCCACATTATTGAGAAATGAAATTAAACATCCCAATAATTTGATAATGGGAGTTGAGGATCCGTTGAGGAGAACTTTGACTTACGAATGTGACTTGCTGAGGTACGGTCATGTTTTCCATCACACTACCTTTGAAAGTGCTTATACAAGATTCAGCGTGATCAAAGCATGGCGGGTTATCATTTATATCTGTGACTGTGATGGTAAGATCGCCCATTATCTACAACAATAGTTTTCATCGTCACAACAATGACCATATGATTTACTAAGGCATTGACGTTCACTGAAGTGTATCCAATATCTAATAATAAAATTAAAGTAAGTAGAGTTACTCTTACTCAATGATATATAGAAACATTGAATAGCATAATGTAGTTATGTAATGTATTTAGGGTTTACGTTGAAAATTTTCCTAAAATTAAGATGAAAACATGGATATACCTGTAACTTTACGTACTAATTATAGAACATTACATTTTGTAATGAATTTTAGTCGGTGTCAATGTGATATGAAGAGACAACAAAGCGATTTTATATTCAATATGAATAGATTTCAGTTTAAGGTGCATATTGAAGCCAAATACAAAACAACAAAGTTATTTTGAACTATTTACACGTAACATGTATCATAATTCATCTATAATCAGTCTAGAAATTTAATGTCTCTTGTGTGATGATAAGCGATATAGATCTTGCTGTCCTTTATAAAACGCACGAAAGAGTAATTCCACGTAAATAACTAACATACCGTGATTGTGCACGAATCCTCATCGTCTAAATTGGCTTGGATTCCGAAGGTTACTTTGTTATCACGGAAAACGCTAGGAAGATTCTCTCTATCGAGTTTTTGTTTAGACGTCACTAATCCCTGTAATACATGTAAAACAATTCAATATTATCATACTCTTTTCCTTTCATAGATTCGATGAAATCGCTGAACAGATTTATAACGTACACAATTTTCCTTACAGAGAACTCTCATGCATTTGCAGTTTATATGAGACTTATACGGATTTCACAAACCTCTTTTTTCTATGTTTAAAATATAAAATAATAAAATACCTATGAAATTACATTGCGTTTGATGCATTGTGATACACTGTATGTATTAAGGTGTACTTACAGATGTTGGATTCAATCTAAAGTATTCGTTATCCCTCGTTGTCATGAATTTAAAGTTAGTATAGTTCTGGACGGAGACGTTGGCAACAACATTAGGTGGATTAAGCTCTTCTTCCAATGTCCCGTTGAAGATAAGATTGAGGTTAGCGTTTTCATTGCTCAGCTTCAGAATATCAACCACTATATGGCACACTACTGTTGCAACCCCGTCACTGGCGTCTACGGTGAAGGTGACGCTGTCTCCAAGATGTGATGTAGTGATAGCCTGTATGGCAGTGATGACGCCATTGTCCTCGGATATCTCAAACACTTTGGCGTACTCAGCATCCTTTATATGATAGCTAACTGTACCTACAGTATCCTCGTCTGTAGCTTCTACAGAACCTATGTATGTCCCGGATGGTGACCCTGATATCACCGTAAAAACGGGATTCTTATCGACGAATACAGGTTTTTTGTTGTTGGCATCTACCACCGTTATTTGACCTGGTATCCTTATAAAGGTTGTTGCTGGTTTCCAACTTATACGGATTTCAAATATAAACTCTCTGTTGTTGGTATTTGAAAAGTCAAGAATACCCGAAGATCTTTTTAAGTCACCTGATTGGGTATCGAACTGAAAGTATCTAAACAAGTCAGATTGTGTAGAAGTATCAATGAGCTCTAAAACAAACGGATTGACTGAAGCATCCTGACGGAAATTCCCCACATTTGTGTTTTCTGGACTGATTTCTGAAACTTCTCGACTGAAATCATCTCGCACAACCAGAATCAATAGCTTTGCAACATGTCTTGTGTCACCAGCCGTGATAGTCATACTAACATCTAATTCTGTGAAGAAGGCATATATAACACCTGTCTTCCCCATGTCTACAAATGAAATGGTTTTTGTACAGAAAATGTCCCCATTGGCGTCCACACTGAAGTAGTCACTGTATTCGCCTATAAGTCTATAGACCAGTCCACTAGGACTAGTGTATTTATTGAGTCCTGGGACCTCAGTCAAGAAACTTCCGCGCCTTGTTCCTTCGGCTAGCGTGATTTCTTTGGTTTCCACAGACGTAATGTTAGGAAGTATATTCACTTCAGAATGATCTGTTATTGTCGAACCGTCAGATAAAATGGAGGAAACGATCAAAGTCAGACGTACAGGATTGATGTAAACTATGTTGTCGGTTTTCATTACTGTTACTACAGACAATGGATTTGACACAGTGGCAAGAAAGTCACCGGTATCTGGTACCAGAGATACAGTGCTTCGTATATCCATTCCGGCTACGTTGATCAGCGGAATTTGTCCGACTGGAATACAAACAAATACTATATTTTAAAAGTTATGTGTGTCGTAATTTCCATACTCACGGATCAAGAATACTAATGTTCAAAAGACATCATACATGTTTGTCTTCTTTGCCTTTGGATGTTTTTCACGGCTAAATTCGTAAAATCTTATGGTTTTCTACAGATTACAGAAGAACACAATGACATGTCAAAGTTTTCGCCCAGTTATGGCATATATCACTTTAAAGACTTAAAAAGCTTAAGATAACATTCAGAACGTCAGGCGTATACTATACATATCTGGAAGATTTTTCGTGGTGAAATTGATATAAAAAATCATATACATTTTAAGTAAAAATGTACATGAACATTTCCCCCCCGGTTGTACCGCCCCGATGTATCGTCAACCCCGCATACTGTAAACAAATGTTTAAGTTATATCATCCAAAGACATCTTCTATTCAAATCTTAAATGATATTCAATGTGCTTGATATATGAACCCATATAATAAATAGATACATTTATCACATTTTTCGCAATGAAGGTTATATAGTGAAAATGCAAGTTATTTTTTCACTGGAGAGAAAATATCACTTTCGATATTTTCACTCGCTTTTGACCATTCGGAATGCAGCATTGACAGTGAAAATATCATTTTGATTATTACGTCATTAGTTGGTGCACAAAACTGACGTCATATTCTTGTGTAGAAATATGACGTTATGCTAAAAATATCGCGTTATAATCACAAAGGCAAATTCATCTGTAAAATACATTAGCGGAATAACCTTTGGCGGAACTAGTAGTGATGGTCTTATGTAAATGGAAGCGCGAAACCAAATGAAATAAATAAAACATCCTTTGTTTCTTGATGAATACCAGTATGTGCTTTGCTTTGAAAATATCATTTTGATTATTACGTCATTAGTTGGTGCACAAAACTGACGTCATATTCTTGTGTAGAAATATGACGTTATGCTAAAAATATCGCGTTATAATCACAAAGGCAAATTCATCTGTTAAATACATTAGCGGAATAACCTTTGGCGGAACTAGTAGTGATGGTCTTATGTAAATGGAAGCGCGAAACCAAATGAAATAAATAAAACATCCTTTGTTTCTTGATGAATACCAGTATGTGCTTTGCACTCATGAGAAAATATCAAAGTTTCAACCTCAATCGATGAAATAAAAATGGTATTCATCATTATTAGTTGCTTTAAAGTCAAAAGACGTATACATAATGACCTGTGTGTATACTGTTGTTTAAATACTGTACCTTTTGTATTACTTGGAGCATCTGATTGAATAACAAAGGCGTATTCCGTTTCGAGTATGTTTGGAGGAACTGAAAAAACAAAACTTTTCTCAAAATCAAATGTTACATATTGTACCAACGACCAAAACGTTTAGATTTTATTTATTTTTACTTCATATGAAAACAAAAACGGGTACAGAATATTACAATGGCTTTAATGACGTAAAAGAGGCAAATATAAGACTATATGAATCTATATCATTGATGAATTTACTGATTAGATTCAGGTCATCACAATATATTTTTTTTGGCATATTAAATACTTTATCAATATTTAATATATATGAGTACTTAATTATTACATTAATCTCGAATATGTTCGCAATATTCGCAAATACTGTAAATCACTTTTATCTCGCAAGTACTTTATTTTGTGAATATATAATAGCGCAATTCATGATTTCATAATGACTTTTATTTCGCCAGTAATACAGATATTTACCTTAAATTTTCAACAAGATTAAAAAGAATGAAAAAAACACACCGTTAAACAAATGTGCAACCGAATGTCATACTAATATCCTTACTAGAAATCCCTTCGACAATTTATGCGATTAAGAAATATATATATAAAATGCATCAGCCACTTACTAGAAACACATGTTGAGCCGTTCTGTACGTATTTCCGGACACATTCACATCTCCACACTGTACCCGTATTGACACAGGAGGTATGCGTCACAGAACAAATGGCTGTACTGGAGTGCTCGCCGCAGTCATCTAAATAGATTAGTCGATTGATACCACGAATTAAGTTTTAAATATAGTAACTACATTGTATTGCCATATGCTTATATTTGTCATAGTGAAATTACTTTTTTTAAAGCAAAAACAAATTACTGATGCTAAACAATAGGTAATTGGAGCCGATAAATTCCATAACATTTTGTGGGTAATTTTGAAGAAATTAGCTTCATTTGAATAGTTGCAGTAAATTTGGATAATAGTCAACACATACCTTATGGATTAATCAAAAGAGTATCTGTCGATTACCCGAATACAAAGTTCAAGTCCCACGACATTATCATTCTATTGTTTTGACTGGGATTCAGATTTACATCTATGGATATACTAACATCAGTTTATCATAGGCGCAGTTCATTCTAGTCTATATATTGCTTTAACTTGTCGGATTTGTTCCTGTGTTTTACATATTACACGTGTTTTATTAATCAAACATTTGATGTTGAAACTATGTATAATAACATCGAACCCGAATAAATGTCTATTGATAAATTTGCTGTAAGTTTTATAACATTCCGTTGCTTATATTTATTTTATTTACTAAAATAGTTAAACACGTAGATTTCTACATTTGTGAGCAGGTATTGATTTACTTATGATATAATTGCTTCATTTGGAAAGTGACCCTGTTCAGTGAAGAATTAACGACGTTCCTCTCACAAATAAATGACGTCACAATACATGTTTACAAGAGGCGATAAGTACAAACATACCATGAAGTCCAACAGAAGGGCGATCTCCAATCCCAGGGCGCGTCGGTCCATATGTCGGGTTGGATGTCGATGGTATTTCTGTTGTTGCATCAGCAGTAGTTGTAATAGCTAAACACAGAGAAATCAGTATAAGATTGGCGTTCTTTTATGTGATGTTATTCACAACGTTGACCTATTCCTACATTCTGCACACACACCTATGTATAGGGAGGGGTTAGGGGTGGGGATTGGGTCTTACCTTCTTGATTAGCTCCTGGAATCCTGACTTGCTTAGTAAGAAAGTAATACTTACCGACATCCAGCGTTACAATACTCACATGCGCATGTATCACTATATCCATGCGTGCTGCGATTCTCCATTCGTGCTGTAATCACTGTTTAAAATAATAAGTAAACATTTCATACAAATCGTTATAGACTTTAGATTGGCTGCACGAAAACTACTTATCTTATTAAATCCCGTGATGTAGTTAGCATTTTTCTTTATTTTGTCCTTTCTTCCCGCCTTTCCGTCCACTAGTCTGGTCACGTTCCACCCCCGGAGTCTGTTCACTTTCATTCGGAATCTGTGCTTAGGAAACGAACACTAAATGTTTAAAATGATATTTTGGTATTACACGTATGGGTTTTGTTTCATGAAAAACACCAGGCCATATTCCATATACAGTATTTACTATTTCCAATAAATGCTGAATCAATTCTCAAATGTTTTCAAACTTGTAGCTGAGCCATCACAACTTTCAAACAAATATGAAAATCTAGTGTAGTCTGGGGGTTCGTAATACAGTGTATTGTTTAATCGTCAGTGGGGGTTTTCAGTACTCTCAGGATTTCCTTCACCATGGAAACCATAACTGTAATCAGACCTTATTTCAACTTTATTTCATGTTGAACTTAACAGCTCTTCTTACACATGATTAAGATAGATATAAAATATCCAATATATGCAATATAATTTATGTTGGACCCCATCGATCCTACATTAACTCGGCATTTTGTTTTCCAAGTAATATCATTCCAATGCTTTGATATTGTATCCGGTTTCTCTGACAATTCAAAGGATATCTGATAGCTGGTTATTGTTGCGATCAAAATTATCGCGATTTGGTCAAACGGGAAAATGATATTTTAGCGGTGTTAAATGTTCGCGATCTGACTGGGTATATATGATTCAAACGTTAATTGATATTTCGCGGTTTACATTTTCGTGATCAAAGCAATGTCCCGCGAAATCGAGACAATTATCCCTGCGAAAATAACCGGCTATAAGGCTATAGAAAAAGGTAGTATTCCATTGTCAAACAATGAACCTATAATATAACAACACATAATTCCATTATGCTGATTAATAACAGGAAACATATATATCGTCGGCGTTTTATGTTTTTAATGATTCAATAATGTTTTGTTCGTCTTCACCCGATATTACCATTATATGAATGGTGGCAGTTAGACAAACAATTAACATTTCTTGAATACCAGGGTCCAGAACCATGAATCAATATTAAAGTGTTTGCTTAGTAGCCAATCCAAATTAGCGTAACCTTATATAACGTTCTTTGTGGTTGGAAATACATACATGGTATATTTAGATTTGTTATTGTGATATGTTATCTTCTACCGTCAAAGCAATAGTAAGCCTAAAATTGACTTTTAAAACTTGTAATGTGTATCACAAATTTGTTCCGAAACATTGTTCAATAAATTTATTTTCTTAAAGAATAATAATTCAAACACGAACCATTCACAAAACAAATAAAATCCATCGTTGCTACACTGCAAAGGACTTGTCGTTATGAGTATCTGGAGATATCAGCGCACGATAAAGTACAAAATATTTATGATAGTTCCTTGTTGCTTATAAGAGATTTACAATTTTACAAAACAGTACAAGGCGTTCGAACTTTAAACTATGATTCACATAAAGGTGTCTGTAATGGAAAAGGGGCTAGAGGATCAACAAGGCATCTAAAGTATTTTGTTATTACAAGTTGCACGTAATACATTTCAACTTGATTTTAAATCAATAATTGACATCTATTTAAAATGAAGGTTGAAACTGTTTAGTTAACTTGTTTAGTTAGGTCAGTAGGACGATAGTGATCGAATTATTCCAATATTAGCCATCCACGCCGAAATCGTTTTAAATCCCATTCGGGTATCGGAGCTGCTAGCTGGTATTGAATTGTTTCTCCGTGTGCCAGAAGTTAGCTTTGCACACAAATTATATATTTAAGGGTTCTTAATTACGTGCAAATGTTTTTACCAAAATACCTCTTGCAATATTTCTCTAATCCATGATACCGAGACATTATAATTATGAATATTTTCGTTAGGTATGGACATTACATAGTTTAACAAATTGTTTTCTGAATCAAACATTACATAGTTTAACAAATTGTTTTCTGAATCAAACCTCAAACGATCTTGTCATGTATTCTGTAGATACAATGTACTACAACTCACTTGTACAAGGTTCCGTTCGTGATGTAACTGTATGTGCGTCTAGAATACCATGGGGTTTTGTTTTTGGATTAAACTTGTTTAAGGACTGCTGGTACAATGTAATTGGTTTTATTGATGGGCCATAGCAAGGTCTTCAAGAGGAAAATCCCTGACGAACGGTAAGTATCTAAAACTATCCCCAAAATATCTGCCTCTTTACTGTGACTAAAAGTTGTAGCGTTAATGTGATAACAAATATGTATCGTTTGATGATCAGGATTCCTTATGATAAATCAAATATCTGCATCATCTGCATCCAATATAACGTGAGAAACATGATACTATGTTAAGTGGTTCAATACAGGTGTCAGTACAGGTATGTCATAATCTTCTCTCTAGGAGTTCTGTCGTGCCACTACCACTGGTGGATCAAGTGTCATTACGTATGGTAATATATCGGTAGAGGTTATAAACAGGCATATTTATAATGCTATTTAGAACAACAATGACATAACTGTTTTATCATAAGTCAATAGCAATAAAAAAATTGATCCTGTAAAGAAAGCCTGAGATAAATCCTGTCGCTCATATCTCTGTGAAGGTAGGTTATTGATTTAAACCGAAGATTTGATAAGATTACACGTAGAAAGGTCTTGGAGGACGGAGGAGGGTTTGTATAAGATATCCTGTATTGATACCAAGATAGAGTAGTGCTGTAGTTGCGTCATACTTTGGTTTGGTTTGGTTCATAGGATTTATGTCCTAGTAACAACAGGGTCATTTAAGGACGGCGTCCTAGGTGTGCAATGTGTTAAGGTATGTGGTTGTCTTCATATATGGAAGGCTCTGGTATATAAGTGCTGTCTCCTTGTAATTATGTACCTCTTGCCCTTTTAAAGTGCTAGCTCACTGAATCATTCCACCGAAGACACCAACCGAGCACATCTTAGGCTGTCACATTATACTGACAACAGGCAGGGTATTGATGTAATACTTCAATATGAGTTTATATATAATAAATATCAAATATAATAAAGGTGCTGGTTATCTATGTAACAACTACTATTTAATATGTTAAATATTGAACCCAGAGATCTATATTGTCTGTTATTGTATAATTTATCCAAAGTATCACGTATCATCTGAATAGGGTGGTTTATTAAGAACACCAACAATAATCATAAAAGACGTATAGTAGTAAATTATTTCAATTTCGTTATTACTACACCATAAAATCATCTCGATTATAAATTTGTTATAAAACATTTACTGCATACTTTGGCCTTGTTCCAAATAATCCAACACAATCGGAATTTCAATGTGTGAGTAAGTTCCTGATAAGCATGCACGGATTAGAGTAACCAATAAATCAACTAATGGGACGTTATCATCTAAAACATCTAAAAATACCAATGAAATGCCAATAAAATCAATAGATAAATACATGCATATAGCTGTCTTAATTATACACTGTTACGAGCTTTGTATCACATACGGTAAATATAATGTACCATGTCAATATGATTAAGAAAAAGCGCAACGACATGCAGGCTCTAAAAGTTACAAAAATTAAATAAAAGCAAGCGTCACTAAAATTAATGACGCTTCATTGTCGGGATCGTATTGTCAGTCATATTAAGAAAAATAGTTCTTTATGCAACAGCTGCAAAACATGTTGTATCACTTGAATTTATCACATTTTTTTGTATTTCCTTGCAATTGATTCAATTTCAATTGTGTTCACATTGGAAAAGGGCAATGACATACTAAGTACAGACGCACTGATGAAAGGCCAGAGAATCGTAATGCGTGCCATGTGCTCATGTGGTGCTATGGCCACTTATGGAGCTATGGCCACTTCTGGAGTTGCATTGTGATATGTTCCTATTGCCGTGGCAAGGAACTTGTTCTATTTTACATTTTCGAATTTAAACCACTCTGTGGTTTCATTTTTACAGCTATTCTTGTCATTTTTCTATGCATGTCAATTCATAAATGCATGTGTTTAAATTTCATGCTTTTTCCTTTTTTCTTGTGTTATTTTCTTCACAAGAAATCAATGAAAAAACCTATTGACATTATTGAATGTTTGAGTTTTTTGCTTTGATTTTTTCTACAACGGAGGCATAGACAGTATACTATTAAATTGATAGACCTGTCGTTGGCTGGTAATATTCCTTCTGAAAACCAATGCGTTTATTTAATTCCAAAATCTGAAACGTGCTTGGATAAATCTGTAAATTACAAAACTTATTACAAAACGCAGGTGCTTTAGCAAATCAATAAATAGGAATACTTCATTAATAAAAAATAAACGGAAATCTATAACAGGTCCGTCATGTACGAGTATCTGATCAAACAGAAGAGATCATATAAGCCTATCTTATCAAAAAAGATATCGGAATTGAAGTGACATGACACCGAGCATAAAATAATACTACAAAGTTCTACATCTCGAACACAAGACCTGTTACAGAGCCTAGCCTTCTCAGCGAAATGACTGAAGTTTTAATTCTTGATACGCCAAGGGGGAAACTAAAACAAGAAACTTCATAAAAAAAGGAAACGTGTACATTTAAAGGAAAACTGATCATAAAAGAATTCATAAACGCACTAGGATATCATAATCAGATAATTATGAAGCTGAAAATTTTCGCTTTTTATATTATCATGATAAACAACAACAAATATCTATGTCAAATCCGGGCCACGTCTCACTTAGATTTTGATAACAACCATATCTATAAAGCATATTACAAAACACTAAGTTATCAGATGTCACTTCCCATAGTGTTGTATAGTGTTATAATATCTGTCGATAAAATTACATGACCGTGAGTTCTACGGTTCCTACGTGTTGACTTCATGGACTGCTTTAACTATTTTCTCCATAAAATCAATCGGTCCTTCATTAATGTGCATGGGTCATGTGATATGATAGTGATATATTATTATATATATTGTAGGAATATACTAGATCTGTTAACATTATTATGCTAAACGATTTGTCGCATTATTTGCCAGACGTCTTGTATTAATTTCAATCCGTGGTTTACAGTCAGAAAAATTATTCGCAGTTTTGTTTATTTATCTTTTTTTATTTATTTATTTTTATTTACTTATTTTTTGTTTGGTCGATCGCATAAATAAATACTATACCATGAATTAAATTGCAATATGCATGCATATGACTATACATCTTTACAACGTTGAAATAAAGAAGGTCGTGAAAAAGTGTCATTCTTATACTCACAGTCCATCGCTAGTTCTGGAATAACTCTTTGTGTGTCTTTAGTGTGATGTCTACTTTGGAGCTCTCTAGATAGGACGCGTTCTTGGTTACGTCTTGTTACGTGTGGTCCGAAGGGCAGTTGTGAACCTCGAGATTGAACATGTAACTATAACCTACCTTTTTAGCCACAACCCGGAAGAATAAACACATGACAAATGATTGATAGGTTGTACAATGATAACACAAATCTCAATGATTCCCCTGTGAATTCCACGTTATCGACCCCATACATAGATTGTTATCAGCTGGCTATATCAAGTAGGCAGTAAAAAGTTATTGCAGGTTATCACGTAGCCAATAATGAATAACTTTAGTATAGAAACACTTCATCGGTGGGTAGAAATAGTGACTAGAACATGATTACATCAAAAGATCACGGAATTTTGCAATAGCTCCTTATAGAGCTATAAAAGACTTCATAAAAGTTTATTTAAAAACATCACATTGCGTTCAAGGCGCTTTCCACATTAATATTTGTATTCACGATGACTATCTCAATAATGACTCCTCATGATGTCAAGCATCGGCATGGTATATTTTACATCAGGCGTTTTGCGATCAAAGTTGGTTTTAAGTGATAATGTTGTGCAAACAAGGCGCTCCTAACATTGACAGTAACACACTTTATACTAGGAAAATATGGAATGTATAATATTTCACATACCAATCACGAACACTCAATAGCTTTGTATGCTACTCATTATAGCTGGGATGTGAGAGCTGCCTCGGTCCCACCAGATAACCATGCGGTTTATGCAACAAAGTTTGTAGGTGGGACAAGAAATCAGCAGCAGCTTATATCCACTAAATATGATAGAGATACCAAATAAATGGCGCAGTCCTTAACCATGTTATGTGAAAAAATGGAGTTCCCTAACTGCTTTAAAACTAGGTCGATTAGTCCCGTTCCGGACTTTACTAGACGTCTCAGGACAGCAGCACCATCCCAGATAATTGACGAGATGCGAGAAGGTCAGGACACGCTGAACATCATACTATAGGCCGTAACATGTATCACAAACATCGATTTCATGTAAGAAACCACTGGATGGACCACATTGACAACAATTCAATTCCGTCTGACTCGCAGCATGGATTCCTATCCAGACTATCCTGCGAGACTCAACTTCCACTTTGAGCAATGCATGTCTGCACTTCCACTTTGGGCAATGAATGGCGGTACTTCTACTTTAAGCAAAGTTTGACGGCACTTCAATTTCTAATGCATGGCGGTGTGGCATTTTCATTTGTGACCCGTTTTCAAGTGTGACCAGGGGCACTATGTAATACATGGACTGGGCTAAGACTTTTATCGATCTGTAAAGCAATACCATGTAACACTTAATGGATATATGACAGAAATACGTTTCAAATGTATAGGTTTTTTTTTTGGGGGGGGGAGAAATGGTGATTTAGTATCTCTTAATCAACAAGCAGCTAAGAAGCTTCATAAAATGTGGTAAAGAGAAAAATAAAACAACCGGAGGTCGAATGCAATAAATGATTAAGTGTACACACTAACATCATCGGTAATATGTACGGCGAGTACTTGTTTAAGTTTCTTAAATTAGAGAATACATGTAATTAGAATCTACTTGATAATATTAAGAAAATCAGCATGAGATCAAGAGATAATTCATCATAATATTTTGTCTCGTGTCGTAACTTATAAGAATATAAAAAAAACACATTCAGGAAACAAACACATTGCCGTTGAAAAGGTTTGCTTTAACAATAAACCTATGCAATACACAAACAATATACAGACCCATCATTTAAGTCTGACCCCACAACATATAATACTCCTTCCGTTTTCAAGTGAGACCACCACAATGTAAAAACTCCACCCGTTTTCAAATGTGACCCTAACATTATACAGACTCCATTCATTTTCGTCTCTGACCTCCACAATATACAGACTCCTTCCGTTTTCAAGTTTGACGTCCATAGTGTGCATATTCTTGCTGTTTTCAAGAATATTTAATACTTTCGTGAAGTTAATTCCTAGTTCCTTATTCCATGAATTATTCTATTCCCTGATTACTTATTCGATTTCCAATTAATTATTGCATAATAATTGGTTCAAACTCTGCTATCAACTATTTGATGAACTATTTGATATTTAAATACCCTACGAAGTGGATAAGATGGGGTTCGGTTCTAAGGAATATCACAAGATGAAGAGGATGTTGCGTCTCTCCATCCAGATTCTGTCGTATGTAACCTGCTGACGGTTTGTCTCTATAGAGACTGCAGATCAGATAACTTCCAAATACGACAATATTGTTAATATTGTTTGGCAATGTCTAGTGTTAATGGAGTCTTCAAGTAGGGTCAGCCATCACTAATTTTGAAGAAGGTCATCTCACATACTTGCTTAAATTTTTAAAGATCTACCCATTTAGCAGGCTCTGAAATATTGATTTGATTCTGCTGTCTCTATAGAGTATCTGATGTGCTTGAGGGTAGGATATCCGAGACACAACAGACCGACTTTCAGGACATTTTCGTCTCTTCCTAAATAGAGTATTGAGAGGTTTGGCTTCGTTACATATGTCATTGCTCGTTAATTTCTTGTTGGCAAGGTGTAATTCTGTTTTCATAAAAATCTCTGGACGAGTTAACTGCCCCTTCTCTGGCTCCACTCCTTTTGGAGGAACTCTTCCTTCTATTCATTATGATTTGAAGGATCACTCTGTCGCTTTTGTCCTTATTCTGACAAGAATGCAGACCGTGAAGGTCAGTACTTCGCATGGATCAGCGCCACTCAATAAGAAGTCTAGTCTGCTGTACGGCTGAAGCCTTACGTCAAGGGCAACACCGCTCCTCCAATCTCAGATTATGGTCCTTCTACAGCAAGATAAGACTTCGGGTTAGGAAACGATTCTCCCATCTAGAAAGGTCTCGACCTTCCTCGCCCCGGTCTTCCTATAGGAGGTCGACTGTTTTCAAGAGAATAGTCAAGTAGTCAAGGAGGGATAAAGTATTCCAACCATACAGGATCCACCCTTGGTAACAAAGCCTATCTTCATACTTCCCCCAGGGGATCCGGAAAAGACACTTACCATCCAGGAGGAACAGACGACCATGCTTCTAAAGGGCGCTGTCGAGAAGGTACCTGTGATAGACTGCATACCCGGCTGCTATTTCAGAATGTTTTTGGTCCGCAAGAAGTCCGGAGCTTGGCTTCCTATCATAGATCCTAGTGCCTTCAACAGGCACGTAGATGTTCCTCCTTTCACGATAGAGACTGCACTGGCTATCATAGCTTCGGTGAGAGAGGAGGTGTAGGCCACTTCAGGGGATCTGAAGGATGCCTATTTCCAGATTCCCATCAAGAAGTATTCCTTCGTTTTCCTTGCAATGGGAAGAGTTTCCAGTTCCGGGCCATGTCTTTCGGGCTCACGACTGTTCAGTTGGTTTTCATCGAGCTACTGCAGGCTTTAGTAGGGTTTTTGCATCGCAAGGAATAGATGATTCTCTCATGCTCCACTTAGTTCGGGAATCTTTAGAGTAGAAGACCAGCGTTTTACTCAAAGTCGGCTTCATTCCTTACAGACATAAGTCCAAGGTGAGGTTGCCCCATGATCAGGACTTTGTCTTCCCGGGAAACCATGTCAACACGGTTCAGGGTATTACTCTTCAACCGCTGGAGACGTTAGAGATGGCCAGGGATCTTGCTCTGACGTTCATCGCCTGATTCCACACCCAAGTTCGTAGGTTTCTCAGTTTTCTACGTTACCTCAACGCTGTGGCAGATGTGGCCCCCTTCGAAGACATTAGATCTTTTTAGATGTTCCTCCATGCAAACTGGGTTCCTCCTAGCAGGGAATGGGATTCTTGGCTTGAGTTTGGTCGTTGGTACACTCTTTAAGACAACGTTCTCCGGAGGTTTCCTTGTCCAGATCCCAGTATGACCTTGTTCACGGATGCGTCAATGACCAGGTAGGAGGATCATCTCGATGGCAATTGCCAGGCGGTGGAGTGGTCTTGGGAATAGCATTCCGAGCATAACATGCTGGAGATGAGGGTTGTTCTGCTGGCTCTGCAGTCTTGTTGGATGATTCTTTATAGTTTGTGTGGCTACGGAAAACTCTACAATTGTGTTGTGTATCTGGAGAGCCATGGGGATCAAGGTCTCGCGGTTTTGTGCCCTCGCTATCCGTATTCTTCTCGTCTGGGAAATACAGTTTATTATTAAGTCAAGTATTTTCCAGGAAGGTTTAATGTTTTGGCGGACACACTCTCCAGTCACCACCACCCGGTTCTGACAATATGCCAGCTATATATCCTTCGTTTTTCGAGGACGTTTGTATGTTTGTATGTTCCTCTGGTTCTCCCACCAAAAACCAATATCCTGCGCCAGCCTTAATGCTGTTGTCGATGCTTTCACGTCCCAAGAACCTCCACCTACATACGTGGAAGCTCTCTCAGGAGGCCCCGCTCAGATAGGCTTTTCCGCTTACGTGTCAGTTTGCGTCGCCTGATCAATTAAATTAGGTCTTCCTCTTCTGGAGTCGACAAGTCACGCTGGAAAATCTATGGTTGGTGCATCGACATGAATGATCTATACGGTCAAGGCCTCTGTCCAGCTGATTTCGGATTCCCTTCTCATTTTATGAGGGAACGCGATCTTACCTCTGGTACCATTGCATGCTATTGCAGTTGTACTATTACCATTGTACTGTCTTTTCATGAAGATCGGAGGTAGGTTTTTCCACCTCTTTGTTAGCCATGATTAGGGGTTCAGAAAGACCAATAAGAAATCTGGAAGTTAAATAAGTAATCAGGGAATCGAATAAGTAAAACGCCCTTAATAAGGAATCGAATGGTTAAATATATTATTGCGATGTATGATAATGCATTTGGAAACGTTTGTAATGTTATTCAGCAACTACATATGTATCGGAAATATGGAATCGAATGGGTACCATTTCAAAATGGCATATTATGGAGGTCACACATGAAAACAGGAGGAAACTTTATATTGCTAGGGTCACACTTGAAAACGGGAGGAGTCTGTACATTACAAGGGTCACACTTGAAAACAGGAAGAGTCTGTGTATTTTGGTAGTCACACTTGAAAACGAGAGGAATATTTACATTGCTAGGGTCACACTTGAAAACGGGAGGAGTCTGTACATTACAAGGGTCACACTTGAAAACGGGAGGAGTCTGTATATTATTGAGGTCACATTTGAAAATGGGTGGAGTCTGTATATTGTGAGGGTCACATTTGAAAACGGGTAGAGTATATATATATATTGTGGAGGTCTCATTTGTAAACGGGTGGAGTCTGTATATTCTGAGGGTCACATTTGAAAACGGGTAGAGTCTGTATATTGTAAGGGTCACATTTGAAAATGGGTGGAGTCTGTATATTCTAAGGGTCACCTTTGAAAACGGGAGGAGTCTGTATATTCTGGAGGTCACATTTGAAAACGAGAGGAGTCTATATATTGTGGAGGTCACATTTGAAAACGGGTGGAGTCTGTATATTGTGGAGGTCACATTTGAAAATGGAAGGAGTCTGTATATTGTGAGGGTCACATTTGAAAACGGGTAGAGTCTATATATTGTGGAGGTCACATTTGAAAACGGGTAGAGTCTGTATATTGTGGAGGTCACATTTGAAAATGGAAGGAGTCTGTATATTGTGAGGTCACATTTGAAAACGGGTGGAGTCTGTATATTGTGGAGGTCACATTTGAAAACGGGAGGAGTCTGTATATTGTGGAGGTCACATTTGAAAACGAGAGGAGTCTGTATATTGTGAGGGTCACATTTGAAACCGGGTGGAGTCTGTACATTGTGGAAGTCACAATTGAAAACGGGATGAGTCTGTATGTTTCTGAGGTCACATTTGAAAACAGGTAGAGCCTGTATGTTTAAGAGGTCACACTTAAAAACGGGAGGAGTCTGGATATTGTAAGGGTCACATTTGAAAACGGGAGGAGTATGTATATTGTTAGGTCACATTTGAAAACGGGTGGAGTCTGTAAATTGTGGAGGTCACTCTTGAAAACGGGAATAGTCTGTATAATGTAGGGGTCACATTTAAAAACGGGTCGAATCTATATGTAATTAGGGTCACATTTGACAACGGGAGGAGTCTGTATGTTGTGGAGGTCACATTTGAAAACGGAAGGAGTCTGTATATTGTTAGGGTCACATTTGAAAACGGGTGAAGTCTGTATATTGTGGAGGTCACATTTGAAAACGAGAGGAGTCTAGATATTGTTGAGGTCACATTTGAAAATGGGTGGAGTCTGTATGTTGTGGGGGTCATACCTGAAAACGGGAGGAGTCTGCATATTGTTAGGGTCACATTTGAAAACGGGAGGAGTCTGTATATTGTTTGGGTCACATTTGAAAATGGGTGGAGTCTGTATTCAAGTGATAATCCCCAAATTTGTATCATAAACGGCTTTCTGATATGGTGTTTTAATATCATTATCACATTCTATTATACTACATGAGTGTAGGCCTATAGTATTAAAGTTTTATATGCTATCAGTTACATTTTTTAGGAAAATATAAGTCTTGCATTTTGTAAACACCATGTATTATTACATGTATTGACTAGAATGTCCACATTTCCCATATTGACGTTGTAGTACATAATTGTAATACACAATTTCGTCTGCTAGAGCATTGCTAATCCGTGTATTAAATTATGCCATTATATTTGCTTCGCGCATGCGCAATGCGCCACAGGTTACACTTGAAAACGGTCACAAATGAAAATGCCACAGCGGCACTTCCACTTCTGGCATTGCATGGCGATACTTCTACTTTTTGGCAATACATGACAGCACTTCCGATTTGGGCAATGAATGGCGCCACTTCTACTTTGGACAATGCATTGCGACACTGCCATTTGGGCAGTGCATGGCAGCACTTTGCGCAATGCATGACGGGACTTCTAATTTGGGCAATGTAATGCAGGACTTCCACTTTAGGCGATGCATGACAGCACTTCCGATTTGGGCAATGAATGGCGCCACTTCTACTTTGGACAATGCATTGCGACACTTCCATTTGGGCCGTGCATGGAAGCATTTTGAGCTATGCATTGACAAATCCTTAATACCCAGCCCATGTGACCTTAGGATGTAATCATCTTTAGTAGATCATATTGAGATCCATATGTAGTGCTTAACATTAATCTCAAGCTAGCAAATGTTTGAAAAGTATTTTGATCTAGGTTGTCATGAGATTAAGATTAACAAACTACTTGCAGTACCCATGTTGCTTGATTCTCTCATAAAACTACATGAAGTGCTAAACATCAATCACAAGCTAAAATAGAACAAATGCTGAATTAGGTCGTTGACCTGAAATCCAAACCCATGAATAAAGGTAAAGCTGTAGTATCATTTTTACTCTTAATATTAAATTAATTAAGACCTAAGCAATGAAAACTACCACAAGCCTAGAAAAAATCTGATGTTCTAAATAGCATACAATATGCAGCTGACCCTAAGGTACCTTCAAGCAAAATATTTTCCTTATCACCAAGTGACCCTAAAATGGAGCAAAATTTTACACTTCATTTAATTTTGCATGGTTAAATAGTTTTAAATGAAAACAGCACATCTTTTCTTATCTGTAGAGACAGATTTTTATTAATATACTGAATTTGAATTCTAATTCAAAATTCAAGACAAAACATTTAATTGTAAATAAAATGGTCAAATTTCAAAGACATATTATATGAGGTACAGTATAAATGAATTTGTACAATGTTGATTGTGAGGAGTTGCCATGGAAATACACAACCTTCCCACCCTCTTATCTCACAATGGCCTATACCCGACACAGCCTATTGTTGCTATCAAGGGATGAGTATTATATATGCAGTGTAAATTTGTTCTTATATCATAGCTTTAACAGAATAAACATTAATGGACAATTTGCTTTTCATATTTCACATCAGTGCACCATTTCTGCCACATTACTTTCAAACTTGCAAAGATCTGTTAATGTGAATATTTTTTACATTTTCTATTTTTTTCCAATATAGTTAAATCAAAAGCCAAATTTTAAAGTTCAAGCTCAAAGCACAAGCAGGTGCATGCTTCACCTGTTATTATACGTCTGGACAGATGAAGCATGTCCATGTGTTCAATGCATACATAATATCATCCAATATTCTACATACATGTTTTTGGTATATAAACATTTCAAGTTTTGTAACGATGAAAAATATTGCATTTGTTTGTGGTTGGATGAAAAAACTATCAAACAATAAACTATTGTGCTTAACCCATAATTCTATAAGAATTCTAAGTCAGTCTCTTTGCTCCATTTATGCATAGTAACAAAGTGCAGAATAGCTAATTTCAATCAAACTGAATAAATCTGACAACAAAAATAAATTCTAAATAATAAGGTCCATTATCAAATGTTATTTACTTCTGTGGAAAACAATATCTCTAATATCCTCAGTGGCACATTAAAAAACCTCTACTGTATATTGGTCACAACATTTCCTTTGATTCCTGAATTATGTCGTTTCTTTTTTTAAATATTGTATTCCAATAGGAGTAAAAATATAGGTATTATTTCCTCCTGAAAAACTCTTTTCATTGCTTATTGTATATTTTTATGTCAACCACTTAGAAGCCCAGTCTCAGATTCAAAGTGTTATCACTAAAAATAAAGTCTATTATTATCATTATTATTGCTTTAATAATTCAGACTGGGTTTTAGCTTGGCCACTCAAAAATAGCATCACCTTTAAAATGCCATTCATAATTGGCTATGTCAAAATTAGAACCAAATTTTGAATTAAGATGGATTCATTCCTTTAGAAGAGACTGATATTTACTCTGTAAGTGCCATGTTCAAAAGACTCTCTTTATTGTACATTAAGTATACAATAATTAGCAATATCATAATATCACTTTCATAAAAGGTGATAAAGTAGAAATACAAAAACTTTGTTCTTGGTCTTCCACATGCAAATCATCTAGCTTTCTGATAAAGGAGCAGATCTAATTTTATGTTTGAAATTATACTATTTATTTCAGCCATAATTAAAAAGTTGGAATTGTGTTTAACATCTTGTTTAATAACAAAAAATTCCAGATCTAATTTTAAGTTTCCTCTGTCAGGTTTTAAACATTTTTTTCCTTGTAGTCTGAATACAAACCAATGTAAACTTGTTCTCAAGTAAATAAAGAGATTTACTGTATTTACCCCTATAATCGCCCCTCCCCCTTTTATTAGGCCAGAATTTCATTTACCTTGAATTAAATCAGGCTGAATATATGAAAACTGTGGATTCCTTTATTGATTTGGTTTGGAAAATGATTTATCGCTAACTTTGTGCAATAACGAAAATTTTGTTCTATTGGGTGTTCCCCTTATTTATTTCATTCTTTCAAGGGCCCTGGGTGCTTATTGGTTCAAATATGGTATCCTTAATTTTAAGAAACATCTACACGAAAACATTAAAATTTGTATATATATCGGAAAACCCCCAGTTCTAATGGAAATTAGATCAGTCGGTTTTACTGTGATATGTCAGAAAATCCCATGGTGGTGAAATGCGTGTGAAATGTTCAAACTCACTCGCTGTCCGCCATTACACATTGTGGTTGAATATCTTGTATGCCGAACCCAGTCCCTTGCTCGTAGAGTAATGCTACTTTTGTCTAGAACTGCTCAAATCGCTCTGACAGAAGTGTGTTTACCTTATTAGGTGAATTGTTTTGCCTAAAAAAATCATTATATCACCTCCACAGTGGTTATGTAGTTCATTTGTTTAACGTGCGTGACTTTGGCTCAGGTATGGGTACAGCGTACATATTGTACCTGCTTAATCGTATTGATCAACGATTTGTAATTACAACGGTATCAATTAAAATACTAAATAATGACGTGGAATTTGTCAATATCTTATGTTATATGTTTCATAAGAAATGTAGAACAATACATTTATGCCATATTTTGCTTCTTGGTTATGTAAAAGAATTAGCCTGAGTGAATTGTCCCTTTAATTTTAAGAAACATCTACACACAAAAAAATCATCTGATGTCATGTCATAAATATTAAATTCTGCCTTTGCTCTTCTCCAAAGTTTTCTGTGAGGTATGTTGACATGGATTAATAATAATAGTTGGATTTCTAATAGAGTTAGAAAAACTCCAATCAAATATTAAACGACCAATTCTTAAACCGGTCAAATGAAAAGTTAAGCATGATTATTATCTTGCTGGTCCATCAGACACACACACATATATATAGATATATAACTTTGAGTCCCCATGTATGTACATTGTCAGATCATGCTAAGTTCATTTTCAAACTTTTGAAATGATCTCATTTTGCATCAATTTTTTTGAAGTAATGTATTAAAATTTGGTTATGATATTTGGTACACTTAAAAAAATATCTACGTTGTGACTACAGGCTCACAATAAAGTCTTAGCTTTACATACAACCATGCCAAAATAACATCAATAGTACATATAAAATTGGTACAGTGAACCCTCGATAATCCTAAGGTTTGTATCCTTAGTCCAATCTGTACAAACTGCCAATCTTCCTGATTACCAGATTCAGTTTAAAAATCCGTTCCCAGGTATTTTGTCCGCAATGTCAGTTTTGAGGACCATCAGCGTCCGGATTATTGCGGGTTCACTGTATTTGGAAATGTCTAGCAAATAAAACAAAACTTATAAATGGCAAAATATCATTATCAAACTGCTACACAACAAACATGTCATGATACATAGATATGTAAGTAAGAAGACAAAAATGGATGGAATAAACACTATTCTTGTTATACCTAATATTTATAAAATGTTTTTACCAAGATTGAATTATGAGGTAAAATTTGGTCAGTCTTTTCATGCAGAGTTATCTGCTCTTGAAAGAGAGAAATGGCTCTTTAAGTCATTATTGTAAGTCATGCAGTGACTAAAATATTTATTACTTTCAAAAAAGTTGCAAATTCAAAGCATGATAACTCTGCATAGAGCAGACAGAATATAAAAACAATGAGGATGTAAAAAGTCTTTACAATCATTTATAAAAACATCCGCAAATACATCCCCTGGTGGAATTTAGGAATTCCCAGAAACTTCACATTGAAGAAAAATTTCCCGCTTGTCAATCTTAGATTATGCTTAGAAGTGCAAATTCACTACAAATTTCTATACAATCATAAGTGTGTACAAATAAGAAAGATAAAATGGTAGAAATCAGAAATGACAGGACTCCTTACAATATTACACATCTAAATGAACATTGGTCTTGATGACAGCTGTGAAAATTTTTAACTCAACTCATTCTCCACTCAAGACACAAATAGGCTCCTCTAAATCAAAGACTAGTCCAGTCTATTAATATGGAATTTCATGGGTGAGTGAGTTATTTAATAATACGATGAATAAATAAGTACACCAGAAGAAAAGATTATTTGCTGTGATGAAATTACATTGTCGACATCAACATAGACTAATACTACTATGAGGAATACTTACCACAGTAAAATACTACCAAAAACATTGTTATATATTATGATCAGATCTAGGCTTCAAGTATATAAACTTTGATACGATTTTTACTGGAGACAAATTTATAACAGTATGCATTTTACCATGAAATGTCCTTTTGATATGGATTGTATTTTAATGAAAACTATTGATCCATTTACTCGGATTTTCCACCTTGATTTAAATCCTGGAAGAGCTGAACCTCAAAATTGCTTGGACAATGGAAACATTAAGAGTTATCCTGGTATTAAAAGGAAAAGTTTTGGGTTTATCGTAAACAGGTTCAATTCTTCTACTTTCAGTAGATCTAGTTCAGCTTTTATCAGAGTACTTAAATAGAAATACATGTAAGCATCATGATAATCATATTCAACAGGTCAAATATTAATAGCAATTGAGAATCTAGTATTATGATTTTAGTTCATAAAGTGGTAAAAAAATATTGCTGCAAAAATGTGTATCTATACAGTATACCATCTTCATAAAGTCTTGTTTGAAATATACACACACCATGTATTGGATACAATTTTACCTTTGATTCAAAGGTATTTATAATTATTTGGTACAGGTTTCTGACATATTCATCAAGTGATCTGGGGAGTGACCTGCATGCAAATGTGAAAATATATTTAGATTGACTTGAATATTAAAACAGAGACCAAAAAACAAACAGGAACCAATTTATTCTTACTGAGTCATAACTTCGCATTTTAACACACAACAAACTTTCCATTGTGGTTAATTTTTACAATGAAAAGCTCTATTGTACTTAAAAGTTGAAATTTTTTGCCACAAATTAAATTCCGTAATTTATTATCGCTGGCAAAATTTGATCACATACAAAAATAAGTATCAGTACCTTGACTAGTGATCTTCCTTGATACAAAGTGATTCCCATCATTTTTATTTACTATACAACTGTTGAAGGCCAAATCAGCTTCACATTCACTTTGATTAGTTTAGTTTTACATCCTATTAACAGCAAGGGTCATGTAAGGACAGGTTTTATGATGGAGGAAAACCAGAGTACCCGGAGGAAAACCACCGACCAGTTTGATATTCCCATCTGCTAATGTACGAAAATGTCTAGTATGGGTTCTCTTATATGATTGGTGTTCTTAAAGAGATATTCCCTTCTGGATGATGCATTAAAATGACAAGCACGAACAAGACATCCTATATATACATATATAACACCCTCATTATGATGCATGGACTGTGAAATATCAGAATGAAACAGAATATATTAACATCACACATAACAAGTATCAAATGACAAAATAATTACATATAGATATAGTATATTGCCACTTTGAGATGAGGTTTCAATTAAATATGAAATTTAACAATGTGGAGATTGATTGCAAAATGGTGAATGGTTAATTTGAGAGGGACTTACAAATGGTGGAACTTTAAGGTATTCAACTTTAGTCTTACACAACAAACATCTATCGGTGGAAAATCAAATACTCGGTTGAACTTGATAATCTTTACCTGAATTTGTTGTGAAGTTTGTTTTTTACAAGTGCAATAACCTACGAATTTCACAATAAATTTCCTTTTCAAATACAACCAATGCAACACCAAAGCTGCAAGTTCCTCTGCTATGTATCGTGTAATATTCATTAAAACAATTACAGTTACAAAACATTTATTAATATTTCACGATGTTCAAATCATCTCACCGTGTGATTGATACAATATCATACCAATATGGTAAAAATTGTATTCTTCAAGTCTGATGTCAACAGATTACCCAAAACATCAACAAAGTTTCAGCACTTCTGTACAGGTATACACATTTGTTATGATTTCACTATGTAAACAAATACAGTGTATATGCCCCCCCCCCTCCTCAAACAGCCTCTATCGGATACCTACATGTGTTTGATGAACATATTTCAAACATGAACATATTTACCTGAAAAGACTACAATATATCCCTCTAAGACACTAACAAATACACAATTAGCTTGCTGGACAAGACAAAGTCACAAACTTAAGGTTTAAAGATGGGTAGTTTGGCTATCCTTTCCTTTTCACTATCTTCATCCTGCCGAGCGATCATGAGCGTGTGTCCGTAACCACATGACACTGCATGTATATACACACTGTCTAGAGTTTTCACTTCCTGTGGCGTTGTCGAGGAGCGTGGTTTGTTGTCTCCATAACCCTGAAATTTATATCACCTTGTTATAGTATACATTCTCAAATTTATGACAATGTTATCAAATCACTTCAGGTAAGCAAATTGGTGTGTCAATTTCAACAAGAACTCGAAGTCAATGGCTAATTAATACCCAACATTCAAGATCATGGCAACCAAATGACATGTTATTTTTTTCAAATAGGAACCAACTATGCTCAACAAATAATCCAAGAAGTGTTTAAGATGCAACAATGGATACTAAAGGTCAATACAATGATAATCAAATTATCAATTGTTTTAGCTACCAAATACTATCTAGAATGGGTTGATAAGGGGAAAGAGATTATTAAAATGGCTTTACTTACCAATTCGCCATAGGTTGGACTTGGTCCCCATGACACAACACTGTCATCTGCTGCTACTACTATACTTTTGTTACTGAAATATCAAATATATATTGATCGAAACAGTTATAAAAACATTACGTCATGAATCAATTAGAACTGTAAGCCAATGACCACCTCTAAGTTGAAACCATGGCATCAAAATGTGACTTGATTTTCCCTTTGTTACAAAAATTGATTTAAAAAGTTTTTCCCTTTGTTACAAAAATTGATTTTAAAAGTTTAAACAAAATCGACCCCAAAACTATATTATAAATGAGTTATTGGTTGGGAGAAGGGTGTTAGAAGTTATTTGCATAAAATATCTCTACATCGTAATGCCAAATTGAACCATTTCATTCAATTGAAGTTGTCATTGATATAAATTTTAAGTATCAATATATCAAAAGGAAAACATGATGTATCAATATCTATTGAAACAATGGTCAGATTGTGTTGTTGAGAAAAGGATGTAATCCAGAACTCTCATTTGGTTACATAATTGGTTTATGAACAAAAACAATGCATGTCACTCAGGAACTGAGTATTTCATATATAATTTAGTGGTAACTGGTAAGTGTGAAAAATTCAATGAGTTAAAATGATTAGAATCCTTACAAAATATATACAGTTGATATACTGTTAAAAATAATGCACATAAATAATTTTTGGCATTTGAAATTTCAAATTTACTAGGTCATAGGCAGATCATCATGAACAATTTTGGTCATTGCATCGATTTTGGAAAAAAAGAATCAATATTGTATTGGAAGATGAGAATCATCAATGCATTGATATTGATTGTAATGATGACAGCTCTACATTCAATTATTCAGTTTCTATAAAATATTATGCTGTTTTCAAATATGTTCTATAAGTGGTAACCAGCGCTATCATTTAACAGATTACTATGACTGTGAGTACACATTATTAAATGCCCACTACCTTTCCCAAACGGTTTTTAATTTTTAAAATGGGAATGTAAAACGAGACTGATAATTTTTTAGAGTTGCAAAAGTTATTAACTTAACGTTAATACAACACTTATTATCACCTCCTAAACAATTTAATTAAAATAAATAAAATGTTAATTTTCATAACGCGGGTCGTCTTATGTTTCCCCCCGTCGTCCTAAATACCGCGCGGTAGTTGGCTATCAATGCGGCAGCGGTAAAACAGCGAAATGACTCTCCATTGTTATCATATATTACGCAGGAAATCTTGCATATGTTTGGTGTTGTAACCTCATCTTAGGCCATCGGTATATATTTTCTGAGGTTAATAATGTTTTTAAGAAATCTATATATTTTGCTCCGGAAAGGTAGTGGGCCTTTAATGTAAATAATGTTAATCCTTTTCTGTTTTATTTGCTCTCCACAAAATGTACACTAGTTATCCATACCAGCAGCCAATACTCCTTATCCTCCATCCACTCAGGTCTTGTACTAGTTTGGGATACATGGCCGCCTCCCCCGTTGGCTTGGTCTGGCCCCACAGGTACAGGACGCCTGTCAAAAATATATGACATCTCTTAATACTTAGTAGATGTTGGAAACAGTTTAAACTAAGCCTATGCTAATGCTTAATATCAGTTAATTTTTATTCAATTCTTGTCAAGATTATGGTCAAAGACTTTCAAATGTATTTTTTTCTTTTCTTTTCAGAATGCCATATTACATGTAATTATATATTTTACTGGCAGTGTCACGAAAACCTGGCCATAACAATGATTTGCCGTGGTCTTTCATTGCTACATAAAATTCTGCAATGTTATTATTCAACGAGCAAAAATCATTTTCACATCTGTAGACATGTAGGTATAGGAATTTTACCGAGTTCGTTGAGACCAAAACTGAAGGTAGACCCTGAATAAACTTGAACACAACCCCTGTTTGGTCCATCAAAAAATTTCAGCAAACGTGGCACCATTTCATCTTTTGGTTCAGCATGGCCAAGTCGACCATAGCCGCCGAATCCCCAGGAAAATACTCTTTTCCTGGAATCACTGATAACCTGTGTGAAAATAGAAAACAAGCCGCAATGTAAATATAAAACATAGGTAGTGGAAAATGTTTTTTGTATTATTAAATAATTAAAATGGCTCCCTTAAAAAATACTGTATTAAATCCGAATTGTTAAAGAAATTAAAGTATCCTGCTATATGAATATTAAAAACTTATTTTAGTTTGTTATTAGATTTTATATTAAAATTGGTTTATTGTTCAAAAGGTACACATGAATAAAAAATATGATGAAAATTCTTCATGGAGTTTTCATTGATCAGACAAATGTATATATTACCATTATCATTACTATATACATATATATTTATATAACTTCAAGTATCCCACCTTTGATCATATAAACAAATAACTGTTCCATCACCAAAAGAATCTCCATCACAAAACTTAGAAACAGACCAGAACTCACGGTATGATTTGTGCCACAGCTCATTTCTCGAACATCCACGTCCGTAACTGGTACAACATGTCCTTCTCTTGTTTTCTCAATAAACACATTTACTTTTCTCGGTACCGTTTCACATTTAAAGGACAATTTTGTGCTTGTGACAAAGTATTTCCCATCAGTATTGTGCCCTGAAATTACAAAAAAAAAAAAAAAAAAAATTGTTTAAAGGTGATGCATAATTCAATATCATCTTGCATAGATAAGCAGCAAAACCATACAAGAGGTCTAATAGGCCTGGGCCTACTTGTTCTGAGGGTGATTAGCTCAATCATGTAGTGAAATTTTGAACATTTCTATTTTGCTGCAAAATCTCTGATAATTTCTTACTAAAATCAGCAAGAAGGTTAAGAATAGAACTGTTAAAAGAACCTTATAAAACTTTGTAAAGTTAGTATTACAAGAATTTATTTTATTTTGAAAATTGTAGTTACTTTATATTTCATATTATTATTAACATTAACTATAAAAACTTTTCTAAACAAGGACATAGTCATTCAGATCCCCCGCCAATGGAGATATCAAAGCTGAAGTAAGTTTGATTGTGGAGACTTATGTGTATGAAAAAAACCAGGAAAAAGTGCAAAAAATGAAAACCTAAAAATAGCAAAAGGTACTACTAGACCATAAAATGAATGTGTCTATGAAGGGGAAATATCTCTGCTGGTTTTAGAGTTATGCTCCGGAAATGAACCTGCTACAAAAAATATGATATTTTCAGCAATGTTTCTATGGTTACAGAAAAAAGCACAAAAGTGAAAACCTAAAAATAGCAAAAGGCACTACTAGACCATAAGAACAATGTGTCTTTGAAGTTTCATGGAAATATCTCTGCTGGTTTTATGAGTTGTGCTCCGGAAACGATTTCTTACAAAAATCTGCCATTTTCAGCAATGTTTCAATGGTTACAGAAAAAAGTACAAAACGTGAAAACCTTAAAATAGCAAAAGGCACTACTAGACCATAAGACTTATGTGCCTATGGAGTTCCGTGCATATATCACAACTGGTTTTCCAGTTATGCTGCAGAAACGAACTTGGTACAAAAATATGATATTTTCAGCAATGTTTCCATGGTTACGGAAAAAGTGCAAAAATGAAAACCTAAAAATAGCAAAAGGCACTACTAGACCATAAGAACCATGTGTCTATGAAGTTTCATGGAAATATCTCTGCTGGTTTTAGAGTTGTGCTCCGGAAACGATTCTTACACAAAAATCTGCCGTTTTAAGCAATGTTTCCATGGTTACAGAAAAAAGTACAAAAAGCGAAAACCTTAAAATAGCAAAAGGCACTACTAGACCATAAGACTAATGTGTCTATGAAGTTTCGTGGAAATATCTCTTCTGGTTTTAGAGTTATGCTCCGGAAACCATTCGTACAGACGGACGGACGGACGGACAGACGGACGGAACCCATTTGTATATCCCCCGCCAACTTCGTTGGGCGGGGGATAAAAAAGGTCACAAGAGTGATGAGACAAAAATTAAAGATATTTTAAAAGTAAGAACTTCCTGTGTGTGGGACATACCTATATGATCCCTACAAGGATACATATTAAAATTACCTAGCTGGCCAAACTCTGGACAGCCAAAAGAATAGAGATTTCCTCTGATGTCACACATCATGCTGAACTCCGCTCCACAAGACACCTTCCTAACTGGAGGTCCTTTGTATGCTATCTGCAATGGTATTTTCAGAAAGAAAACAAGTTATAATTGTGGGCTTGTTTTTGAGAAGAAAAAAAAAGATTCTTTAATGCTGTTGAGTTTACAGAAAATATTATATATTTCTCTAATATTATCCTGGTTTAGATATATTTTTATATACAATGTACATGTATTGGAATTTTTTATGATTTACAGTTACAATTTGGCAAATAGTAACCATTAATAATATGTGAAATTATAAAGCAACAGTGATGTTTTAGGTACATTTGGGGAGGAATAAAGGGCCCTTCCCCTAGAGAAATTTTGCTGTATTTTTCCAATTGTATGTAATTTTTTTCCTAAATAAAGAAAAGCTATCAAAAATATACATATTTTAAGAAAAATACTATGTAAATTTTTCCCAATTGAAGAGGTATAGTCCCCTAAAATTATTGAGAAAGAAAATCAATGAGTAAAGCCTAGTTTCTCAAGTGTCCTAATTGGGTAAATAATACAACTTCATTCAAAGTATTCTGTATCTCCACATTACAGTTATCTACTTTTGTAACGTCACACTTTTCGGGGAAAATGATGTGAATTCTATGAACAAAATAATGACCTCACAATCGATACCTACCCGCAAGTCACAACTATTACCTACAGAAATGGACTTGGACGACACTAGCAAAGCTTACATAATCCACATTTTATGGTTTACTTTTGTCTCATCCTTTGTTACTTTACCTGGCTTTTGTGATTGATCCCTAACAATACCGTATATCCTTTATAATGATCTCTCTAACATCAATCATGTCTATGAATGGATAGTACAAAAATCATAACCATTTTCTAGTTATTTCATACGAAACATATCTCAACAAGAGGCCCATGGGCCTTAACGGTCACTTGAGTACAGAATAGAATGAAACAAAGACACGCTATATACTGGCCCTTGATGTCGGTCAGGGATTTTACAAATTTGACTTTAGAGCATTTGCTTCCATCAAACCTGTGAACTCAGAAATCTTTTGAAATGTTAGTCATTTCGACCCTGTTTTGTCCCGCCCCTCTGGTCCCCCAGGGGGTCAGCGAGGACTGATATGGATATTAAATTTCTATATCTAAGGCTAATAATTAACTCTAATCAAGTTTGACTCATTTCCTATGAAAATTGAGCAAAAAATGTTCATAAATGTGTTCTTCCAATATAAATTAAACAAAACTTGACCCCTTCCCCTGGATTAACGTGAGACCCAGGGTGATATAATTCACGATTTTATATAACACCTTAACACCTTTCCATCTACAAAGAGTATTTGATTATACCAATTCCAGAATTTTAGAAGAAGATTTTGAAAGATTTAGCCTATCTAACCCCTTTTGGCCCCGCTCCTCTGCCCCCAGGAGGTCAGCCAGGACCAATATGCATATGATGTTAAAATGCTATCCTGGGCTAATAATTCTAACCCAGTTTGACTCACTTACTCTGAAAATTGAGCAAAAAATGCCCATAAATGTGCTTTCCCTATACAACCTATAGTAATCTTGACCCCCTCCCCAGGGAGAAATGTGAGACCCCAAGGTCACATAATTCACAATTATTGTAAAAACCTTTCAATCTATGAAGAGTATTTGATTCTATCATTTACAGAAGTTCAGAAGATTTTTGAAGTTTTAGCCTATTTGAACCCTTTTGACCCCGCCCCTAAGGCCCCTGAGGGTCAGTCATGCAAAAATTTGTTAATAGGATTCAATGGCCATCTCGTGCTGATAATTCTGACAAAATTTGACTCATTTCCTATTACAAATGACCCAGTAATGCTTCGTCTCAGGTGACCTAAAAAAACAAAATCTCTTTATCTACCAAAAGTTTTTAATCTCAGAATGTACCAAACCATAAAAAAGTATTGTTGTTATCTTATGTTTATATTGTTCCCACCTGAGAGCATGCAATTTTGAAAAAATCAGGGGTGGAGTGTTTTCTCGCCTCTTCGGCTCCCCCCCGACAGCAAACATTCCTATAACATACCCGTGTTGGATTGGTTATATTGCCACTCTGGTGACCCAGACCAAGTTGTCCCATCTTGTTGTCTCCACAGGCATACACAACACCCTTATCTGTAATCACATTAACATATTGTTGAACAAACTCATTTTACTTTAAAGATATCATTTACACATCCATCAAACCCTGTGCTCGGCATGACAGTGCATGTTAGCCAGTGGTATTTACATTTTGCCACTGCGACTCCCTTTACTCTTATGATAATCTTGATCTGCATTATAAGCCAATAAATGCAGCCTAGACTTGGTGTAGTAATATCTACATATATGGATGCGAGTCTTAGCTTGTTTACTGACACCATGTTAGTCCGCACCGGAAAATTGACCATGTAGTTGAATGAACCAGTATGGTTATGAAACTTATAAGAAAATATTTCAATTGTCTGAATAATTGAAAGTAAACTAAAAAGCTATTGAAAAACATTATCTTTTTTATGTTATCTTTTCAATTTTTTTATAGGGAATATTTTTATCACATTGAACTTGGCTGTTTAGGTTAAATGGTTGAACTGGGAAATTCAAATGTTCACTCGCATCTAAGTTATGTTTTACTTTGAACTAGAAAGTAAAATGTAAATATAACAAAGGATTGTTAGATTGCATTTATTGGAGATATAATACCAATACTGTAGACTAGTCAGCTTCTTGATCTTGATTTCACATTAAAATAAACTTGTCTTTCTTGAACAAACTACTTCATTATTTCTATAGTTAAAAGTTTATGCTCTTTAAATAGCAGAACTGTTGCTTATCCTCATTCTTCCCTATTTCAAAAGGATTACCGTAACTGACGGAATTAGCACCCAGGATGCTTAAATAATTGTAACAAGGGCCCAAATGGGCCCGAATCGCTCACCTGCTATCTGGTAATCATGCATGGGTCATGCTTAACAAATAGGAGAGTGTATGGCAAGCCGTTTGGATTTTTACCCATTGATTAAAGATATCTCTATTTAAAATGAAGATATCTTTATTTAATTAAAGATATCTGTAATTTAAATAAAGATATCTCTATTTGAATAAAGATATGTCAAATTTAAATACAGATATCTCTATTTCTACTGAAAATAGAAATATCTTCTTTTAAATTGCAGATATCTTTATTTCAAATTCAGATATCTCTATTTGAATTACAGATATCTTTAATGGTAATTGAGATATCTTTATTTTAAATAGAGATATCTTTAATTATTGTTCAATTAAAGATATCTTTATTTTAGATAGAGATATCTCTATTTGAATTAAAGATATCCATATTTTAAATAAAAATATCTTTAATTTTGTTTATATAGAGATGTCTTCATTTTAAATACAGATATCTCTAATTCAAATACAGATATCTCTATTTAAAATAGAGATATCTTTAATTGAATTAGAGATATCTGCAATTACTTTGAAATACAGATTGGAATACAGATATTTGAACTAAAGATATCTGTATTTACACGTATTTGCTCATAGATCAGTATGAAGATTAATTTTGAAACACAAAGAGAATGATGACTACTCCCTAATCCTGATCAATGTTAATGAAATGCTTGTAATTAAATTGGATTTTAAGAATCCATATGCATGTATGATAACTGTAGGTCTACTAAACCCTACTAAACCGATAAACTTGCTATTTGGAGGGGATTTCTTAAGAACAGGACATGGCAACTGCTCTCCGGAAAACAGAGCGAGCTGTTGCAGCTATAATTGAATAATATTGAAAGCAGATACGTTGTAACACCGTCTGCATTCAACGCCATTTTGCGTCACTACTTCTTTACTTCCGTCATGCGCAAAAAGAGAAAGTCAAGGGAGCAGTCGTTTTTCCTATTAGATAGTTAAATACAGATATCTCTATTTCATGTCAAATAAAGATATCTTTAATTCAAATATAGATATATGTATTTAAAATAAAGATATCTGTATTTCTACAACAATTCCTGATATCTTTAATTGAATTATAGATATCTGTATTTAAATTAGAGATATCTGTGTTTGAATTAAAGATATCTTTATTCTAAAAGCAGATATTCTTATTTACAATGAAATGCAGATATCTCTAATTGAAATAAAGATATCTTTAATTGAATTAGAGATATCTGTAATTCAAATACAGATATCTCTAATACAATTAAAGATATCTATAATTCAATTAAAGATATCTATAATTCAAATACAGATATCTCTAATTGTTGCAGAAAAACAGATATCTGTATTTTGAATAAAGATATCTTCATTTCAATAGGTAAAAACCCAAACAGCTTGCCATAAGAGTGAATAATAACCTATATCATGCCTAAGCACATTAGAGGTCCCTAGGCCTCTTTGTTATTAAAAAGAAGTCATTTAAATATGTTAGTCTATTTGACCCCTGTGACTTTGAATGAAGGTCAAGGTCATTCATTTAAACAAACTTGATAACCCTTGATCCCAGCATGCCACAGGCCCAATATCAGGTCCCTATGCCTTTTGATTATTAAGATGTAATTTAAAATTTTAAGCCTATTTGACCCATATGACCTTGAATTAAAGTCAAGGTCATTCATTTGAACAAACTTGATAGCCCTTCATCTCAGCATGCCACAGGCCCAATATCAGGTTTCTATGCCTTTCGGTTATTAAGAAGAAGTCGTTTAAAGATTTAAGCTTATTTGACCGCTGTGACCTTGAATCAAGGTCAAGGTAATTCATTTGAACAAACTTGGTAGCCCTTTATCCCAACATGTTACATGTCAAATATCAGTCTCTAGGCCTCTTGGTTATGAAGCAGAAGTCTTAACAAGATATTTCAGCCTATTTGATCCCTGTGACCTTGAACGAAGGTCAAGGTCATTCATTTGAACAACCTGGTAGTCCTTCATCCCAGCATGTCACAGGCTACTTAGAAGAAGTCTGTAATAAATTTTCACATATTTGACCCCTGTGACCTTGAATGAAGGTCAATGTCATTCATTTGAACAAACTAGGTAGCCCAGCATGCTAAAAGTCTAATTTCAGGACTGAAGGTTTTGGAGAAGAAGTTGTTTAAATTGAAAAGTTGACGCTGGACGACGGACGCTGCACCACAGCATAAGCTCACTTGCCCTTTGGGCTGGTGAGTTAAAAAAGGGGCAGCTGCAGCACTTACTAATGAACCAAAATGTAAGTTGCGGACGAAAAAAGCCAATCATAATCTAAATCCTTCTATACTCTTGTCACATTAATCTGTTGCAGTAAACATGCATATGCCTTTTATCCTTTTAGACACATTGTCATGGCATGATTCACATGTAAAAGACTTGATAGTTCATGTAATATGGGATACAATGCTGATATTAGAGGCATCAGATGTTGTAAAATATCTTTAAATCAATGGAATAGGGGCATTTATACAACTCCAACTCATCCCAAGAAAAAGTGAGGGGCGCTAATTAAGGCGAATACAGTATAATCAAATTTATTTTACACTTCATCTCAAGACTCTATAGTGTCCAAACTCAATATTGACTTTCTTTCTTTGCAATAAATCTTGTATTATGTACAAATTTTCAATGCAGTGATAGATGAAAAAAAATTCAATTTCAACCCAAGCTTTCTAGGTGCTGAATAAACATCAATTTCATTATTATTTATCCTACCTGAGAGTAATAAGGTGTGGTTCTTGCCACATGCTGCATCTACAATGTTGACACCATCTAGACAGGGTACCAGGGTCGGTACATCCTTACGTAAACAGTCGCCTTGTCCTAATTGTCCCATGTCGTTCCTCCCTACAAACAGACCAAAATGTGATCAACTTGTAATTTGTATTACTATAAATAATTCCTTCTAGTTCAAAAGTATATTGATATCGATTTAGTCAACTTTTATAAGATATGTGTGTACTTCTATAAAATTCATCTGCATTTTCTAATCACTAATAAAAAACTTAAACAGGTAAAAATCTTATGAACAGGTAAAAATCTTATGAACTCTTATTTGGTATAGCTATGATTATTTTACTTTACATCAATGCTAAACCACTAATAAGGATATGCTTTTACAATTAGCTCTTATAAGCTTGTTAACAAATCATTCACAAACAGTAAATAATTGTATTATACACTTATTTTCAATAAAATACTGTTTAATCTAGTAAATGTCATACAATATAATTTATTAGAATTCTGAGAACTGCAGATCAATGAACTTCTCAAATATAAAACATTTATACTGGTGACTCTGGATCTTTATGAGGGGTTGATAACCATGCATCAACAACACATGATACAATATGTAGAATAAGCAAATTCGTGGAATTTATATCCCCCGCTTTCGTTAATGAAAGACCCATAACTCTGCCAAATAGGGTCCAATCAAGTCCTGATCAAACTTGGCCAAAGCCCCAAGACATTTAACCATGTTACTAAGTTTTGAGAAAATCCGGTAATATTTGAGAGATATTGAACTGAAACAACCGAAAACAGATGAAAATGGCGTTTTTGTTATTCAAAGGGCCATAACTCTGCCAAATAAGGTCCTATGAAAGCGCCAATCGAACTTGTCATTTAGCCATGCTACCAAAATTCGAGAAAATCCAGTTATAAATATCTGTGATTAAGCGGAAACGGTCATAAATCCTATTTTTCGTTAATCAAAGTGCCATAACTCTGCAAATAGGTGTGATGAAATTGCGATCAAACACATCCGAGCCCTTGGCACAATTAACCAATAACCATGTGACCAAGTTACAAAAAAAAATTGATTAAGATTTGTGACAGCTATTGCACAGAAACCAAGCGTTACAGATACTCCAACAATGTTAGGGGTTTAGCACGACGAGACACTTTTGGAACACACTAACTTCCGATAGGCCATTTACCCGATGCTAAGGGTAACATTTTCAAAGTTTGGATTGTGACAATATAAAACGTTTAAATCATATTTAGATCGTCATCAATGCCAAATACCTACTTCTTTTTCATAAATCAACAAGAATTTTTATAAAAAACAGCCGTAAAATCCATCTAAAACAAATATTTACATCTCCTAAAGTAAACTTTCATGAGCCAGACAAAACAAATTGCTACGTCTCCATAACGCTTGATCTGTCTTTACTTTTACTTGCATTCTGTCCGCTTGAATTCACTTTTCGTTTTTTGTAGTAACCAGTCGCCATATTTAAAACTAGGGCAAAATGTTACGGAAAGGATTCATCATATCTAATCCACTAAAATACTATTTTATGAGGCCTCAAGTTATGGTTTTCCTAGATGAATGCCCCAGATAATTAACCCTTAGGCTGCTGCAATGGTTTGTATAGTAATGGCTCTCAGTGCTGCATTAATTTTGTAAAATCCAGGGAAATGATAACTTAATTATAAATGATTATATCTTGAAAACTATTTGCATTATGTGAATAAAAGTTATATGAAAATTGTTTGTTATTGCCTGTAGTTTATATTGATGTTGTTTATTCCACAAATATACTTCTCGTTAAGCATACAGGTAACAATACAGGTGACTAAAGGTAAAAATATTAGGTTGTATCAAATAATAACAAGAAAACTCAATTAAAATTATGAAATAAAACCAATTTAATAGAGTAACCTTAGTATTAAGAAGCATATGACTTCATTTGGTTATTAAGTCTTTGAAAAAATCCAGGTAAAAACTTCTAAAACTAATTAATATTCACAAACAAAATCTTGATAATTGTTCATGAAAGAAAGAAGCTAGTTTCCTGTTTAATTTCTGGTCTATCATCACATAGTGTATGCATTTGCATTATGCACCACATATTATCTCTATCTTAGACCAAGTTACCCTTAAAAGTATTGTTATAGCTCAGGTGAGTCCAGGTAAGTCATTTTCAGTCAGGTGAAAGTTAATTAGACAATATAACTAGAAAACGATCCTAAACAATATCTGAAAAATTGTTTTTCAAATGCATCATGACTTGACCAACAGTGGTGTAAATCACTTAATCTGGATAAAACCCATAGCCGTTATCAACGTAAAAGAAACACCTGCATCTCATAAAACGTAATCCCAGTGTCATTTTTCGTTCATGTTTTCTTTCAACATGCCGGTCATTGACGGTAATATAAACTTCGTGTAGATAATATAAACAAATTTGCGTGAACAACTATATTTTCTATATTGTAATCATCCAAAAATGCTTTTAAAAGCAACAGTTTACATTTATTCATGTTGTGCATTAATTTCAAGTTCAACTCGCCTGTGAAAGTCAATCTTGTCTTCTGTCAACACGGCAGCCGGCCGCGTGGGGGGCTGTCTCATGTTCTGTGTTGGCATCGGGCACACACTTATTTATAGGTGAAATTAAAATAATTTTGCCTTCTATTGGATCCCAATCTAAAGTATCTGACCCTTCAAATTTACTTTCAACTTCTGACACATCGCTAGCAAAGAACTGTTGTACACGTTCTTCATCACTTCGATCTATCGGAGCGGCCATTTTGACGAGTCAGTATACCATTCGAATTCCTCCACACCTGTGGTTATTTTTAGGGTATAATCCCGAGAATATCGAATGTAATTACACTAGAACCAATCGGAAGCATTCTACTTTCATTTTCAGTCATAATTTTAGCAACAGGAGGGAGATTTGACGATCGGACCGCCGGTTGAAAACTCGGAGTCAAAAAACGTCTTTATACGCGTGTAGCACTGAGGACCATTTAAACCAACGCGTATATAGTCGCGTGTAGCAGTCTAAGGGTTAATACATAAACTGTAAGTATGCATTAATGACTATGTTATCACTAATAGAGCAAGAAATATTGATGTTACAGAGGATTCCGCTTATTTGCATAGGTCATTTTCCAGAAAAAAATATGCAAATAACCGGAGTATTCGAATAGGCGGAGATGACATTTTGCACCTCCGTTTGACCCCACACATATGTATGTGAATAGGCAAATAGATATCGTTTCGTTTACTTGATAAATACGTAAATTATTTACACTTAAAACGAACCACAAGTAATTATTTGTTGTAAATCGATTTCAATTGTTTAATAACAAAAAAATATTCCAATATCAGATTCTTGTTTACGTTAGATCGACACGTGAATATTTGAGAAACAGCAAAACGATCGATGTCAAATACAATTAGATTCTACTAAACAGGATTGGATTTGTGTCTACAATTCTGAACCTAAATAATAAACAAATTTACGTACATTTGCCTGGCAAAATGAACTTACGATCGTGATTAAACTTCAAAGTGCCGATCAACTAGTAGTGTTGCTTTTACACATGTGCATATGAATTCGAAAATGGCGGCAGGTGATGAAGCCATGCGTTCACTCGACCTAAATGTCTTTTGAGAATTCTCCCTGTATTGTTGATCTATACGGCGAATAGCTTGATAACATTTCAGAAATTAATGCATATTCAAGTAGCAATGAAACAATTAACGTAGCAAGTATCTTTTGTATCCTAAGCTTACATACTGTACGAAACTTGCGGTAGTCATTGTACGCCGACTTTGCATGCTTTTATGTCTCGTTCAACGAGACGCTTGATACGCACATGTCTGTCGTAGTCAACAAGACTCTGGTTGAACGAGACTACTCATGAATGGCGATTGTTGTAAGGGATTGTTGTAAGGAAGCATGGTTTCTCCAACCGATCGCGAACTAAGGTACGTTACGTTAATAAATAAACATATTTGAAAGTGCAAATGCTTTAATTAGATGTTTGAGTCAGTGAATATATTAAAGTTATGATCAACCGCTGCTGATGTAAATCGTAACAGCGTCAATACTTTTGCAGATTCATGCATAAAATAACAAGCCATACTATAACGTTAATCTGTTACCAGGATGATTTCTAGTAAAAGCGAAGTATCTTGAAACATAAATCGGCGAATTTCGCTAAAAATATATTGCAAAATTGAAAAATATTCGATTTTATTTTTAGAATTTCCCAAATATTTTATTCAAATAACCGGAGGTCATGTAAAAGTCTATGCAAATACACGGAGTTGAAAAACAAAGATAAAGAAGGAAAAAATACTAATAGAGCAAGAAATATTGATATTATTGCACTTTTCCTTCCGCCTTCATCGTCGGAAGCTGCATCAAAGAAATGACCCTTCAGAAATGAGAGTCGACAGTCAGCAAAATAGTGTTACAGACAAACAGACGGACGGACAGACCAAAATTAATATTCTGTTTCGATAAAAAAGGATAATACTCCATATTCAAAGAAAAAATATAACTTACCAAATGTCAGTGCCTTGCCCTCTGTAGTTATGACAACACTGTGGCATGCTGTGGAGCCAGACACAACCGTCCTTACTCTAGTACCAATCATATTGTCCATCCTATGTGGACCCCAAAGATTAGGTCCACCACCATTTTTAGCTGCAACAGATCAACATGACTTTAAGAAATTTTGACCTCTTACATATTGTCATTGCTTTTTCTGTTAATACGAAACAGTCTTTTTTTACCATGTTTCAGTAGGAAAAAGGATGAATTGGGATGCAATATAGAATGATATTGAGGAATAAACTGCTATTTTTGTGAGATTTTGTTGAAATTTGAAAATACTTCCATTGAGAATCACAATGACATAGATCTGTACATGTATATAAAAGGAAAAAGTCATACAATCTAGTTGTCCTTTGTTTATATAATTTTTGAATTTTACTTAAAATGTTGCTTTAATGTGTAACAGGATAAGAGAAAATGTAGCGGCCAGACAGGGATTCGAACACGGGACCCTCTGAACACTAGTCGAGTGCTCTACCAACTGAGCTACCTGGTCACCGATGATCAACCCAGTCCAATCCCGCTACAAATGCATTGGATCACAAACCATTCTTGGGCAGCTGTTTGCGGCCAATCAGATCCCAGTTAGTCCCACCACATATCAGGAGTTCTCCGCTTAACATGGATCCTTCCAATGTCTGAACGGTCAAATATCAGTAAAACATTTAATTGGAGTCACATAGTCATCAGTACTTTCTTTTCTTTAAAGAGTCAAATAGTGTAATACATTTTCTAACTTATTTGTGGTTTAATTTATAGAAATTAAATGGTTTGATAATTTATCTATATAACATATTTTGATAATTTCATTTCTATAACACCATAAATATTCACTATAAAAAACAAACAGAATGAAATGACATCAATCGATCTTCAAATGTAGTAAACAGCATACTATATTTTATAATAGTAACTTGTTTATGACTGCTGCAAAGCGGTTGTTATTGTTAAATATTTGCATCTAGACCTCAGTACAAAATTTTAAAGTCGAAAGAAAAATGTTTAGAAAACTTTTCTAAAAGTCTAACTTCTGGGACAGAAGTCAACCAAATTAATGCAACAATCACTGTACAGTGTACATTGTGCCTTTTAGTAATTTTGTCACGCGTGACAAATTGCATCTTAGGCTACATATGATTCATCATTTAGGCCTACATTTTGTGATGATGTAATCCAAAACAACACATTATCACAATTAATAATATTCACTCTCTAGGCGGAGCGGAATAACATTTGTGTCAATACTGAGAGGTCTATCGAATGGTACCGAAACGTCCAAGTCTTTGTTGTGAATATTCAATTCCGTCAATGAAAACATTGCCCTATTTTTAATATATTCACGGTCGATCAGCTGATCACGACATACAGCACCGGCACTCTGTGTTGTGATATCACTGATATATTATGACTTTTTTTATTTCGATAACTTAGAAATGACGACAAACTCACGACATCTGGATATTCTCCGACCACTTCAGTAGAACCATTGTTCTCTGCATCTTCTCCTGCATCGTCGTCAAAATCATCGTCTGAATCGTCGTTCTTCTTCTTCTTACGTTTGACCGCGGGATTGACATCGCTATCTGGATTTCGCTTCTTTGGAGGCATACTTTTACTTCTTTTGTCAAGTCTTTTTTCACTGAATTTTCTTTGTAATTTCCGCTATTTTTAGAGTTTCTCTTAGCTCAGTTTCAATTATATTTTCAATTCCCGCGATTTCGCGTGCCTCACGCGAGACCTTTGGCGCGAAGAAGTTGTAACGCCGATCCTGATTGGTTGGCTGCAGATTCCAGACGGTCAAAGGTCATTTGTAGAAATCATCGATTTCCATGTACAGGGCTATTGTACATTACTCAACAGTAGAATATAAAGAAAAAATATCGATCGTCTTTTATAGAACTTAAAGCACCAATAGAAATTCGACGTATATGCAATACTGTACAAATCTCCGTGCACCAAATCGATTTTACACTCTCGGTTTTGTAGATCTATCTAACACGTAAAATTTACTGTATGAGCCTCTCACCATGGACTGTACATGTACACAGCCTGAGCCTAAGAATAGATCTTATGTACACCGTGCTTTTTAAATATATGGCCATCTAAAATCATATCGTAAAAATGTATGCCTATAATCGAAATTTGAAATTAGTAATTTATGCATAATACACTTTTTAGAACATGTAAATTGAATACACTCACCGCGGCAAATGTATAGGGAACTGAACCTGTATACGTACATTTATATCTACTAGGCCTTATAGCTATGTAAATATATAAACATGTTGTACATGAAAGGCTACTGCCTAAATATCTTATTATAATATGCACTCATCACATATGCAATCGTTAAAGAGACAATTCACTCAGGCAAATTCTTTTACATAACCAATAAGCAAACTATAGCATAAATGTATTGTTCTACATTTCTTATGAAACATATAACGTAAAACATTGACAAATTTTACAACATTGTTAAGTATTTTAATTAATATCGTTGAAATATCAAATCGTTGATCAATACGATTAAGCAGGTACAATATTAACTCTGTACCCATACCCGAGCCAAAGTCACGCACGTTAAACAAATGAACTTCATAACCACTGAGAAGGTGATAAAATGATTTTTAGGCAAGACAATTCACCTAATAAGGTAAACACACTACTGTCAGAGCGATTTGAGCAGTTCAAGCCAAAAGTTGCATTACTTTACGAGCAAGGGACAGGGTTCGGCATACAAGAAGTTCGACCACAGTGTGTAATGGCGGACAGCGAGCAAGTTTGAATATTTCACACACGTGTCACCACCATAGGCGTTTCAGGCATATCACAGTAAAACTGACTGATGTAATTTCCATTAGAAGTTGTTTTATCTGATATATATACAAATTTTAATGTTCTCTTAGAATGAATTGTCCCTTTAATCATTATCACCGTGACTCATGAATATGAACAAATCGCGTAATTATGTACTAGATATGCCTCCCTAAGCTAGCTGTAATAGCTAGTAGATGCAAGATAATATATCCTGGTTAAACCAGATAAAGTGAATGAGTTTTTCATGATTATTTAAAAATAAAGTTGCACGATTTTTATTAGTCTAACCACGTCTGCATGTATACATGTACTTTTCTAATCTTAATCTAGATCTTCATATTGAGATCTTCCTTTTAAACCACGTATAATGCACATGTATATCAGAAATCAATCAATGATATTTTTAAAAAGTATCATATACATGTATGATGAATATGTCACGCGTTACTTCTACACCACAGCAGCTGAGATCTGTATACCACGATAATGTATTGCTTAAAAGAATTTAATTCAAGAGTCAACGGGCTTGAAAAATGTTGCGATTCATTTTACAAAACAATATAGAAATTCGTTGTTCAAAGAAAAGAAAACCCGTACATTTCCAGATTGTTTTCCGTCAGTGCCGAATACAGCAAAAATATGTGGTAGGTGTATTTTGACAATACAAATGCTGGTTGCATGATAAATACATACATATCTGACAGTACGGATTTTGGAATATCATTTAAACATATAACACAAACAAAACTGGCACTACTACTGAAACTTGCATAATGCCTGATGTTACCTCCGCCCATAAATTGTACTTTTTAACATTGCTGTTTTGCCGTCAGAACGTGTGTACAGTATACAACGTATGTGTAATACAAGTTTTGAATTTCTAATTTTAGAAGAATAAGTTTACTCTCATGGAGAATTGATTTTGTGTTATTTCTGGATTTTTTTTTCTGAATCGCGGAAAAGGCTACTTTTCAAAGTTTCTTATTATTCATTCATTATTTAGAACCAGGTTTATTTTACATGTGCAAGTCCAAAAGCTGCACTGTACATTAAGCCCTATTATACCTCTGTCCTAACATTTTTCTGAGTCACCAGCATCTTTATTACAAGCCTCGCTCCAAGTCGCTCGTTTTATTATTTTGACGAATCCCAACATCTCGGGCTAGCCTCGTTCCAATCAAATCGAGGAGGCCCACTAAAAACGTAAAAGTGACTTTGACGTTCGGGTAGCAAATTGATCAGTAAAGCGTTTTATTTGTAATACCAGTATAAGATTGTTATAATGCTTCTTGATGAGCAAGATTACTCAAACTTGGGTGCCGCGGAGGCTTTGAAATTCTAAATATTGTAAATGCAACGGGGTAAACATGGGTTGTTTACCGTCAAAAGACATCTCGATCGTCGACGAATCTCCACAAGCCGGTTATTTTGCAGTCTCCTACACATTCAAAGAAAAGAAAGAAGCAGAAGAGATGCAAGAAGAAGTGGAACAACTGGAAGACAAAGAAGCCAAATTGGAGCCTATCGCGACGTCAAGTACAAAGACCAAGCTACCTTCTGCAAAAGAAAGGTTAGGTAGGCCTTTATTTGGTGGAGGTCTATCCTCGGGGTTCGGACGATTTGAGACTTTGTTTTCCAAAAAAGTGAATGGGGAAAAAGTGAAAGAAAAACCAAAGCACCGTGCTTCGAGGGGAGTGGACATGACACTTGTATATCAGGTTCCAAGGAGTAAACTTAACATTAACCCACATGCTGACAACACTAAAGGATACTTTGTAAGTAGAACTTAGCTTCATTATACATGTATTAACCAGAAGATAACATTAAAAATAGATTTTGACAAGTTATTGACTTATTGTACAGGACAAAATAAATGACTCTAACACTAGCTGCGATGACGTAGCTCTGAACGACGGACGGAAGATTTCTGACAGATGGTCGTCGCCTGCCGGGAACCGGAGTGGAGGCAGGGTATGATTATTCGTTCTACTCTAACACTAGTATGGTCAAGAAATATATGCTACATGTACATGGTCACCGTCTTTCTCTTATCTACTTTTAAAATGCAGATCAAACCGTAAAAGAAGCATTTCAATTACACAAACCATAAAAGTTAATGAAAAATAACATTTGAAAGAATTTAATATATTGCAGACACGTGACTGTCGAGTATCTGGACTAAAAGACACAGATGAAAGTACACAACAATTGATGGACTTTTATAGTATCTCACCACCATGACCCAATATATTGATAGAGGCTAATCCTCTAAGATTCAGACAGCTTGAAAACTGCAGATAGTAGTGATATTGGTGCATGCTCCAATGGGCTTCCAAAGAGAAAATTCTTCTGTGGATTTAATTCCAAAGTTTGTGATTTCTGAACTCGATTTCTACTATCACTAGGTGCTGAAGATTTCATTATGAATTTAATTGATTAAATATCAATTCAGGATTAAAAACAGCACCCACAATGCAATCCTTTTTTACCAGATGAACTTGATGAGCATATGGATGTTTGAGATACCAACCAGACTAGGGCAGAGTCACAGTGTGTGTAATAGTGCGATGGTTACACATCATTCAAAAGAGCAATTGATATCATCATTAAGATTATTATATGTACATATTTTATAACCTAAATAGTCTAAGTCAATATGGATATCAAGAATGTACTCTACCAGAGCATACACTTTTGTACTTTACTTGGAGAATCTGCAGTGAGTAAATACAAATATTTTGGTAGTTGGTATATTTCCTTTGGAGGAAAATAATTCTGGATTATCAAAATGAATACTTGAATTTAATCATCAAATCATGTGTATTTGAAAATACATTTATATATATAAAGTTTTTTTTCTTCTTTACTTAGGCTCTGTGTAATATCTCAAGATTATTTTTGCTATTCATGTAAAGTAATCAGCCAGAGAAAATGTGTAGAATTTATTGTCTTGTTATTTGGTTTATCCAAAAGAAAACAATTAGTATTAAGGAAGACTGTTTTTCAAACATGAAATTGAATTATGCTGTGCTGTATTTTTACTTGGGTGAATGAATATGTAAATAGTAAATGATGTACTACATATGTATACAATGCAAAATTTCAGTTAAAGCAAGTTGCATTTCATTTAAAGTACATATTTAATTAAGGAATGTTTATATTTATATATGTTTATAAAAAAAGGAATACTTCATTTGATTGTGACATTTTTTATGTTAATGCCACTGTTTTAATTTCTTTATTGGAATGAGTTTGTTTGTTCTGCAATACTAATCATGTTTAAGGACGTACCTCATTCTAAATGGAAAACATGTTGTCAAAACAAAATGGCATAACAAAATTAACTAACTTGTTGGGAATACTGCAAAATAAAGATTTACAAATAAGCAAGGTTTCAAATTGTCCTGGTTGAAATCGGTTGAAAGGGTTTAGAAGTGATTTTGATAGTTCTAACTTAAATATATTCTTTATAATTGAAATACAGTGTTATAAAACACTCAGGCTTTGTACAATCTCTAGTAATGTTTTATATTTGTTGGATTTAAATCTCCCTTCGTAATGAATTGGAGATTTTCCATGTGCATTTTATATTCTTTTTTAAAACTAGATGATATTACATGACTTAGAATGTAGAAGAATGAAACTGATTACTTAACAATGTACGATTACATACCAGTATATGAAATCTTAAGCAATGATGAATGGGAAAACATTATGTACATCCATTAATTAATTAATTTATAGAAAACATCTACTACTTTATTAAAAATGTAAATACAGTGGATCCTCTTAATATTAATTATGTATCATTTGTCAGACAAATAGTTATTAAGGATGTATTCTTCTGAGGTTTCAGACCCGTTGAAGTCTCGTTTCGACATAGATAAAAAATCTGATGATATTTTCAAGTACAATTTCTCAATGTCGGTAGCAATTTGCTAGTTGCAAATTTTGTAAAAAAAAAAAAAATACATTCCTATTCTTAGTAGATTTATTCATACAGGGAATTGAAGAAATGGCTCCCTTTAGGCGATTTTGAAGTTGTGTCTTTTTGCACTTTGAGCCATTTTTACTTAAATTGTTTTTACTTAAAGATGCTCCACCGCCGACAAATGGTATTTTTTCACTATCAAAAACAGGAGCAGCTATTTAGTATTTTTCTTCAGTTACAAAAGTTACTTACTTTACACTATTACCACCATTGAAAAGTTTGAGCTTCTAATTTTACTGAAAGTTAAATATACGAAAAATAATTAATTGCATCCCGAAAAAATTCCGTGGCACTATATCTTATATGGAATGAAGTAATGATTGTGCATGCACCAAAGGCGAAATAAATTATTTTATGTTATTTTTTGTGTTAATTAGGCATATATATACACGATTAAACACCAATTATTGTTCAAATAATGAATATCATTTCTGCTCTGTCGGCGGTGGAGCATCTTTAAATCATCACTGCGCCAGCATTTTTAGCTGTATCGAGCTAATTTTTGCTGTAAATATAAACTAGGTTTGTGGTCATTAAAATATTATTGAGCATTAATGTGTGAAATGATGCACTTTTATCACTTTAGTTTTACATTTAATGGTAATTTGAGTACTTTTTTTTTTACTCTCAAATATTGAAAAATAACAAATATTTAAATGGGGCAAAAAAGTAAGCACACAGACTCCTCTTTTTCTGCCTCATTTAGAAAGAACAACCTTTTCCCTACTAATATGCAAAATATTAACAAAAGTTTACTACCAGAACTTTTTCTGTAAAGGGTTGAATTTGGAAAAAATGGCTGAAAATGGTACATTTTATAGTTCGAAATTAAGGGGTTTGGGTAGCATTTGTTGTTATTCTAAAAAAAAATATGAGTCGTATTAATCATAACTGGTATATTTTTAAAGAAGACTACTGGAAAATAAATTCTACAAACATTTATGCATATCAAACACCTCATTAGGAAATTATGGCTTTAATCTCTCGTGTATGTGGTCAAAACGGCAAAGTTCCCATAAAATCCAAGATTTTGTCAATTAGGTAGGTTTGAGTGACAAAATCTCAAAAAACGAGCACACGGACATATGTTTTTTCTTCGATTTTCTTTTATGGTATGTACTCCTATTTCCAAAATGAGAAAAAAATTTAATACAAGAAAATTTTGTCTTCTCAGAGGAGTACATCCTTAAGACTAGAGGAATGTCATTAATAGTTGAAAGCATTTTTATGCTTTTTCAAGGCAAAAGTAAGGTAACAATGCAAAATATATATAGAAAATATTGGTGCATTTAAGAAAATGTGATTATAAGCAGGACATGACATTATTAACATGAAGTGACTTACAAGTTGCATTTCCCCTGTAAGTCAGTATTACTATATACCAGAACTACAAAGTAACTTTCATTTATGTTGCATGTGTACATCTACTAGTACTTGTTGTAACATTGATATAGAAATCATTTATAGACAGACTTTTTATCTTACAACTTGTCTTTGTTGATTTTTTTATCCTGTTTGCTTTGGTTATAGTGCAGCACCAGCTGTGTAAGTAATCTTGCAGCATCGATTGGACCGTAATCAAATTTTTATCCATTTTCACCAAAACTGGACATTGACTTGAATTTATTGGTCTGTCGGTTTTAATAATGTCATATAAACAGCCACAGCCTTTAAGCAAGTGGCCATTTATGATTCTTTAAAGATGCTCCACCACTGACAGAGTATAAACGATACTCATCATTTGAACAATAATTGGTGTTTAATTGTGTATATACAATTTTTTGTATAATTCTATTTAACACTAAAAAGTAATAATTTTGCTTTTGTTACATGCACAATCAATACTTCATTCCATATAGGCCACAGTCCAACAGAATGTTTTCAGGACACACTTAATTATTTTTTTATATTTCTATCTTGGAAGTAAAATGAGAAGCCCAAACTTTTCAATGGAGGTAATGGTGTAAAGTAAAGAATTTTTTTAAAGGCCCACTACCTTTAGGAAACAGCTTTTAATTTTCAAAATGGGAATGTAAAAACGAGATAGATAATTTTGCAGAGTCACAAAAGTTATTAACTTACCGTTAATACAACACTCATCATTATATATTGAAAAAATGAAAATTATGAAATGTTTATCTCCACAGTTATCATATATTATGCAGGAAATCTTGCATAAATTTGGTGTAATTACCTCATCTAAGGCCATCCATATGTATTTTCTTCTGCTATATTGTTTTTAAGAAATCTTTAAATTTCGCTTTGGAAAGGTAGTGGGCCTTCAAGTGAAGAAAAATACTAATTTCTTAGCTCCTAGTTTTAGTAAGAGAAAAATTACCATTTGTCAGTGGTGGAGCTATCTTTACTATCTAAAAGTTAAATCTAACAATAACAATATGTAAACAATATTATCTTTCCAGAAGTGAGAAGCAGAAGATTGGTAAATAAATATAACTAAATAGCCATTCCCATATGACTCTCTATCTTTTAAATGAACCAAGGCAGCTAGCCTGTTACTTCAGAAAGCAAATGGTTCAATATCATGATCATTGATTTCTAGTTTTTTAGGGATTTTTTTTTAGAGCATGCTGTCTCTTAAGTACTGCATCAGTGGTACAAAAAAAAAAAAAAAAAAAAACAACGAACAAACAACTTAAATATCTCAGTAAAACAGAATAACAAATAGAATATCACAGTAAAACAGAATAATAACTAAAATGTCACAGTAAAACAGAATAACAACTTTATTACACAAGCATTCAAACACAAAATATAGCTGTATCGATAAGTATTCATGGTTGAAGAATTATTTGATAATTTTCACATGTTAGAGTTCTCCTTCAAATATCCAAGTGATAGCATGAGATATTTATTAACAGTATGTGACGTGTTAATACTATCACTGAAACTTTTAGCTCTGAAAATACCTTATCAATACATATATAAATAACCAGTATACATTATGTGTATATATAGCACAGTAGACGTCTGATGCATGTGTAGGTATGTATAGACAATATATCGGTATACAGAACTGGAATTATATCACAATAAGCTAAAGTCTATTTCTGACGAGTTTATGATTTTTACTTCACAAGTTTAGAAGTCACTCCTGCACTATTCCTCCAGCACTGCTGTATAAATCCTTAATGAGCAAGTCTATCCTTGATTGGCAAGTTCAATTTTATTGGAACTATCTTGTTGTGTTATGGTTAGGATATTGATGGAATTTCAAAACACCAAGTTCACCAATACATGAGTCTGATCACAAGATCTCCGGAACATTTTACTTCCTCCTGCCGCCTCCATTAAGAATCATGGCCAATCGAATGAAGATGTTGACAGTGTCCATGTAAATTCCAATGGATCTGTAATATATAGTTTGTTTATCAAGCAAAATCAAATATCTAGATAATACCTGTAATTTCATTATTATCATAATGTTTCTGGTTTTATAAATAGGACTGAGGTGTTTCTTAGCTTGGGGAACAAGAAATATGTTAGAAAGCTATTCCATTATTCATTTTCATTCTTAAATTCTAACAACATGGAGAATTCTAATCAAATGAAAAGAAAAAAAGCGAATGCATACATGTATGTATTCTTTGCATAAATGCAAACACTAGATTAACTAAATTTCATATCTATTTAAATATTTCATTAGATAAATCATTCCATTGCTGACACCAATAATTAAAGGGAAATAACTCTCTTCTGAGTACATGTATAAGTATAACTACATTGCATTAATATGACACATACAATCAAGAACATTTTTTATTTACATAATTGGCAATCTGATTAAAATACAGATCCTTATTATCACTACGTTGGAGTGGTTATAAGAATCTGTGTTTTAATCAGATTGCATTATTGGGAGATACGAAACTGATGTAAAATGGAATCTACTAAATTTTCATATGTGTATTTCCCTCAACACCAACCCCAAGCCTTAAACATCCACACATTAACAAACACAGATGGGAAAAGTTTGTTACCCTAATGCATACACACTGGATTTATTTGCTTATTATAATAAAACTTTAGCCATTACTTATATGTATTTATAATTATATCCAATTCATTATTTATGTGGGAGAATTCCAAGTTTCAATATGTTACTTTTTCAAATTCCATGTCAAACATGAGATCTAAAAGCTTTGTTTGAATAGTGACTATTCAAAGGCCAAACAAATTCTAAAACTACTGTAAATAAGATGTTTCAATGTATAATAGCAAGTAAGTAAATCAGAATTTTAGAGCTGGTAAGACCTATAGCTAAATACCTATAGGATTATAGCTACATACCAATAAGGTTATGTCTATGATTTTGGGCTCAGTGAGCTTAAAATATTTTATTGGTATATAAAACTTGGGTGATAATACTTACTGGTTGACTGGATCGAAAGGGACAGGTGAGTACGATGGATGGTGTTCAGCATTTTTGATGATTTTTTGTGTATCATAGAGAAGAAACATTCCAAAGAGGACCACACCTCCATATACACTCAAGGAGTACAGGCCTGCTCCCATTGCTGTAGTCGGTGGGAAAAACATGGTACCTACATCACACAGAGAAGTAAAATGGGATAAACATAGTATGGAGAAAATTTGAACAGAAACATGTACATGTATACATAGAGATTGGAAACCCTGTCATTGTCTTTGTTGCAAGCAGAGGGACATCTATCTTATAGGCATTTTCTTGGCTAACATCTTTTAAGTATACACATTAGTTTTAAAAACATAATTTTTGCATGTCTAAATTTAAGGTTTATACATAATGTTATGGCCTGATACATTCAAAACAGAAAGATATTTTCTTTTTCTTGTACATATAATAATCAAAACATTATTTTTCTTTTAAAAGTTGTGCCTTCACTTTCTCAAAAATTCTTAACTTTTATTACACATTTAAGTTATTCTCCTTAATTTGATTGCGTATTTGAAGATATACATACCAAGAGAAGAAACAACCACCAAACCAAGGCCAATGGAGAGTGGGGCTCCCATGTTAAGGAACTTCTCACTAGGGGCACACATGGCAAGTGTAGAAAGACCTTCAAAGAAAATATAATAAATATTAAAAGTTATAGTTATATTGATATATATATTATCAGGAGGAAATAATCAGACCTGAGTCTGCAAAATGAATAAAGAATGGTCAGCCCTGAAATAGATTTTGGCTTGTCTGACATTAAAATTATAAAACTCATATTTTTTTATATAATTTTGACATGGTATTCCATGATATGGTAGAACATGCCATCTATATGTGATAGATAAACTTCTACTAGTTACCTCCCACCACGCCAGCTGTGTACCAAGCAGCCTTCATCATGATAGGACCTCCCATCAATGTGATCGGAGCAATCACCATTCCAATTACACCACTGTGCAGCATCCATGCCAGCTGCTTGGCTCCGAAACCTTCCTGGTAGGGGATGGATCGGCAGACCATTCCACTGCCTATCATGGCAGCAAACGAGGCACCAATAGCCTGAAAATAAAATGGTTTATTTTCCTGTAAACAACTACATAATTGAAACAATACTAAGTTTAGTTATACATCAATGTTAAAAATACAGCTTAAAGGCCATTAATAGGATTACCTCTCCAGTATGCTTTCTGCATGCATGTGGTAAGTCCTTTATGACTTATGTACATATATCTGTGTGGTGTCTTATGATAATAGGAATTATCTATTTTCTCTATTATGCTTTCTCAGTGAGCACATTGCTGAAGAACAAGAATTCAACATGACAACTCCCTGTTTGCTAAACAGATACTCTGGAAGTCTGGTATATGAAGTGTAGGATGGTGAAATGAAGCATAGCGAAATAAAATTATGTGTATACATTATAATTTGTAAATAAACAAATAATTTTATTCACTCTTATTCAATGTGTATATTTCACTTACCAGCCAGGAGTTTTTCATAGCCATGTTCATGAGGACTGGGGTCCGTACAACAGCCATGGCTGATAGTGCTGTTAACGCTACACTGCCACCGAAATACATATAGGTTGATCTGATACGCTGTCTCACCTCCTCAGACCACAGCCTACAAAAAGTTCAATAATCAAATTTGTATAATAAGTTTCAGTTACCGTATTCAACCTAATAAGCGCCCATGTCCCTATAAGTGCCCCTCCCCATTTTTGAGGCCTTTATTTCAATTACCCAGGCATTAAAGTTCAAAGCTACACAAAACTGTATAGATACGCAATCATATTGTTTAAGCAGCACTTTTGCAATTTGGTAAATGCCATGGGCACTTATTTGGTCAAATACGGTATGTTAGTAATGCTTGGTTTTGTTTTAGAATGATGACCACTGAAGTGATCAATTTTGTATTTTGTATTATATATTCCTATGATACTAACGACACTTACATTGCTCTATCAATAGCTCCTGCTTCTTTTGACAATCCCAGTCCATAGAAACATAGTGCCCCAATCCCTGTTGCTGCTGCACCAGCTGCTATTCCATTACCAATCGCAAATGCTGAAAAAAGAAAACATTCATCTCTTACAATCATATCTCAAGCTAGACTTCTTAGTTATTGAAAACAAGTCATTTAAATATTTTAGCCTACCGTAAAAATGGTACATGTATTTTTAAAATCCCAGTGACATTGAATGAACTATCTGTATAGGTCATGGTCATTCACTGGAACAAACCTGGTAGCCCTTCATTTAAGCATGCCATAGACCCAGTATATTGGCTGTAGACCTCTTATAGAAAGTTCTTGACAAACATCTTTCAAATATTTAGTTCTATTTGATCTCTCTGACCTTGCATAAAGTTCAAAAACTTATTACAGGTGCAAAATCATGCCTCTTGGCTTCATGATTTTTAAGAAGTATTTTAAATCAAAAAGTTGATGGCCCTAGCTAGTCACTCAGGGTGCAGGTGAGCTAACAATGTCCTGGCCTTATCATGGCCAAATTGCAACTGATCAACATCAAATGATCAGTGAGTAGAAATTGCTTTTTTTCCATAGATTTACCTTTATTTCCTGCAGGTGCCATTGTGGCTTCCTTCAGTGATGCTCGTTTTTGAGCTCTCCTCGAAAATGCTGAGCGTGTACTTTGAGAACATTGTTGTATTCTCACGAATGTGCAGGGCTTTTGCACTACACCAAATATTTGCTGTTTTCCTATTGACCTGACTATAGCTGTGATAGGCACTTGACACACCTTAGTGGACCACATGGTTCCTTACTGCCTCCCAATGAACCTGCAAAAGAGTACTTGGTCATTAGGGTAAGTACAATAACATACATGTTCTTTAGTCACATTGTTTTGGATATATCCCATAAAACATGGATGTACCGGTACATCTATTGTAAAATGTTTTGTTGGTTTGTTTTTTATTAATTCTGAAGTTAATTATTTCTCATGTTTTAATTATAATCTGATAGCATTCGATAAATTTGATACGCATACATTCCCCTAATAGATGCAGACGAAATGTAAGGATTGCACTGACTAGCTACGGTCACTATGTCACTCATTTTGTATCTAGAGTATTCTAGACACAAACCGGACACAAACCATAAAGAGGTCTAATTTCCGGGCCGGAAACATGCCTGTTGAAGTAAAGTAGTCTTCTACAAAGAAAGTATTTCGACAGGATGTTATTTTAGACGTCTGTATGTAGGATTTGAATAAAATAACACAGCCATGTATCAGCAAGGATTGATGAAATATTTATTCTGCATTATATTAGTGCATGTTACGAGGTTATAAGTTTTAACTGTCAGTGAAAATCTAAGTGGCCTGATCGGGCAAATAGAAGTCAGAGTTTAATTGCCTGGACCAGTTTTCTACTTGCCCCGGGCTATCGGGCGACTCTTAATGTTGAACCTTGCTGTCAGCAGTTGCCAGCGACTGTAACACACACCGGGTTTGGTTCGATTGTGCTGATAGTCTCTCGGAATCTACTGTATGTTAACTTGGAAACGAAAATCTTGCATATATAACTGTAATAAAACCTCAATCTCAATTGACCAAATAATGAAAATATGTACAAGCGAGTGATATTCATGAATAAATGACAAATTATATACAAAGCCGTACTATTTGCTACGGACCTAAAAAATTCACATAACGCCTAACTATTAACCAGTATGATTATCCTATCAGTATCAAGCACTATTTAAATGCCCAGGCATTTGAATTGCTAAACTATCATCATCACAGTAGTGACTAATAGAATCTTACATGGGCCTGTCAGGTCGACAGGCGGCCATCATAGGCGTCAAAATGACGCCGCAATCATTATTCATCACATGCATTGATGATATCAGGTCATTGACTAGCGCATGTGAGATGTCTTTTCCCTAGCCGGGTAAAAGAATTATCGTCTGGAAATAATTTTAGGAAACAGTTATTAGGTATTTTTGACTAAGTTTCCATGGCAAGTTGGCAACAGAGAAAGATCCTAAAATGGAAGGTCTGCAATAGCAAAAGGCACAACTAGGACATTTGCCTGATGTATACAGAAAGTTTCAAGGAGCTGGCCATGGGTTGATCATGAACAGTTTTAGCCCGGAAACAAAAAGAAACAGCAATTTGGTATTTTTGACTTAGTTTCCATGGGAACAGAAAAAACACCTAACAAGGAAGGTCTGCAATATCAAAAGGCAAAATTAGAGCACTTGTCTGATATGTTCAGAAAATTTTCTACAGTTGCATGGAATGGTTTTGGAGTTATAGTCTGGAAACAAAAGGAAACAGTAATTTGGTATATTATTGACTAATTATTTCCATGATTATGAAAAAAATTCCCAAAATGGAAGGTCCGCAATAGCAAAAGGCACAACTAGGGCACTTGCAAATTGTCTGATGTACAGACATCGCGAAATTTGCTGGTCTGACTGATATGTCCAGCAAAATTTGACTCGACCACCTGTTTTAAAATCCGGTTAGGACCGACCATCCAGCATTTATTGAGTACCGAAAGTCGGTAAAAGTAGCATCTCTGAAGTATTACGCAGGTACCGAACCTGGCAAAAACGTAAACTGCGTAAGATAATCATGAAAACAGCTGCCTGGATACTAATAGCAGGAATAAAAGTTATCTTTACTTAAAATTCACACTAATGTTTGATCCGGCAAAATCTTCTTCGATCCGAGTTACTCACAGTCCTTGCTGGTCTGAATGTTTGACCATTTTTTTCAACTTTCGCAATGTCTGGATGTATACAGAAAGTTTCAAGGAGTTGTGTTGAATGGTTTTTGAGTAATAGCTCGGAAAAGGATCTCAGACGGACGTATGGATGGAACCCAAAACAATATACCCCCGCAAATGTGTTTCACGTAGGATAATAAGTTTAAAATGTTTCTTATAGCTTGAAAAAATATGTAAAATAAAGAAATCTCAATGATACATTCTTTGAATGCTTTTGTCGCATCAGGACAGCTCTTCAGAATGTCTTTCTAATGGTCTGACAGTTTGATGTTCAGTTCATGATCAGGTTGTTCAAAACAACAACTAAAACCAAATCAAGACAAAATAATTCCTTGTAAAACTTATATAAGTTGGCAAAACTTCATAAGATTCTTTATCTGTACTTGCCAGGGGCAGATTCAGAAGAAGTTTAAATGGGGCCCTTATCATATGCATGGTGGCCTTAGGCTAATCCCTATTGAGATTCCTCCTCTAGACTCTTTTATATTCGGACGTCTGATAGATGTCTCTGAATCTCAATAGGGATTAGCCTTAGGCAAGCGCTTTGAGGCTGAAGAACAAGAGGACAGCAGCCGCCTTCTTGTATGGGGCGGGGGGAGGTATAGGGAAGGGGGGGGGGGGGTAGGCCTATTATTTCGATAAGTGAGTATTTCATGATAAATTATGTTAGTTGTTTATTGACAAATCGCCGAAATCATCTGATCATGACTCATAGTTTTACAATCCAATAATATGATCAGTTTGAAATTGAGAAATCCTAATTTGCAGTTAGAAACGATCAAATGGGTATCGTCGTGCTATACCTCTACAGTAGGCCTAAGATTGTTGAGTAGACTAGCCTAGACTCTGATCTGATGCAACTGATTTTGCGTCCGATCGTTGTATAACGGGTTCTGGTAAAATATTTAGTCGAGTCCTTGCACCATCATCAATGATCGTTGTTACAAATGAACAATATCTGCCCATCTAAATATCTGTTCCATGAAATATGCTACGAATGAGTTGTGAATGCATAAGCTGAAAATAATATTCTTACCCTCTAGTCTGAATCTCGTCCGAACCTTTTTTGCGTTTCTCGTTAAAGATCACTTCTGTTTACGCGGTCTGAACGATACAAATACACTTACATTATACAATTATTTTTAGATAAACACTCCAGCATGAAGTCATTAAGCAATAGCTCCTTACATTTTATAATATATTACTGCAAATGCTTGCTTAAAATATTAAAATAAATGTTTTGATAACTCTTTATATGTCATAAGGCCTATAAGATTGTCCCTGATAAATGAAAGCAATCAATAGGAAGTACAATTATAATTGTAAGTATAGAAACAAAGACGTATGGTACTTTCCGGAAACACGTATATTTATTAAAGTTTTTCAAAGAAGAAGACAAAAAACAACAACAAAAATCACATACATCTGCATACCGTTTATATAAACGTATAATAAAATACATAATATCCTCATCATCGCACATACAGTCATGCTGTAAACACGAATAATGTCATATAGTATCAAATCAACTGTATGTTTTGGGCATTCAATATGCAATGTATCTTTGTATGTAAAAAAAATAAAAGTATGTGATTTAAAATAGACCAATTTACAATGTTCTTGTTTAGATAAACAGATGTTTGATAAAGATACACTTCTTTTTAATGTTCTCTTGTTTTTTTATGAGAATATATATATTCCCATGTTCTCTATTTTACTATAATGGTCAATATATTTTTTGCCATCAGGAATAGTGGTTTTTTTTTTTAATTTGCAATGGTATATGTAAAATCTCATAAGCAATAAAAATATTTCATAATGATGTTCTTTATCTGTCACACCAAATATAAAGAATCTTGGGTCTCTTTCCAAAATCGCATATTTGTTTTCTAAATTTTCTATAAGCAAAGACCAAAATGTTCTAACCACATTACAATCACAAAGCAGATATAAGATAGTTTCTCTTCCATCTGCATATCTACATATTTACAGTTTAGATAGTATTATAACCAATCATAAAAACGCAGGAAAATCGACGTTCGCGTGTTTCGTTGATCTGTACATGTACAAGGCTTTTGACACGATGGATCGTACGTGTCCAAAGGGACCTGGCACGAAAATTTTCAACCAACAGTATACATATATATATATATTATAGTATCATGTATACTATTGGTTAGAATTTTTCGTGCCAGGTCCCTGTGTACGTGTCTGTGGTATAAACTTCAAGCATGTGGTGAAAGAGGGAAGATGTTTCAGGCCTTTGTATCGCTTTACCAGGATATGAAGTGTTATGTGAGAGTTAATGATATTCTTACTTCTGGTATCAACGTAAGAAGTGGTTTGAAACAAGGCTGCTTGACGTCACCGACAATATTCTCAATATATATATCAACGATTTGATCACCGAACTCCGGGAGTCCAATCTTGGTATAGACACTGATACGTTCATTTTGAGTTCTTTGTGCTATGCAGACAACATTGTGATGATGGCGCCTAGTGGAGGCTATCGGTAAATACATCTAAGACACAGGATGTGCGTTTCCGCCACATTTCTGACGCTATTGACATAACGCACAATGTTCGGTCACTTTTATGTCACGCCGGAATTTCATTTGAAAAAGCATTGAACAGTAAAATAATATAAGCGCAATACTATTTTTTTTTAATTGAAAAACAGAAAAGATATATTTATTCAATTACGGGAGGACTTTTATCAAAATTTCTGCACTATTTTTTTTCTATTGATGCGTTTTGCGGTAAAATTTGACACAGAGATTCCCCGAAAACGCAATATCATGACGTCATTTAGTTATAATGAATTGTGACGTCATACTTCGAAAATGGTGGACTTTGTTTGTAGACTTGCCGATCGATACATTATCCAAGATTTACTGTAGTGGTAGTGAGCTTGAAACCAAACCTTCATATAGGTATTAAGGCCTTTGGCTTGACGAACATGTAAATTTAAAATTGGCGTCGCGTGAACTTGTGAACTCTGCTGGGGAAGCCCTAGCTAGGAGTTTTAACATCTAAATTCATCAGTGAAGGAGGGCTACTATAAACTGTTTTCTCTAAATTGTACGAATCGCTCGTTGAGCCCATTTTAATGTACTGTTACACAACATCTATTCCACGACGAAAAAAAAATAAATAAAAAAAATCCGAGAAACCAACGTTATCGTGACGTCACAATAGAAACATTAACGTTGCGTATTGATTTGGAAAAATAATCCCTTGGAAAAAAATCAATGGAATCGTACGTGTAAACGTATTTCATTTTATAAAGAATCCTGGAAAATTAATTATAAGCATTGAAGTCACTATTTTTTAATTTAATCGGGTTATGAAATAAATTTTGTGTGCAGACTCTTGTGAGAAAATTTAAAAATATTGACTTCAATGCATAAATGCGGAAGATGAACAGGATGGGTTTACAGCAATGTGGAACGACAAGGGTCAGGCTAATGGAAACAAGTTAAGGACTTACCGTATGTTTAAAAAAGACCTTAAAACCAGAATACTATGTAACCAGTAATTTACTGAGATACTACCGAAGCCCATTAACGAAGCTAAGATGCGGAAGCTTACCGCTACAAATTGAAACTGTACAGTTACTTTATTAAAAATAGAACTTGTAAATATTGTAGCTCAAACTGTTTTGAATCTGAAACACATTTTTTATGTGAATGTGAATTTTATATAGACATTCGAAAGGTTGTTTTTGAAAAGGCATGTGATATTGAACCAAATTTTTACAAATTAACCACTATAAAAATTCAGATTTTGAATGAATGAATACCTTAGTATGTATGGAAAAAGACACGGGAATGTTTGAAGTGCTGTCGTCTTTAAGACGTTTATATGAGGAAAAGGGAGATTTTTGAATCAGATATCATTTCGATTAGTGAAGTTTGTTTTTCAACAGCTGATAGTTTAATGGCATTGATCATGATGTCTAGATCCGGATCGCCGTGCGGTTTTTGTATTTGAGATAAACGCATTCAGACAGTTTCCATTTTCATCTGCCAAAATATGTAAAAGTTTGCCTAAACATTGTTAACGAAAAAGTGTTTAAAATGTTTATGATATTTGTTTCTACTTTCCATGTAACTCGTAACTTCCAGTCATGCAATTTATAATGTAAATGTTCCATACATATATTTATTTTGAATTTTACATTGATGATTGATATATTCTTTCGCACACATGTATCATCAGTGCAAGCCTTTAGCATCCTTCTTGAGTGTTGTATACACATACAAAAATGTACTTGTATTGACAGCTATACTTTCGTCTCAATCGAGACGTTGCTGAATTCTCTGCTCTTGCGGGTGGGTGTTGATTGCTGTCGCTGGTTAAGTGCAGAACTTATCTCTTATTTTCTGAAAATGATGATGTCACAGACGAACGGGTATCTGTCTTTGGGGGCAAATTGATCTTTGATGTTCAAACAATGCATAACTCTAGTATCTTATACCTTACGCTGTTACATGTATCTGTGCAAACGAAACTCTTTTATTAAATTAAATATTTACAAATTTGTATTTCTATGTATCAATTTAGAGCAAATTGAATATGACTCGAAATAAGAGAGATAAACACATGATCTCAACCCTGGTGTTCCTCTAATTTGCTGAATGGACAATAGAATCAATTTCAAACATTTAAATGTATAAAGGATGTACACCTCTGAGAAGTCAAAATTTTCTTGTATTAAACTTTTTTTCTCATATAGATTTTTGGAAAAAGGAGTTCATACCATAAAAGAAAATGGAAGAATAAACATATGTCCGTGTGCTCGTTTTTGAGCTTTTGTCACTCAAAGATATCTAGTTGACAAAATATTGGATTTTATGGGAATTTTGCCGTTTTGACCATATAAGATAGAATAAAGGCCATAATTTCCTAATGAGGTGTTTGATATGTATGAATGCTTGTAGAATTCATTTTCTAGTAGTCTTCTTCAAAAATATACCAGTTTTGATCAATTAGACTAATATTTTTTCTCAGAATAACAATATATGCTACCCCTACTCCTAAATTTTGTGCTTCAAAATGCACCATTTTCAGCCATTTTTGCCAAATTTAACCCTTTATAGAAAAAGTTTTGGTATTAAACTTTTGTTAATATTTTGCATATCAATAGGGAAACGGTTGTTCTTTCTAAATCAGGAAGAAAAATTGGGGGTCCGTGTGCTTCCTTTTGGCCCATTTGAATTTTTGTTATTTTTCAGTATTTTAGAGTAAAAACTGAAAGTGCCCAAATTACCATTAAATGTAAAAATAAAGTCACAAAAGTGTATCGTTTCACATATTAATGCTCAATATTTCAATTACTACGAACCTAGTAACGATTTGCAGCAAAAATGAGCTAAATACAGCTAAAAATGCTGGCGCAGTAATGATTTAAGTAAAAACAATTTCAGTAAAAAATGGTAAAACTGTGGTTCTACTTGAAGCGAAAAAAGCCACAATTTCAAAATGGCCGCCAAATGGGCCATTTCTTAAAATCCCCGTTTTAAAAAATCTACTAAAAATAGAAATGTAATTTTTTGACAAAATTTGCATCTGGCATGCAACTTGCTACAGATATTGATAAATTATATTTGAAAATCTCATAACTTCTTTGATCTATGTTGAAACGAGACTTCAACGGGACTGAAACCTCAGAAGAATACAACCTTAAGATGTATAAGTCATTTGCATTTTTATTTAAGATTTGTGATCATTTATATTTGTAGAAAGATAGACATAAATGTTGTTTGCTGAAATGCTGATATGGTTCATCTGTGATGCAGCATTGTTTCCTGGATAGGCTTCTCCTAATTGAAAATAATCTCTTGTTAGCTTTAACATATTTTATTTGAAAATATTTAAATGAAAATTATAAATCTTAGTTATGTACAGTGGTAAACGGCAACCTTATTTAATGAATTGTTTACATATAAATATAAACATAAACAACCATCCTCGATATTCCAGTGGTTGCTATTACTGTCGTTAAATCAACCCATTGACTATTTCAAAGCCAAACTGAAGGCAGTTCGTGATCAAACAAAACAGACCGATCACAGAGACAACAGCGCCCCAATTTCAAAGCCACACAGTTAATTACTGTGTACCGTTATTAGAATAATTTGATACACATCACTAGACGGTGATTAAGGTATTTTCGCATATCTCAGCCAATCAGAGCTTAGCATTGGATCCGACATAATTTTATAGAAAAGCGATCATCACGAGGGAAAGTGATATTTGTCATGAAGATAGCATCATCATACACGGATATCCGATTTGAACCAATGCGTTAGGTGGATATGGTGTTCCGTTTTTCCTTCTTATTTCCATAATAAAACGTGACAGCCAGAAATATAAGACTGCTATATCTGTCACGCCAAAATTCACAGGAAGCGGATATCGTTCATTATATGTTTCAGGTAACGTTTCCGGCGAGAAACGTTCCATATAGAAACACACCACTTGTTATTTGATCGTGTTTTTTCAGAATCTTTTCCTTGTGTTTTTAGCGACATCGTCGAATGTCAGTGCGGGTCCAAATCGGTCAGAATTCCGCACTCCTTGACCAACAGGATTATACATGACGCTAAAGACTGCGTTGCAATCGATGTTTCTAACTGTGTCAAACTGCAAGTATCATCTTCAGTGTTCTAAACATCGTCGAAATTATCAATTAAAATGTCTTCTAGGGGAATTTCAACTGTGTTCCCCTGTTAAATGAGGTCCGTAACCAGCTGAAAATCGAATGAGTAAAGTATACCGACATAGGGCAGTTTAGAAATTTAGGATCTATTATCCAATCAGAACTGGTAACTTAACTGGTATTACCGGTCAATTTCTAAAGTATAGAATGTATGAGCCCATCAGAACGCGCACTTTAATTGGTTATAAATTGACTCCACCCAGTGTCATCACTTCTCTCACTGAATCTGACAGCTACCCGACATCGTTGAAAATTAATTAAGTGCCAATTTCAAATATGAGGGGTGCCATTTGGGAGTCCAAGGGGGTATGGAGGGATAATGACAAACTTTTCTGTTTTTTGTGGGCGTAACCGTCTTAATCACATAGAAAGTATTAAGACAAATCGTCATGATTTTAAACGGGGATTCTCTTCGCCTTAATACTATCTAACCTTTACAAGAACCAAAGTACCTGTTTCATCTGGTGTCGGCCATAGAGCCTTTAGTTTTGCAATGTGATATTCCAGAGGTGGATATAACGACAGTAATAGTATCTCTTAGAACACTAATATTACTGTATCCTGGTAAATATGATCTACAGTATACCACAATACCACAAACAGTAGCAATATAGTATAATTACTACACTTTAGGTATTTCTCTGACAAGTATGTATCATGATTACCGACTAAATTACGTACATTATACAAGTACTGTAGATCATCCATATCTAGGTTATCAGGTTTTATCGATCGGTAAAACGCTACAAGTTATTGATAATGTCGAGGAAAAGTTAGTCTACGATTTAAAATGATGCCTTTGATAAAACAACATTCATAATTCAATACGGGGTGTTCCTTGAACGCCAACATATCTATCAACAATAGGTAGGGGTTGTTTTTAGAAAACATTAGGAAAGCAATTATATGCTGTTTCATAAATCACCTGTAGTGCTCCACAAAATATGAAGTAAGTGAATGAGGGACTATACTTGTACTCGTTAATGAAAGGACAACACATTTATACATATATAGCTCTACATTACAGCACCAAATAAATATTTGAAGATCAAAATTTACAAAGTTTAAAAAATGAAGCATGTTAACACTAACCACATACATGCAACACTAATTGTACACTCCTGCTCTTATCAATGAAAGGACAACGCATGGAATATATATTAATTTAAAGGTAAAAGACCTGAAACTGAAAAATCACATAGAGTAGGTTAAAATATCCGAAACTAATAAATTACACAAAGAAAGTTTAAACATCTGAAGCTGAAAAAATAATTCAATAAAGAAATCAACAGATTACAACATGTTAATTTATTTTGTGAGTTACTGGATAGAAGGAAACTTGTACACACTGTTATAGCGTTATATCCTTAAATTTGGATTGAGATTCTCCACTATGGGGATCGCCTTTGTTGATATAAGAAATTTGAACGACATCAACTTCTTTCGTTGGCCCGTTGATATTAATATTTCTTCTACTTTCCCAATTTGTGACCCTTCTAATGAACAGTCCAATGATCCCAGATATTGTCATAGTGGCTCCGGAGGCGTAGAACACGATATCGTAACTTCCTTTCATGTCGGACAAAACGCCTAAAAAACATAAAATGGGATGAAAAAATAAGCGGAAAGAATTTTATCATTAAAACTGAATTTTATAAAAGCAAATTAATAATGATAACACAATCAATTTCAATACTAGTACAAAACAATTATCAAGGGGGATGAAATAGGATTGATACCAAAGTTCATAATCGGATTTTAAGTGGTCCCACATCATAAAATATCAGTAAAATTCGCTCTAGGTATCCTCTGAATGTAAACATATATTAGATGAATATACTCTATCGTACCCACTTGCCCGTTCAACCATGTTATCTGGCCAAGTATCGGTAGTACACTTGTAACAACGCCATTATGATGTCATAATATGTGACGCTGAATTAATCCAAAAGAAAACTCCATACATGAATTTGCTCGTTTGACACAGAAATACTACTTATAGGACAACTATTTTGAGCTATGTGAATCTCATTTACATTGCTAAGTATTATAATATAAAATGCGGTAAACTCGACAACTGATTTGACATGACTTTTGCTAAACGGCTCGATTAATAAAGGACAACATGCATTATTTCCGGTTTCTGCTCATGATCAGTGATATAGTATAATTATTTTTCTGGGCTTTTTTTTATCTAGAAGACTGAGGTGACCTTTCTGGAAGATTTGTCAATGTTACTCACAATATATCATTGACATTATTAAGAAAATTAAGCCAGATATCAGAAAGCAATATGTCACGTAAACTTGGCAAAATATATGAAAAAATGCGTATCACGAATACTTAGTTACATGTAACCGATGCTTAGCAACAGAATAGTGAACATCTCAACCATACAGTTTTATTAACACCATTACTCGATATTATCTATGATAATAATGTATTATGAGGATGTGTTGCCAGGAAATGTTATATTGTGCGTTTCTTGACTATAGATAGTAGATAGTAGTGTCGGCTTACCTGCAATGGGAGAACCAGCGATTGATGCTAACCCCATACTGAAGGTCATAATGCCGTACGACCTCGACAGATTCTCTATCCCAAGTAACTCGACCATGACGATTGTCCTCAGGGTCATAAACACTGCTGTGTAAATTAAAACAGCAGTCTATACTCACTAAAGTTAGGTATTAATGATAATTAATAACTGATAACAATAGCTTTAATCATTTAATAGAATACAATGTAATAACATTTTTAGTAATAAACATTCAGTTCTTAATTGGATTATGAACAAAAAGTACCATTACAACATTTGATAGATAACATGAAATAAATATGACAGCAAATCACTTTTGAACCATTTTGTTGTTGCATCTGAAGCATTTGATTGCATCTGAATTTTCAGTAATATTGACGGACTTTTACAATCCCGAATTTCTAAAATTTGGGTATCCATTATGTTTATTTTCATATGTTAGGGGTCTTCCTTTTCCCAAAACATTGTATAACTGGCATTTCAAACCTGAGCAGACTTGGGGTCGCTCTGTGAAGTAAAAAAATCTATGTTTACCTATCATAATTCCGAACAACACAGCATAGAAAGCCAAGGCACCAAACACTCCGTAGAATGGCACAAATATCGTAGCCGCTCCTCCCATAATGAGTACCACATTATTAATCAAGATACTGTTCGCCCAGGGTTTGTCGGATATATAGCCAACACAGACTCGCGACACTGTGTCTGCTATAGCTATGATAGATATTAGAAGCGAACTTTGGAAGGTGGACAGGTGCAAATCTGTAGCAAGCACAGGTAAAAAGTTATATGGCACGAAGGAACCTGAAATATAAATATATAATAAAAATATCATATTTCATTCATTTGAAGTTTTCCTTTCACATGCAAATGCCCTTGAAATCGCATAATTCAAACTGATTATAAGAGAAAAGTTTTGTCAAAAGATAGTTTATAAGCTAATGGCGATCTCGACTTAACTCATCATTCAACCCGAAAACACATATATGCCTTCTAAATCAAAGACTAGATCAGTCCATTATAAAATCTTGGGGATAAATGAGTTAATAAAACAAACGAAACCACCACTTATTTCCATTGCTTACAGGTAGGTTACATAGTAATATGTGACACTTCTTAAAAATGTTTCAAGACGTTTGATGTTTGTGTCTAACCCAGTTATTGTAAATAGAGGTTCCCAATAAGTGACTATTCTTTATAGTGGCTATCAAAAGAAATTCTAAAGGAATTAATATAAACTAACGAGAGTTTATACAAAATGATAATCGCTCGTTGGGGGATTTGTTTTCCCATAGCTGTAGCTATTTACTACCATGGTGTTCAGTTGTTTCTCATCTACATTCAAGGAAACTAACCATTATATAATGTCTGTCATAATATATATTAGTACATCACGTGATACAATACTGGATTCTGATTGGCTACACACATGGGTACTATTTGAATCCTGTTTTTATAGAATCCCATATTTCTGCGACAATATATATGTTTTACTTTTGATGTAACAACGTGGTGTGGAAAGATAGCGTTGCGAGGTATCGCTTGACGTACTTTTACTACGATGACATGAAAAACGGTTTCATGTCAGGGTGATGTACTAAACCCATTATGGCCTGGTAGAAAGGGCACTATTGCCTCATAGTATTGTCTCGTGATGGGATAGTGACCTCGCCTTCGGCTCGGGCACTATTCCATCCCTCGACAATACTATGAGGCAATAGTGCCCTCTCAACCAGGCCATAATAGATAAATAGTGCCCGCTTGCCATCGAAGTAGCGCGAAATTGCACGTGAATGTATTTTGACGTCACCATTACATGACGTCATTTTAACGTTGCGCTTCGACCAAGACGTCAAGATGGCGGACAGGCTGTTGTGTGCGGGGATGGAAGCAAAAGTTGCTTTTCTACAGAAGACAGTTCACTCATATTCTATATTGATCTACCTTTAATCTTCATGAAGCTGAATCCCGTTTTTATAGAATCCCAGATTTCTGCGACAATTCAGTTATTGTATTTTAATGTAATAACGTGGTGTGGAAATGAAGATAGCGTTGCGAGGTATCGCTTGACGTGCTTGGTTGAGAGGGCACTATTACCTGATATTATTGTCTCGTGATGGGATAGTGCCCTCGCCTTCGGCTCGGGCACTATTTCATCCCTCGACAATACTATGAGGCAATAGTGCCCTCTCAACCAGGCCATAATTGATAAGTAAATAAGTAGAAAGCTAATATTCTATTGTTTATGCTTTCAATATGCAACTAGGATATACTGCATTTATACTACTCATTATAAATGGAAAACTTCTCAATCGAAAGTCACATGCACCAATCGGAATGAAGATAGGTATAAGAGGCCTTGTAGTTAACACATTGCGGTATGTAAACAAATGCCATGATTTTTACCACCATATTTTTCCATTGTGAAATATGCATATGGGCCAAAGGATCTTACCTAGCATGAAGAGAAAACTTGCTACCACAGACACCACCATTACCGGACGCTGTAACAGTGACATATCAAACAGATTTCGAAAAACGTCACGTAAATGTGTGCAACACTTGATCACAGAGTTACGGACCATGTGTATAGTCTTGTCGCACGTGCCGGGTTCGTTTTGTTCAGAACTTTGAGGCGATTTACACAGTGGTCTGAATTGTGAAGCAAAGACAGCTCCATTCAGCGTAATAGCGGACATAATCCACAGTGTGCCGCGCCACCCGTACTCCCGCAGCAACATCTCATATACTGGAGCGAACACAAAGTTGCCTATTCCTGTTCCGCACATTGCAATCCCGGTAGCAAGAGCCCGACGTTTCTCAAAGTAACCTCCAACCATTACCAGTGATGGTATGTACATCAGCCCAAATCCAACACCTTCATCGGTCAAAATAAAAGGCAAAATAAAGAATAAATAGTAAAAGGCTGTTATTTAAATTGGTTTGTATAGTTAAAGATAAAACAACTTGTTAATTAAGATTTCGTTCATAATGACGTGATAACCTCTACTTTTCCTGATTGTGTTTTTCCTTTTAGATCGATATTTTGTCTGAACGTGGTGGATACGTCTATTTGCAAAGGATTGATAGTCAATTGCTTGTATTAACTTGAGAAGGGAAACAGAAACTCATATAAATCAAATATTACAACGCATTTTGAAAAATGGAAAAAAATATATCAAAATGTGTTGACCTGCATCACATATAACACACTTTAAGATAGTTTTTAAATTGGGATAAGAAGGCACGTGTTTTCATTTTTGTACCCACACATTAAGAATGGTACAAAAAGTATATCTATTTCATTTACAAGGTACGCTATCCATATATTTACGTGTCAATTTAAAATTCCCACACGGGGGAGCGGTGCATGTTATCTAAATTAACAGATCTAGATTCGTGTCACAAATAAGTGATTTAAAAGATAAATAATCTACTTCATATCATGCGGTACAAATATAACAGTTACTAAATGATCTCTAGGCCACTACCATTCGAAAATTATATATCAATTTGATTTTGAGATGCACATTTCAGTCCTGAATGTTCCTCTCTTTAGATTCTGCATCAATAATGAGTTCGTCAAAGTTGGAAAAGCCATTTGAACAGCCATCTTCCGTAATCGCTGGCACTAAAATATTGTGACGTCAAGATGATTACGACGTCAGAATACAAAAACAAGCGGATGAAAGTTCATCGACTGTTGAATGTCAATTGCGCTTGGTAAAGTTACATAGTGGGACTGTAAATTAAATGTAAATATGTAAGGCTGAATATAACTGCTGGTAAAATGTTCTATTCGTACTCGTATGTTACTAGATAGTAGTCTTTAAAGTGAGAGAAGGGCGAGTACACCACAATTATCTTTGATTAATTCTATTAACGCCCTATTACGGATACTTACAATAAGCGGAATACGTATAAGCATACGGATACGAAGACGTATTTGACTGGGCATGATACGTACAATGTAATGTTTACCATCAATTCTATAAAATCCTTACTTTATATATTCGAAATCTAATCAACTTCAAGATAGTGACTCGGGTCAAAAACGTCACATTTGTACATGCATGAATAAAAGTACACGCGTGAAGAAAAGTATCCAATGTTTTAACAAGTGATTTTCGATCGCTCAACAGGCCTTTGACTGTAGAGTTATACGGACATCTTTTGTAACAATGAGTCAAAAATCAACCTCAAAAGATGTAGGAAGTAAAGGATTTTATAGAATTAATGGTGAAAATTACGCATTATGATCTATCCCTGTCAAAGATACGTCTTCGTATCCATATGCGTATAAGTATACCGTTTATTGTAAGTATCCCTATTAGAAGCCAGGGTCATTCAGAGAGGCCTTACATGTAGCAAGCACTATGTTGCGGTGTGTGGAAATCTGTATGTTTTGAGAGGTTGTGTAATATTTGTATTTATCTAGAGACTAAGCTGTTTACCTACCGCCTACTACACCATACAGCAGGATCATGACGTCAAGGTTCGGCGAGAAAGCGGATAAGAATAGGCCAAGGCTGAACAGTACTGAACCAGATATAGTGACACTTTTGGTACCAAATCTGTCCACCATGACACCTGCCACTGGACCTAGGATGTAAATCAAAAAGCCTTGAATGAGGAAGTAAACATTCATAATGGATGATTAGTTCGTGTGAATGATTTGAGATTTCCTTTCTCCAGATTACAGATAGATCACAATGGCTTGCTATATAAAATTCATATCGTTGAAATGTGAAAGGAAAATAATATGCATTTTGGACGTTCCGACGTGCACATGTGTAAAAGACTAATAGAAATATACATGTACATGAATCGATAAATTGTCGCTGAAGCCAATTTAGTTGAATACCAGGATAATTGTATGCTGAACGTATCACTTAAAAAGGTTTTATTCATTTTACGCAACAAACCAATCTATAATTAAATGTATATAAAGCAACACAAATGCAAACGATATGTTAAACCATTTACCTGTGCACAGCATGGTTCCAACAGATACAGAATGTATCATTTGAGTCTTTCCTTTGCTTCCTCCGAAATAGTCGAGATATTCAGAGAAAAATACACCAAAGGTTAAATTTACACCATCGACCAGAACGCTAATCATAAATGCTGAAAATGTGACCACCCATCCCCACCCCCCGTCTGGAGGCGGTATTGTCTCTGTTTGATCCATTGTGGTAGTAGCTAGGTTCATAACCTCCCTGTCTGAATTCGTCCCCTGCTCGTTTGTTGACGTCGTCTCGTCCTTGTTAATTCAGGGATAATGCTAATAAAATTCCTGAAAAATCAACAGTATTATTGTGCAATGCTGTGTACCATGAACAGCATCGTATGAAGTTATTAGTGTGAATTGTGTGTTATTTGATAGTAAACGTTAATATATAATAAATTCGTAAAAAATAAACAGTTTACACCACAATACTACAGACCTAGACCAATCCATTTTCGTGTGTACGTGAATGCATAGTTATCTGCGATCAAAGTTTATACAGTATATTTACCTTTGGTAATTGCGTTATATACAACTTTTGGTGAACATTTGGTTATTACTTTCTTTACAACTGTTGATGAAACATATGGTAATGACTTTCTATACAGCTATTGGTGAAACATTTGGTAATGACTTTCTATACAGGTATTGGTGAAACATTTGGTAATTACGTTCTATACAGCTATTGGTGAAACATTTGGTAATTACATTCTATACAGCTATTGGTGAAACATTTGGTAATTACATTCTATACAGCTATTGGTGAAACATTTGGTAATTACATTCTATATAGCTATTGGTGAACGATTTGGTAATTACGTTCTATATAGCTATTGGTGAAACATTTAGTAACTATGTTCTATACAGCTATTGATGAAGCATTTGGTTATTATGTTCTTTACAACTGTTGATGAAACATTTGGTTATTACGTTCTTTACAACTATAAGTGAAACATTTGGTAATGACTTTCTATACAGCAATTGGTGAACGATTTGGTATTGACGTTCTATACAGCTATAAGTGAAAAATTTGGTAATTACGTTCTATACAGCTTTTGGTGATCGATTTGGTAATGTCTTTCTATACAGCTATTGGTGAAACATTTGGTAATTACGTTCTATACAGCTATCGGTGAAACATTTGGTTATTACGTTCTTAACAACTATTAGTGAAACATTTGGTAATGACTTTCTATACAGCTATTGGTGAACGATTTGGTATTGACGTTCTATACAGCTATTGGTGAAATATTTGGTAATTACATTCTATACAGCTATTGGTGAAACATTTGGTAATTACATTCTATATAGCTATTGGTGAAACATTTAGTAATTATGTTCTATACAGCTATTGGTGAAACATTTAGTAATGACGTTCTATACAGCTATTGGTGAACGGTTTGGTAATGACGTTCTATACAACTATTGGTGAAACATTTGGTAATTATGTTCTATACAACTATTGGTGAAACATTCGGTAATGACGTTCTATATAGCTATTGGTGAAACATTCGGTAATGACGTTCTATATAGCTATTGGTGAATCTTATGAATTCACATTAGAGCTCTCTGGCGATAAAATATTTGTAGCACGCGACAATAAAATGATTTAGAGTATATCTCTGTTAAAATATTAGCCTTGCTGCTTCAAAGTCATCTGATGTAAGGTATATGTAACTATTCGATACGTTAAAATGTCAAGATTACGCTTTGTTCATTGCCGTTCTTGGTTTTATGGTTTCGGCAGCGATTAAGTCAATAATGTATGCAATTTCCAAAATTAACTAAAAAAGTTTCACACTGAATTATATTACCGGTATTTGTAAGTAAATTAAAATAGTAGCTGTAATGAATTAAAAACTTATCTAAACTATAGCAACTCAAATAGTTAGTTACGCGAATTATGTTTGCTAAATAACAATTCAGAAGATTCCTATACAGATGTTAACTGGCAAACGATAAAACATCTATGATAAAGGAAAGACAGCTGATATACGATATAATTTTTGACCCTTATTACTTGATTCTACTAGAACATAGTAAAGCTTTTTGATAAACAGAAAAACCGAACTAAAGTATACATGTGAAGCAATTGTATACAAACCAGCGAGATACTGTCCCCCTTCCAGGTTCGGGATACTCGTTAATACTGGCTGAATTACTCCTAGATGATGTGTATAAAAATTTGCAATTACATTGCTGATTGCAGCGACAGTGCAATTATATAAGAACGCGGATTAATATTAATTGTTACACAACCAGTGAAAATTCATGCGTTACGTTCTGAGGACAAGTACAAGCTGTACCCTATCGCCTTCATCAGATAAACGTCTGATGTAGGTGACAAGTTACACAACAATAGCATTACACTAACCTTTTACCTTCAGTTCCAGTTGGGTCCCACGTGAGGTAGCGCAAGACAATTATTTTTCGATGGAGATCCTTCTCATAGTACGAAGTATTATCTTTGTGATAAAAACATGGTAGGTCTTCAAATGACTGGTATAGCTTAATGCACCATGTAATCAACCTACCCTTGGATGCGGTCTGATAAATGCAGCGTAGTAGGATGAGGACGATGGGGCGTAACACATACGAAATTAATCAGTATGTGAACCCATTACAATGTTTGACGGGTATTATTCTTTTTGTGCATAGATAGGAATAAAGATAACGAGATAGTGTATAAAAAAAGGCCCAAACATGAGGATAATCCAAGTATTGCGTGATAGTCACAACATCTCACATTTCTTAAAAAAAACCATATAGATGTATACACAATTTCCATATAAAGATACAAGTCGATAGATGGTTTGGTTTGGTTTGCTAACTTTTCTATCTATTTTGACCACTTAACTCTTAAGAGTTGTGATATAGAATGTCTTTATTAATGGACAATTTATGTTAAAGAGTATATTTAGTAGTGTAGATTACCGTTTTTATTTTGCATCAGTCATACATAAAATTCCTGATTTGCATATTACAGAGTTATCTGCACTTGCGGGTAGGTATTGATTGTGACGTCATGTTTTTGCGAGCGTAACGTCGTACTTGAAGAAAATGACGTGAATTGCGCTCACAAAATAATGACGTAACAGTCGATACCTACCCGCAAGGGAGAATACTCTGTAATATACAAAGACGGAATAGGAACAAGTAGAAAACCGCGTAAAAAACAAAGTTACGTCGCGTCGAAATGTTTTGTGGAGATAAATAAATAAATGATTAAAGTAAAACTTGCAGAAACGTATTCAATATTGATTGGGTACATTTGTAAAAGCCCATATACGGTCACGCAAACAATATGGAAGAGCTCTAAAAAAATTTTTAATTTCATTACATCAAATTACAAACATTTCCACATACATGTACTCATTTCACAAAGATTAGATAAAATAATATAGTAATGATATTAATATAGTAATGATATTCCATTTAGCTGGAAATGACCAAGATAGCGAAATATTCAAAGAATGTTTGAGGGATAATTTATCAAACTGAACACATAAGACAGTACGCCAAGGGAAGAATATGGGGTAAACAAATCGCACTTGATCTGGTTATAAAGAACAGGAAAGATATGATAAGGTTAATATTTCACAAAAGCCATATTGGGTACAGCGACCACTTCGCATTGAAATATATATATGATCTTAATTGAGTATTTTTTTCATATGGGATTTAAGGAAACGAGTCTAAGCAGTTTTAATTTTTTGCGTGTTTTGGCGATTATAATTCTTATGAAATGAATAGATATACGATTATCACATAACCTACAACAACCTACATTTCGAAGAATCTTACGTCAAAGAGTGTTGAAAAACTCCAGTCGATACATACATTTTGTGCCGCCGCTCTCGAAATCCTGGCGTCCAGTCATTTTTTTACTGACGTCGCTTTACTGTTACTGAAATGACGTCACAATGGATTTCCTGTCAAACACACGGGGATTTAATGTATTTTTCTAATTTTCATAGCGGCTATGAAAAGCAGAAGCTATCTACATATCACGTGGGGCGCGTTAGCGCTCCTCGGAAGATATTATATTATTATATCATATTTAAAATTATGACACCCATATACGACAAGAAACGAGATTAATGGAACAGCTGGATGGTTAAGTCGTTCACAACGTCGCGTTTGCAAGCTTCCGCCTTCCGGCCGACCTACTTTTGCAAATGACAAACGATAAACAAGAAATATAGTTAAAATAAGTTTTGATTGACTTATTTTAGTAAACCTTAGTTGATTCCATATGAAGAAACAACACTTTAGAGATTATATATTAAACTATTGTGGGGACTATTTTTATCGATATGAAACTGGCGTATTGTTTGAAATGTACATTGTTTGAAATTGTACATGGTAGAACATCAGCGAATTGACAATGATCAAGGTCTATGTAAGGGAAGTATTGTAACCTACGTGCGGATCTGGACACATCGTGGAGGAAGCATTAAAGGGAAATGCGGACGAAACGTTTTGGAAATATTATTTGTATGAGCAAAAGTAAAAACAGACGTTATGCGAAGCACAATGATACTTTCCGATAATGTACATACATACACATGCTAATATAGTAAAAAATAAGAATTGACATAATTATATGCTAACATAGCATAATCTAAAATTGTTTAACTACAAAACATATTCATGTAATAAGCATTGGAGAATATTTGATTAAACTAAATTGAAAACACATAGACAAAACTACATGTAAATCTCTATGTGAAAGTCGATATGATACGAGTAAAACTTAAGTAAATAAAAGTTGAATTGTAGCTGAAGCTTAAAATCACTAAGACGATAAAACTGGCTAGAGTCACATGTACTCCCTATAAGATGTCGACAAAAAGATCGTCAAAAGTACTGATGTAAACAGACACCCTAAGCTAATTTTGTCAATCATTTCAAATCTGACTTCCTGAAACTAAAAATAACTATGTGCATAGAATTTGGTACGATGTGTAGGAATTTGTAAAGTCTTATTTTGATTAGATCTGGTACATATGGTATGAACATGGGACTGCAGATGGAAAGCATTACATAGGTATATAGGAACCAGATAATTGACATAATTGTTCACCATTGTACCTTACCTGAATTTATAGAGCTATCACTTTAACACATTAAACATAGCAACAAAATGATTGTCAAATGGCACATCTAAGATTAACATTGATGCCTGTTTTTGAGATTTAAAACGTTTCTGAGGGAGGTTTGAAGAACAAATACTCCAAACTGTTGAGCAATATAAAAATGAGGAAAAACGTATGCATTAAAATATTTCATTCTTGCAGTAGTGGGAAAATATTTCTTAATTCATCTTAACAAACCTAAGCCTTTATTGATTTAAGCTAAACCATTCTTCAAATGATCTTCCAAGCTTAAACATTTGTCCAGCAACTAATTTAGCAAACTACTGGCTAAGCACACAGTTGTTCCGATGTAAATCAAGTATAAAATTATTTGCTACTGTGATTTTGCTTCGTAGTTACATGTATAACCATACAATTTGTTTTGTCTGCAGTGATTAAAATTCGATTTACGCTACACCAGTAAGCTACTACATTGAATTCGACTTGTAGAATTTCCTCTAATACTAATTATGAATATAGGTGAGGGGTTCTAGCTATATGAGTATGGGATAGTTTTAACAATTTTATATTCATTCCAATAATACCTACATATTTATGAACATCTAAAGATTTGTGAAAATTTACAACAAATTCTTCGTCAACCAAAGGTATAGAAATGAACTTTCATTTAGAATCCGGGAGTTCACAACAGCAGAAAATATATCAATTTTTTCGACACTTTATCAAGGGATTCAGCCAGCTTACTTGCAACTGTCGAAAAGTACGTATAGAATGTTTCAACTATTACACATACGTCAAAATATTCATTGTTGTCAGTATATGTGTCATGTTTGGTGTTGATATATTCTTTTTTCTACCTGGTTTTAATTTTTATTTTATTTTTTGGGGGGCGGATGGGGCAATATATTTATGAATTTCCAAAGTTAACTGAGATTTGCTGTACTGTATTTACTTGAAAAATGATCCTGATGTTGTTTTTTTAATATTTCAGTTTCCACAAATAAAAAACAGCAACGTGTTGCAATCGACACTTGAAAGGCCGCTTTGGGTCAACATGACGCAATGACCTTTTCTTGGGTCAGGGTTCGAAGGTGACCACAGGTTGCTTTCGATGACGTCACCATCACTGTACTGCCATTGTGTTGTGTAATGACCAGAAACATAGAACCGAACGTCTTGTTCTACAATGATAATTGTACAGTAAACATTAATTTTAATTTTACTTTCGTTACATCGAAATTGTATGTGTGTGTTGGAATCTAATTTATTGTCATGATGATAACGTTATACGTTTACATGTATTTCATGGTTATCCTTTTACAAAATACCTATTTTGTCCTCGTTAACGCAACTTAGACGTAAACTAGTACATATAATAGTTACGTAGATAACTCGAGCAAAACTTTGTAATGTACTCGAGAACATTGCTTAATTTGTACACTCAGACCATTCGAAGTTCTGTTAATGTCCCGTTATCTTCGAATTAACAAAGTTCTAATTTATTACAACTGCTTACTTAGCAAATTGTTCTCCTGAATTGCAACTTGTACGATGGCTAGGCGGTTTTGTGTGTCAATCTTCATCAGCAAAGAACCATGAGACAAACACAGAGCGGAGGCACTGTCTTTGTTTTGTCTCATCTCTATAAACTTGTAGGAGAATTCTCCAGTTTCGGCCTGCTTATATCCCGGGATACGTTGCACTGCAAGACGACAAAAAACTAGTATAAATTCTAGTCGGCTGGATAAAATCGAACAATAATTTACAACGACTTTTATCATAACAGCTGATGGTCCGATACATGAAAAGGGATATTGAAACTTGTCCGTTATAGAAGTAACTACACTATATTTACATTCACTGCAATCCCACTATGTATCTTACCACACGCAGGTGACGTCATTAGCATAGTGACGTTACCGTTAATGTCGTGGCAGAGATTAAGGAAGATGGCTGGCTGTTCAAATGACTGTTTCGTCCTTGAAGATATGAATCGTTTATTTATAACAGATGCAATATAAATTGAGATATAAAATTCCAATCAAATATATAAGCAATGAAGTGCATTCAATTGGCAATTATTGGATTATGAATGCCAACTGGACAACGGCAAATTCAACACAAAGCGCTAGCGCGTTTTACTAAATTTGCCGTTATACAGTTGGCATTCAGATTCCCAAATAATTGCCAGCTGAATGGAGTTAATTGATTAAATGAAAATATCCACCTGAATTGTAGAAGTTGTATCCGAGACAGATTGCTCCATCAAAAGTGAAAGCGACACATCCACTGGATCTGTGGCAGGCGAAACCACAGTGATGGAGGTATGTACGGGAGGGCTGAAGGAGGATGGACTGGCCCAGTAACGTCACAGATGACACCGAGGCTTGTTTGTATTGGCTGCCTTTATCTACATTGCAAACACAGTGATATTTTAATAACAGCAATACCAATGTTGCAATTTCTCTATACGTCTCCTGCATAACGCAGCCTTCTTTTAATTGATTAACAAACAAGTACATAAATTGTGAGTAGGTCGTGTACATGAGAAATCTCAAATATCCCATTTCATGCATAATTATTCAAACAAAAAAATTCAATTGAAGAAAATATCTCAATGCTGAAAACATCTTGTATATTACGACTTTACATAAGGATTGTCCGAAATAGAACAAGTGCATGGTCCGATGGTATTCGATCACCACAGTCCTACGTACGTTCTGCTTGATTGATGCATCCACCAAGGTCGAATCTGAGACATGGTCGGTTATACCATGACCTAGCGTTAATCCGGAAGAACTTGCCCTTGATTGGGGGGCTGATCGCATTTTTCACAACGGTGTTACTATCACTATTTCCTGTAAATATCTGTAAATTCGACGAGATCGTTTATAAAACAAACATAGCAACTTAGCTATTAGTAAAATCTTTAAGCACTCTTTTAAAACTGTAATTTAAAATAATTGAGAATTATTAAATTATAATTCAAAACATAACTAAGATAATTGAAAATTATCAAAATGTAAGGTATCAATTTTGCCTTCAATTTAAAGTGTAAAGTATTTTTGACCTGACAGTTTTCTGATTTTATAACGCCATTGTTGTGATAAAGTGTCAGCAATCACAATGTAGTTATGACATGAAAAACGCTGCCATGAAAAATACTGAAAAAAAGATGTTCACCGAAGACGAAGAGAACGTGAATTGTAAGAACATTAGTCAATACACATAACAGGTACCAGAAAATCATATGGTTTCAATGTAATATGGGTTTGAATGGTTAAATATTCCGTACTCTTTAAATTAAGAAAAGGTAGAACGGCGGTCTTCATAAATTTGAAATGAAATATCATTGTTATATAAACAAACATCACACAGGAAGAATATTTCTAGGGTAAACAAATAAACATAACCTTATCATTGTTGTCGGGAGCCTTTGCATATGTCCATACAACTCCATCCAAGCTGTACAGAATGTAAAAAGTCGTTACCCATTGTACGTAATCACCACGGCCTTGTATGTGTACAGAATTAACGACCGCTTCCCTTTCCAGTTCAGCCTGTGTTAAGTAATATCAGAATAGCCGTTTGGTAGTTACCATACCATGACATTGAAAATAACCAAATAACCTTCTCCAAACTTTATTCAATGACGTCGACAAAATAGATATTATACAGACATTTCGCGAAAATTTATGGGAAGAATCACTATTTCAAAATAGGTATGATTTCTCTGCCGCCAACAATTTCATTTTCTTTCGAAATACTTTATTCAATCGAAAAGATTCAATTTTTGATCGGGCAGCAGGCAAAGCCTATTTATACTCTCTCCACATGATTCCATGCATGTACTATATATAGAAGCATATTTTTAAAGAACATATCTTTAAAAGCATATTTGCACAGGACTGGATCTATAAAATAACATATAATCATTTTTAGAATTAACACAAATCGTTCATATTACACAACACTTCTGCTTACATCAACGTTTTTTCTCTTTGTAATTATAATATACAATGCAAGAAAACATTTCACTATATAAGCTAATACCTTGATACTTCACTTTCATTTTGCTTGGAATGGACACTTACTTGTACATATGATGCCGAGTTGATATGTTCCGCACACCATCCTGAAGCACTGTTAAATCTCTCGAAATAAAGCCTAGCGTTACTAGGGCTAAAGTCTAAATGGCTTGGAAACGAACTGGATGCTGTAAATGCTTCATTTGGAACACCAGAAAAACCGGACAAAAGGTATTCGGAACACATCTGTGTCGTACCTAAACGAAAAGCGAAAAGGTGTCTTCATTTAATGATAAGTGACCCTATTTAGACTACATCGGGACAGATTTTCGGCCAACTAATATCCACGTAGCTTATTCATATAAAACATTACAGGTGTTTCTGGAAAGTTAAAGGGACATTTTTTTCAGGAAATGCACTGAAATTTTTAATTGTCAAGAAACATATTCTAGTTTAAGTTGGAGTAGTTTGTATCATTGTGAAGTGTCCACTACCGTAATACATGTTTACGATGCGAAAAATAGTTCGGTCTCAGCCATTACACATTGATCACTGAATACACACTGGTGACGGTGGCGGTCATCAAAATGGATGCCGAAAATAATCGCTTCGTTTCACCTTTGGCTGATTTTGCTATTTTATGATAAATACGAACGGATTCCATTGGTACTAAGAGAATCACTTGTGCCTACTGTATCTAAACAACATTTCGGATATTTGTTTAAGCAACTAATTTTAACATATGAAGTACAAGAAAAATATCGCCGTAATGACCGTAATTTCTTTCATACTTACGTATGTAATATGCCGCCAGAGGCTGTATTACATGGCTACCCATGCAATATTTAAAGCATCATGACGGCACGCCGTCGACATAATTTCTATTTCCACGGTAAAAGTTTAACATTTTTTTCACAAACTTGACTGGTTTTACTATAAAAGATGCAGACAACGGAATTTTTGTTGAAAATATCACGTAATTTTTTATGTTTGAAAAATTGACTTTCAGTCGTGAAATTCTTCGAATTTATTTCAAAATGGCCGGATACTATAGTTGTAAAATTGCAATAAAACGTCGATGTATGAAAGAAAAATACTCTTTCAAAAGTGGATATAAAGGATAGGGATATTCTACCCCAGGGATCAGAAAATGTTGCAAAACCCTCGGCAAGCCTCGGGTTTACTACATTTTGTGACCCTCGGGTAGAATATCCCTATCCTTCATATCCACATATGAAAGAGTCTTATAATATATCGTGTTTTCAAAATCAGCTGACCGTAATTCGTTTTATGGATGACCGTAATATAAGACGAAAGTTTTTGCTGAAATATGAAAACTTATCGAAGGTCACCTAAAAAGTAGCATAGGGTTTAATAACATTAAGTTAGTTATCCTCGTATAACCTATAATATTTAAAAGTAAATAATCATCTGATCTTTAAAAGTCATAATGCGTTTTCGTAATATTTCTAATCGTAAAAAATACCAAAGGTAGAGTTGCAAAATCCGCCTAAGCTCCGATTTTTTTTCTAATTTTGCATTGTTAAATGTCTAGCTACATAACTACTTTATATGTGTTTTTTATCCATTTTATATTTTTTTAAAGGCATAAAGGGCCTCAAATAATGTTTTCTGACAATACTTTGGGTATTTTTGTTACTTATTTTTGTTCATAAAAGATACCATTCTTTATTCTTCACCCATGTATAATGATATTTACCTATTATTATTATTTTTATTACAAATTGAGCAAAAATAAAATATTTTGGCAGGATAAAAATTGAGGATATTAGTTTGTTCGAAAAATTTGGCAAGTTAAATATTTTGTCCACACTTTTAAAGCATTTTAAAAACATGCTACAGGAATATTCTTATAACAGATATTTTAACCAAAAAAAAAAAAAAAGAAATCCGGGAAAATACCATTTTAAAGGCTGAAAGGTAGAAAGGATTATTTTCTAAAAAAAAATCAGTATTTGCCCTAGATGACTGTAGATTCAGAATTGATCATAGACACGATAATTAAACAACAGTTTTGTGATTGAATTTTGTAAATAACATGTATATTTAAATTAACTGCATTTTTATTCTTGCATTTTCAATAACAGTACAGAAAAGATTAAACAACTAGATATGCTTTAAGGTGAAACAAATAGTTTCCTTTTTGTTATCAGAAATCATATAATTATTTTTGTCAGCAACTCAAAATCAAAAGATCCAAATTAAATTTATTTATCCCTCTTTTGTAGACAAAAACTTTAAATTGAATTATAAATGATTGAAGAGGGTAACATAGTTATTTGATTTTCAAATAAAATGTGTTTAATCTAAAATAATAAGAGCACAACAAAGGCTAAAATCTTAATTTGGACCAATCAGGGGTCTTTATTTCTTTAAAATGACAACAATTTATTTAAAACTGGTACTGATCTCATTCGGCATACCCCATAAACTATATGTACCAATTTTCGCTTATATCTAATGATATCTAAATTTAAACCAATCACAAATCTCCATTTTGTTTCAATGGCAACCAATGTTTTTTGAAAGTGATACCATGTTATTCAGAATACTTTTAAACCCCAACCAATCAGAGACCTCCACTTTGTTTCCATGGCAACCAATCTTTTAAAAAAGGATTCCATGTTATTCAGAATATTTTATAACCCATATGTACCAATTTTCACTTAAATCTGACAATATCTAAATTTCAACCAATCAGAGGCCTCCATTTTGTTTCCATGGCAACTAATCTTTTTGAAAGTGTTACCATGTTATTCAGCATACCTCGTAACCTCTAACTTTTACTGAATTCTGACATCATTTAAATTTTAGCCAAACAGAGGCCTCCGTTTTGTTACCATGGCAACCAATATTTGGAAAAAGGTGTTACCATGATATTTAGCAAAAAATGTCATGGGAGTATTTTCAAATGGGGGTAAAATTGTGGACAAAACCAGTAACAGGGTGAAATGAGATGACAAAAAGCAATGTTTTGTTTTCAATTTTTCCAAAAAGTGTTACTTTTTCGTATAAAATATTTTTTCAAACAAAATTTTCCGTTAAAAAATCTAAAAGAAATGAGTTAAATATAAGTTAAAATACAATCTACTCAAATAATGTATGAATAAAAAATGTAGAATAATTAACAAAGGCTAACCTTTTTTGGCATGTTTGTGCAGGTAGTTTTAAATGAAAATGACTACAAAGAATTCAGGCCCTTTGGGCTTTTTTAAAATCACAAAAGGAAAAAGAATTTTCATTTTAAAGGGACAAGTAGTAGTACTTTCAATATGCAAAGTTTCAAGAAAATTTGGCTGTGGGCAGTTTCTATGTGATTTTTAACATTAGCTTGAACACCACCTTTCCCCGTGATGTTGCTTATATTTACTTGGTGATAATCCGGGTATGTAGAGGCACATAGGCTTTTTTCAGACAAACATATTTACGTGTTCTATATATATATATATATTCAACTTGCAATGTTGTCGAAACTATACACATTTGAACAAAATTAAAGATATATAAATTCATTAACGATCAACGATGCATAATGGGACTTTAAATTAACATCAAGATATGACCATGTATAATAACGGCATTCTATATTCTCATAAACTTAAAGTATGAAGAATTCACAGTATTTAGTTAAGCATTATTTTCAGACATATGGTATTGTATGAAAATAAAGAGTACATGCAAATATTATTACCTAGCAAGCCTCCCGCCAACAGAACACAATTAACGATTCGGTAAATATATATACAATGAATTTTCATTAATTAAAACATGAAACAAACCAAAACGTATACATGTATGGTCAAAGATTATACGTGTACATGTTCAAAATATATCAGAAAAATATTATTAAATACTCGATTTCAGCATGCACATGTACATACATGTGCATGTAATTAGCTTGGTGCATATGTTTTATGCGATAGCCTTTATTTCACAAACACACTTTACACTAGCAGACACATGTAAATGATATACATTTTCACACTGATCACATATCGATAACCAAGTTTAAACTAGTGATATTTTGCACACCTATATATCACCTCTTTTGGTGTATTTGAACAAAATGATCTTGATAAAACTGTATATATATCGGGGCTTACATTACGTTTACTGTTGACTAGTAAATTGGTATTTTTATATTGCTTTTATTTTTTCCAATCTATCATACATGTATAATACATTACATTAAATCACTCATACTTCCACAAACAAACAGAAAAAATAAACACGGACGCAAAGACACACATACTCCTCACACATATTGACATATAAACAAAACACTGCACAAAAGTCAACACTAATTACATTTTTTTTAAAACCATAACAATATTTTTAAGAAGAGCTTTTGGATTAAATTGTATAATTTTGATCAAAGGACTATTGTGGTAAATTGGTAATAGTGTGACGTCTTGTATGCCGAACCCGAGGCTGTGCCTGTGTAAACGAATTTTTGTCTGGAACTCCTACAATTGATCTTTTACGTGACACTGGTTTGGATATAGTTAAAGCGAACATATTGTACCTGATTATACGGTAGTACTTTTCTTTGTATATATGATTTGAAATATCAATAACAATATAATGAAATTTGTAAAATAGTGGTTGTTTTAAGTTTGATTACTTTGATTGGATTTGGAACCATAAACCCAGATTGATATTCTAATGGGCAAAAGACAAGTGGACGACTCCTGGTGCAATTACCCTTCTCCGTTGTCTCTGTCGTACTGAATGATGGCAAATACATGAACATCGGTATGGGCCACTGTGGTGTATTACGGCCATTCTATTTGTCATCAAATTTTGATATTACTGTTTTGTGTGTTAAAATAGTTTGCTTTCACATATATCCGAAACTATGTAGAGATGAAGCAGGTAAAAATGATTATCTGTGTACCAATGGAAACCCTTTATAGTTATAAAATATCAAAATCATCAAAAACTGAAGCGAAGCGAATTTCGCCAGCATCCATTTTTGATGTCACCAGTGTGTGCACGGTGATTGATGGGGCTACATTGTAGGCCGAATCAGCGCTAGTGAAGCAAAGTAACATTTATCTAAAACTACTCCAGTCACTCTTACAGTAGTATATTTTACCCTGTTAGATGTATGATTTTGTGTGAAAAGTATTTTCCTTTAGTAGAGAGACAACTTAGCAAATCACGGGATGTTTTTTTGCTGTATTTGTAAACTTATGGGTGTCCGGATCGCGTATAGGTATGGCGTACACACTCGACCTATTTAATAGTACAATATACAATATAATGGAATTCATTGGTATCAATTAAGATTCTAAGCTATAAAATGGAATTCGTCAATAGCTTGTGCTTAACTTTCCATAAGGAAAGTAAATCTTTAGTTTTGTGTAATAATCTGCTTCATGGTTATGTGTTAAAGTTAGCTTCATTAAATTGTCCCTTTAAAACAAATATTAGTACTTTAGACAGACAAATATTAATGAACTATTTATTTCAATTATTAAATGCGGGATCATTTTTGACATATTTGCAACGTTAATTGTTCCCCCAGTTGAAGTCCCATTGGAGGATCCCCTCACATAAACTAGGAAAATGTATCAGAACGCTTCCTTAGAAATTCAATGGGAAATCATCCCTTTTGAAAACATACTGAAAAGAAATGAGAGAGAAATTAAGAACTCTTGCCATATCATGTAATTTCAAATTATAATGATAAGATGTTGAATTAAAAGGATCGAATAACAGGCAAATTCTACATAAATTCTTTCCTAAGAAATGTGAAAACGACCCTTTCTACATGAACAAAGGTCCATCGCTATCCTTTAACGTGTCGTTCTATATTGACAAAATAAACATGACAAAACTAATTTGAATTTGAAAAATATACATGCGATGATCTGCTACATACTTATTGATTTCTAGGTGCAACAGAAAGCAAACAACAATGCCGCACACTTGAATGACAAAAGTTGAAGTTTATTATGTATGACAAAGGTGACAAACCTAACATTTTCAGCTGCTAGAATTATATAACGAAGAAGATCATTATTTTGTGTATCCAGTACACATGCACCCATACTATTACTACATTAAACTTGATGTTTAAGTATTACAATTGTTTCCACCTCAACTGAATAATCACAATAACACAAAGACAAAACCGCTTTCTTTTGGACTGATATGATAATCACTCCCTAGTAATAAAGTGGACAATGATATCATCATAAATAAGCAATGCATTTACAGAATGAGATCAATTAACACAATTGAAGATCATTATATGATTTAAAAATATATTTCTAATAACAAAGATGGAAAATAAAACTTTGAATATGAATGCAAAAAGTGAAAAAAGTGATTAATTTATAATGCACTTGGCCACATCTATTTTATTAAGCCTTGTATCCGTCTATAGTTTCTTTGACATTCCTACACAAAGCCGAAGTTGATTTTTTTAATTACTATATTTTTTATTTATAATATTTATTATCTAAGCCTTGAACGTCTTTCAGTTGGTATTCATCGCCAATATGAATGCCAATTGGACAGACGCAAATTCCATGAAGCGCTAATTTACGTTTGATTACAATTTTATGTTGACATGCCAAGGAATTTTGCAGATTGTCAACTACTGTTGTCCGAAATGACAACTTTAATTGAAAATGTCGGAGTAGAAACCAGTAACTTAAATAAAGCGGTTGAAAAATTTAATGAAGCTCTGTGTAAAGCAGCGGATCCAATTATGTCAAAAGTCAGTCGAGATAGGTCGCACGGTGAGGTCATAAGTACATGTAATAGCAGGAAGTATAGTATTCCCTGGTATAGTAAAAAGTGTGAGGAAATCAGGTCAGTATTTTTTGAAAAATTAAATTTATACAGGAGAGAGAGTACGGATGAGAATCGAGTTAACATGGTGAAAGCAAGAAATGAGTTTAAAAAGAAAGCAAGGAAATGTTGCTTAAGTTACGACGCTGATAAAAATTTTAGAACTAGCAATCTCAAAAAAATATTGGTCGTTGTTAAAAGAGTCATCGTCTGCAAACAATAATATCAACATTGATGCCGACGAGTTTGCCATTTTTTTCAGTTCAATTAATAATCCGGACGACCCTTTTTTTACACCCGACGAAGATAATAGATAGTAAATTATGTTGATAGGTACGAAAATAGTGAATTGCAAGTAATGTTTAATGAACTAAATCAATACATAGACGAAAAGGAAATCACAGATGCTTTAAGTCGGCTTAAAAACGGGAAAAGTGCAGGGCCTGATTTGGTAATAAACGAGTTTTTGAGTAGAGGGCGCAACATACTTACCCCATACCTCGAAACATTATTCAATTCTATTTTTAGAAAGGGGAAATTCCCCACTATTTGGTCAGAAAGTTATGTGATACTCATTCATAAAAAGGGAAGCAAATCAGATATTCATAAATATAGAGGTGTTACTTTATTAAGTGTGGTAGGTAACCTTTTTACGAAAATTTTAAATAATAGGTTAACTACCTGGGCCGAAAAATACAGTGTTTATGTAGATGCCCAGGCCGGTTTTAGAGCTGGTCATAGTACGATTAATAATATTTTTATTTTGCATGGCCTTATATCATGTTTTATTTATAATAAAAAAAACTTTGTATTGTACTTTTATTGATTTTTCGAAGGCCTTTGATTATGTTGTGAGGGAAAACGTATGGTTAAAGTTATTGGAATTGGGAAATCGAGGCAAGATGCTTGATATCGTCAAGTCAATGTATCAATCAGTTAAAGCTAGGGTCTAGGGTGAAAGTTAATAATGAACTTTCTGATGAGCACGAATGTGTAACCGGGGTAAAACAAGGGGAAAGCTTGTCCCCATTTCTTTTTGCAATGTACATTGTATGTAAATGATCTTGAAGAAGAGCTGATTTTAAAAGGCTTTGAAGGGGTGTCAATAAATTTTTTGAAATTATTTATATTACTTTATGCAGATGACATCCCTTTGATGGCCTGCACTAGTACTGGATTACAAAAGGGTCTGGATATTCTGCACGGTTATTATGATAGATGGAAATTAAAAGTAAATGTTGAGAAAACCAAGGTCATGATTTTCAGAAACGGTGGTCGATTACCAGAAGACATAAAATTCTATTTGGGTGAGGAGGAGGTGCAGATAGTAAAAAAGTGTTTTTTTTGGGCTTAGTACTCTCATCCAGTGGGTCATTTTCCGATGCCTAATTAACTCTAGCGGGACAAGGAAATAAATCACTTTTTCAGCTGGAAAAACAACTGCAAAAATCTATTAACCTTTCACCTAAATATGCATATAATTTATTTGCAAAATTAGCATGTCCCGTAATGAGTTATGGGTGTGAAGTGTGGGGCTTTCACTCTTGGTTGGCAGTAAAAAAGGTTCATTTAAGGTTTTGTAAAAGATTACTTGGAGTGAAAACTTCGACACAGCACAACTTTATTTACGGAGAATTAGGATGTTTGCCACTAAAACTCAAGAGATATTTTAAGATAATTAAGTATTGGCTACATATTGTCCATCATAAGAAAAATGTATTGGTGAAGTCAGTCTATGATGAACTTTATCAACAAGCTGACTCATATAGAATAATTAACTGAGCAAAATTAGTAAAACAATTATTATGTACGTATGGTTTTGGTTACGTTTGGTTAGAACAACAAGTTGGAAACGAAAAGGTATTTTTAGAATTATTCCAAACTAGAGTTAAAGATATTTTTATACAAAACCGGCATGGTAGGCTGGTAGATTCGCCAAGGGCAAGATGTTATTTATTGTTTACAAATGAATTTGGATATAAGAGTTATCTCGATACTGTAAATATTGAAAAATATAGAAAAGCTCTAACGAAGATTAGAACATCATCACATAGATTGTACATAGAAACAGGTCGGTGGCATAAGCCCAATCCAATTCCAGTCGATTTGAGATATTGTTTTAATTGTGCAAAGATTGAAGATGAATATCATTTTATCTTGGAATGCCCTATTTATGTAGATATTAGATCAAAATTGTTAAAAAAGAAATTTTGGTTTAGGCCTAATATGACTAAATTTATAGATCTCTTGACTTCAGAAAATAGTAGCATTGTTAAAAATTTAGCTATCTTTGTTCACAGAGCTAATGAAGTTAGAAATTCAATATTATTTGATAATTGATATATTTGTTGTGTGCATCCTTTCGCTGATTTCTTTTTTGTGATTTATATATATATAGTGTACATCCTATTTTTTCAGAAAAGTCTGTTTACCATTGTCATGTGTGTATTTGGTTTGCACAAAGGCTTTTTAGCCTATTTGCTAAATGAAATAAAGATATATTATACATCTATAATGAATTAATCATTCGTTATCGTCAAGGATGAAACAATCATTTGATCAAACGTTTTCCGTGATCGCTGGCACGACGATTGTGACGTCATAATAACATTATAATAAGCGATTGAAGGCCATAGTCTGTATGACTGCCAACTGCGCTTGGTAAGGTTACAAAGTGAGACTTCAGTGAAAATGTAAATATATCATAATGTTCCTTGTTTCTTTTCAAGCTCTTTTCTTTTCTGTTCAAATCCCTTTGTTTTATTTATATTCAATGCAATATAATTTACTATATTTCAATATATTGTTTTCCTTTGCCAAACATTCTATTTCCATCTAGATTGCTTTACTTATGTTTTTTTATTATTTAAAATATAGCTTAATATTCAGTAAAAGCTGAATATTGTGTATAGTATTTATATGCTGGATGTCAAAAATCATACTACTGTGTAGCTAGTAAATGCTTTTCCTTTCAATTACTATTGTATGTGTTGGGGTGTGTATATTAGCAATATGATACGTAATTGGTGAGTATACTTTACTGCAGGTAGGGCGTTAGAATTGTACCTGCTGCCCCTATTGCATGATCGTAAAAGGCGACTAAATTTAGGATCTTATCTTTTCTTTACTTCCTAACTGACTTTATCTTTCCTAATGCCTCCCTTGGCACCGCCTCACTTTTGGCCTTGAGTTGAGCGTTCGCCCCTGTGAGGAAGGCTCTGGGTTCTGTCCCCTGGCCGAGACACACCAAAGTCTATAAAAGTGGTAGTTTCTGCTCCTGCTTAGCGCTCAGCACACAGGGAGTGGGACGACTGGTTCGCCCGTTGTCAGTATAATGTGACCGGGTGGAGTGTGTTGCTTGGTGTCTTCGGCGGCATGCTTCAGTGATATAGCACTATAAAAAGGGCAACAGTTCCACTATACAAGAAGACACAACATAAATATACCGCAGTCTCCCAAAACACGCACCTCGCACAACATACACGCAACACACCGCATGCATGGGAGGCCGTCCTTACATGACCATAGCTGTTAATAGGACGTTAATTAATCAAACAAACAAACAAACAATATAAGTGTATAGCAGTATATGTATATGGAAAGTATTCATATATAATATATAGGAATGAGTGTATGTATAATGTCTAGTTTGTAAACAGTAATTTTAGATAAAGGAGGTTAGTTTTTGTATGTGTGTGTGTTTGAGAGTCGAATGAGGAGTTTATTCCATTGAGTGAAAATTCAAAATAAAAAGAATATTATAACAAGAAAACTTACCATAACGATACCACTAATAATTACATACTGTAATGAACCGTTTACATGTAGTAGAGTACAACATTCTATGTATACTAATCTAAACTAACACCTCTTATCCAGAATGTTTATTTCAATCAATATCCAATACATACCCAAAGCAGGATAGATAAAATCTATAAAATAAGGAAAAATCTGTTCATCATCGTCATCCGTTGATATGCTTCAGATATCCTACATTATACTGTATTACCCTATAAAAGAAATAAATATTAGATATGGTTACTACGAAACATGGTACAGAAGAAGTAAATCAGATAAAGCCATCTGCATGGATGACGTCAATACTTATATTAAGCCTTACCTCAACACATGTTAGACGCCTTGTTTGCGTTTCAGATCAAATTATGGCATGTATTTGAAACAAGCATCGCATAAAACATTTCAAACCTTCACTGATTTCTAAGGGGACACTCGATAACGAATGTTTGGTTTTCAAACTCATTAATATATTGGTTATCTCAACCATCATTATAGATGTTAAATAAGATAAATATTCACGATTGACTATGTACTTACGATTAAACCTTCATCAGAATTGCAAATATTACCACATTTACTACTGATTCGATATTGATAGTTACAAATTATTTATCATTAAAGATGGTTTCCCGCGTTTTACATTCAATTGCCATTCTCCGAAAGTAAAAACGGATTTATTTTGCATGAACGTATAAGATCGGACATTTGAGTTTATATACTGTTGTTAATTACATTTAAATTCGCTTGTCACAACAACTATATAAACTACCCTTACCAAAGTTAAGTCTGTGGGTATAACTGACAACCAAATAAAAGTTGCTTCTGTTATTGTTAGTAAAGATACTGATGTTGAACTTGCATGAATCTGAAGATTATTACATACTTACATATAATTTTATTAGTCAACTATAAAACCTTTTTTCTTCTCGTTACTAAAATTCAATAAAGGTGGAGAGCATCCATTTTGAAACTGGTTAGTCCAAAAAAGTACACACCAGATTTAGATGGCATGAGGAACCATTCTACTAAAGGACCTCTTTCACGAACAATGGAGATTTGCCCACGAACCAATTTTATTGAAATTAAATGTAATATGTAGCAATATAAATGCAAACCCTTGAAATACGTTTAAAAAATTCAAAAGGTCCCAGGGGCCTGTGCTATGGCCAAATTAATGTTGCCCAGTAGAGGTGTATGACAGGGTTCCCTTTTTGATCCAAAATGGTATAGAAATAATGTTTTATGTCATAAAACTGTATTATTTTCTGAAGAGTATAAAAGGTTACATATTATGATCACAAATATGAAGGCGAAATGTGACAAATAAAATTTTGGCTTCATTTTAAAGACAGAAAATATCGAAATTTTGGGTGTTATTTTCGGCCATGTCAATAATTAACAATGGTGATTCACCCACTTTCAGTTTGAGTGCACCAAAAATATTTTCTAAAAAGTTGGCTCATTACCTGAAGTAAATATTATGAAAATTTCAGAAAAATTGTGGACCGGTAAATTTGTCGTTTAAAGGTTTTAATATAGCATGGTCTATTTTTAGTAACGTTACATAATGTTAAGAATATGCTTATTTTGGATCATTTATCACGAATCTAACGGTGCAAAACATTAATGTATAATCCAATACTCATCTGTAACGCTTGATATGATTTCAAATTGATTTATTTAGTAATACTTTGTAGAAAAATTAAGTTTTACATAATCAAAATTACAAAACATTTGGGTGTTTTATGACCACAATAAGCTGTTTTGCATTTGAAGTAGCTTCACTAATATGTCCTGTTCTAATGATTTATTTTGTAATTATAGAGCATATTTACAGTGAAGAGAGTGATTAAAACGGGATTCTGTAACTGTATGGTTTGAGAGGGAAGAGTTACCAGGTTACACGGGTCATGTTACAAACCTACAGTAGTTCAATTATTTGCAGGGCTAACACTTCTGATAAACATTTATGTTGATTCATGCTAAAAAATGTAAATCTCATCACTTTAACATATTATATCGTTTTAGATTTTAAGTTTATTTTTTTTCGGGAAACTCAGTGATGTATCATTTCAGATTTAGATACATTAATGGCAAATACTTCTTTAAATTTGCAAAATAACTAACTGAATGTAGCAGTTTTAATAATGAAAATAGACGTTACCTGTAAGTAGATCATCAAAACTTGATTTATCTTTATTGTCAATAATCATATTTGAATTCCATGTTAGTATTATTATATAATTAGAAAATTAAACAGCTTTACTGAGTAATAGACACAAAAGAAAGGCTTCGATCACAGTACATGAACATGGTGTATATCCCCGTGGTAAAGAGTGTGTGGCGATGAAACCGTTTTATTCAATACTATATAAACTGACTTTGAGTTTAGAATTATATGAGTTTTATAGGTAAATGTAAAGTAATCCGTATGGACAAAAACATCTCTAAAAATCTTAATTGGCGGATATGGTATTAATCGTACAGAGATAATGGAGAAACAGTCAAACAGGAAATGAGAGTGTCTGATCAAATTGGAAATCATTTAGATGCAGTGTATTGCATATACTTTATGTTACTTAGCTTTGTGTCACGTATAAATTTATTTATTTGGATCCCCCTGACATGTATAATTCATGTTGTGATAACCAAATTTCTTATAAAATCATTTTTTTACCTGAAATGATAAACCTTATGCCATTTTGATTGATAGTATGATGTGTTTACGATACACAAAGCTAATTATAAAAAATAAAACTGTGGACCTCAAAAACTTTTGACTGCTTCATTAACCATAAAAGATGCTGTTATTTTTTTAACTGAAAAAAAAAATTCTTAGTTAACTTTTATGGAATTCATGAAAATTCTAAAGAAAATTAAAAAAAAAACTCGAAATCAAACTTCAGTTGATTGATCACAAAATGTTCTGAACAATCTAAATATTAAACTGCTAAGAAATACTTATATAGTAAAATTAATACATTTTTGAACGAAAAAAAAATCATATATCAATTTGTCTATGTTTTTTTAAACAAAAACTTGTAATGGTGTGATTTGATGCCATTGCCAACTCTTTGAAAGCGCAATATTTTGAAAAACAACAACATTATACATATATGTACTAATATACGGGATGTGTGAAAATTGGTAAAAACTTGATTCTCTTACATAATAATCTACTCCCACCCATTTCTTCTAGATTTTGTTATTATTTTACTTTATATGCCTTTCAGCTGTAAATAAAAATAATATTTCTGAGAATGCAGTTGCAATCATCATCTAGCTTGAAAAGTGAATGATAATGCCCTAAAAATTCCGAAATACTTTGTTATTGTGATTCAATATTTTGATTATTCTACAATATATAGGTTATAAAATCATATATTACTTTAAATTTAATGTAACTAATGAGTATTAAATAAGATTAAGAAATTAGTTTCTTTGTTTTCTCAATTTTATGATTGAAAAGGGCCGTGGTGCAACCACGGTGTAATACTGCTAAAAATAGACCTTGCCTCATTAAGACCTTTAAACGACAAATTTACCGGTCCACAATTTTTCTGAAATTTTCACAATATTTACTTCAGGAAATGAGCCAACTTTTTAGAAAATGTTTTTGGTGCACTCAAACTGGAAGTGGGTGAATCACCATTGTTAATAATTGACATGGCCGAAAATAATACCCAAAATTTCGATATTTTCTGTCTTTAAAATTTAGCCAAAATTTTATTTGTCCCATTTTGCCTACATATTTGTGATCATAATATGTAATTATTTATACTCTTCAGAAAATAATACAGTTTTATGACATAAAACATTATTTTAATAACTTTTTGGATCAAAAAGGGAACCCTGTCATACACCTCTACTGGACAACATTAATTTGGCCACAGCACAGGCCCCTGGGACCTTTTGATTTTTTAAACGTATTTCAAGGGTTTGCATTAATGTTGCTACATGTAACATTTAGTTTTAATAAAATTGGTTAGTGGGCAAATTTCCATTGTTCGTGAAAGAGGTCCTTTGAGAGAATGATTAGTTTCTTCCATCATCATTGTAAAAAGAAAAGAAAAAAAGGACAGACCGAGACAGTCTGATTACTATCGATATTGATGCGTGGCCCTAAATATTCTTCATGAAAGAAATGTAATACCAATACAATCAATAAAGTTTCTGTTTATAGTTTATAACGACAGGTAAGGCATTAACCTTAAAAAATCCCACCACCATGCCTTACAAATATCAAAAGAAACATGACAATAAAATGTAAGGATGTGCACCATGATTACGGTAGAATGATTATGAGTTGAATGAGTTCAGGGTATGTGGTATGCATAATAAATACAAGATTTCATACTAACACTCACCACTAAAATCAATAAAGCAATAAATGTTTGAATATTTCCAGAATAAACGGACGGAATGTATATTATAAGCGACAAAACATGTTTAATGGTGTATGAGAACACTAATTTCACGGTTTCCTATGATCAATTATTCATTTCGATATTACAAATCTCTCCATCAAGCAAAGTTCATGTTCACCTTCCCATGTCAGTTCAAAGGATTCGTCTGATGATATATTAGCGTACGGACATTATCGTGTGGTCAACCTTCAAACTGTTCCCGGTGTGTTCCTCCGCGTACGGACATTGTCGTGTGGTCAACCTTCCAACTGTTCCCGATGTGTTCGTTCTCGTACGGACATTGTCGTGTGGTCAACCATCCGACTGTTCCCGGTGTGTTCCTCCGCGTACGGACGTTGTCGTGCGGTCAACTTTCAAACTGTTCCCGTTGTGTTCGTTCGCGTACGGATATTATGGTGTGGTCAACCTTCCAACTGTTCCCTGTGAGTTCCTCCGCATACGGACATTGTCGTAAGGTTAACCTTCCAACTGTTCCCGGTGTGTTTCTCCGCGTACGGACATTGTCGTGTGGTCAACCTTCCAACTGTCCCCGGTGTGTTCTTCCGCGTACGGACATTGTCGTGTGGTCAACCTTCCAACTGTTCCCGATGTGTTCGTTCGCGTAAGAACATTGCCGTGTGGTCAACCTTCCAACTGTTCCCGGTGTGTTCATTTCCGTGCTCTACGTTTGTGTACAATAATTGTTTTTAATAATTACCAAAAAAAACACATGTTCTACATCGTTGTTAGGGTTGTAACAAAAAAACGAATTTATACCTCAGAATACAAAACTGAAACCAGAAGATTTACCTTGATGTTTTGGGTTGGAGAGACATACTAATTCAATGTTATGTTTACTGTCAATATGTTCTGTTGACCTATTGTACCATATTGGATTTGTTTGGAGATGAATAAAATAGGCTTCCTAAAATATTTGTTAAAATTGATATTGAAAGACTTTTAGTAGTTTGTTATCTGTATTATTTCTGTGACATTGTTCCCTGTTTCTCTGTGTATCACTACAGTATTTCTTAAGTCTAATCTTATCGCTGATATTTTCATTTCCATTTGTATCGTTTTTATAACTCGTCATCGCTATTCGTCAAGACATTCTTCAGGTTTGATTCAAAGGTATTTCAAACCAATTAATCAGAAGTAAGCCATGATTAATAGTAATTATATACTTTGAATCTTATTTAATTCCCAAGATCAAGTGCGTTTAGGGAGTTGAACTAGCTCCTCTTTCTGAAAAATATTTATCAAATACTTTGTACATTCGAGCTCAAAAGCACATTTTTGTCAATTTTATTATAGCATGTGTATATTACTAGTCTTGAACTGATATACGCATCATTTACCTGTGGTAAATTTATAACTCTATACCTAAGTAGTCCGATCTTTTGACTCATAAAGTTGTAACTCTCGTTATTCGACTTCTGATGCAGTGAAGTAAGTGTCCGCCTGGCCTTGTTTCCAGATCAGACAATATTTAGGTACACGTACGTGTACAATTTTAGGTTGTAATTTCATAGATACCAACCACTATTGTATCACTTTTTAAAACCAATGTTGTCATGTTTACTAGTATAAAGTTTTGGATTGGTCAAAATCTAAATATTGCTCAATTATACAGAAAATGTCGGTTTAATGATTTTAACAGACTGAGGACTCAGTAATGATCCCCTTCTTATAAAGTTCACGTGATTATAGTAATGGCTGCAAAGCTTCTAACTAGTTTATCTAAAATTGATATACAAGTATTCTATTTCTTTGAAAAATTTGCATATAGTAATTTCACGAGATGATGAGTACAATAGCATCATTTTCGAAAACATCACAGGCCACAGCTCTGAAGTAGAAGGTTCTAAATAATCGAAATTGACATACATTAATTTTGACGAATGTTAGTACAATGAGAGATCCAAATGTAGACTAAAGACCATCTAGGGATGTCCCAATAACAATATAATTTATTGTTATAAATTATTTCGTGGGTTTTCTCTCTTGTCTCTGTAAACCCGTTCGAACTATTACTAAAATTGCCGAATAGCCCAAAACGTGCCCCCCCCTTTTTTTGTATTTTTATGTCGAGGTTTTCACTTATATTTTGTGTGTATATTATGTCTACTATCAAGTTCTCGGTATCGACTTATTTCCACTGTTTTCGTTTATTGTATGAAATTATTAAAGTAATGTTCGACTCTAAGACACCAGAAATACGATTTTTGTGTTACAGATAAATAAGTAATTAAAGTTATATGTGCTGTAATCTTCATACTCACGAATCAAGAAGATTTTTAAACAGTTTATTCAACACAAAAATACCAAAATGTGGGGAATTTCAATACTTAGTATGCATTGGTTCTAATTTGTTAAGTACATGTACAAATAAGAGCAGAAAAAGATTTTTTGTAGTACTTCCAAAAATCAATGTACATGTACTTGACAATGCAGTGAAATGAGTACCTACGGGCAGGGCAGACAATAAAGCCAACTTGTGGTCTACAACTTCATTTCATATTTTTACAGCGTTATTAGTAATTGTTAAGTGATTTCTGCAGGTATGTTTCCATCTTAACATACATAAGGCATGAAAAATTGTACCGTGTATTAATTTTATTTTGTAATTATTGTTTAAAAGGCATTATACACGTTTGTCAGTCAATTTGGATACTTTTTACAGCTAGAATTGTCAAACCTGATGGTTTTAAATAGATAACTGAAGAAAAAAAATAACAGGTCGAAATTTGTGTCTAATTATGGCACATACATCTTTAATGGCGAAAATCAATTTAAGTTGCTGCTAAGAACAAAGAGGTTTCAACACATCAAAACATAATGCACTGTTAATCATTAGATTGGCTACGTTAAAAATAATATATAATATAATACTAGTAGAGGAGTTGTAAAGGGGAATCATTGACTTTCAAAAACAGATATTAGCAGCATGCAGAGACGGAATTATTCGAAATGGGTATGCCCATATCATGCGAGGAGGAAATAGATCAACACATTGATGTATCGTGAAAGTAATAGGGAGAATGTAAATGATAAGAGGAGGAAAGTGTGCGGAGTATATGTAATTAAAGAGTAATAAAGAAGCTTTAACCCTTACTTACCTTGCCAAATGTTCCTCTTATACCTTTGTCACCAGCACTGTTTCTCAGAAGAACGGCACTCTGTACTGTAGCGTTACCTGGCCTAGAGTATATCACACTTCCTGCTCCTTACTTATTCGAGACGCCGATGATAATCAATGTAGCCATTACTTCACTAGAGCATGACAATATTCACGCATGATTTGCGCTCAAATTCTCTGACCGTAAAAGGAATATGAAAAATATATTTCCCCCAATATCTAAAGCTATTAATTATCAGTAAATAAAAATTTACCACGTAATTAGAAGTATACGTCTTCCATGACATTGCATTTATTCTCAAGTATCCTTGTAAGAATTGGAAGGATCAAACATACATAATCTTCATATAAGTTATATTTAAGGTATCCTATATGATCCAAGAAAGAAACATGGCGCATGTTTCCGTCATTCTATATCGGTTCAGGAACACAATAATTGTCTATTTGTTATCGTCCTCCTAATCCAGTTCTCTCTGGAAAGTGGAAAGACTTTTAATTACCTTCTTCTTTTCTGTGTATCTTATATCTGAAAAAAGATGAACACGACAATATATTTGGTGAATATAAAGTTTCCTTCTTTCAGTCTGTTGTGATACGTGAAGAAAAAACAGCAAACTATCAAAACAGAGGGATCTTGTCGCCGACCAAAGAATGATCTAAGTCTGACTATGGAAAGAAGGATCCTTCCTCTGCTTTTCAAACTTTTACTACATATTACTACATATATATTACAATATAATTTGATATATATAGCATAAACCGATCGGTCCCAAGATGCGATAAGCACAACAAGACCTCTAGGGGAAAATGCATATGAAATTTGAGACAGATCCCTTACGTACTTTCTGAGAAATAGCGATAACAAACTTCAATTGTCAAAATCCAAGATGGCGGCCTGTCGGCAATCTTGTCAACCGATCAGTCCCAAAATGCAATATGCACAACTTGGGCCCTAGGGTAACCTATAGATAAAATTCGAGAAAGATCCCCTCAGTCCTTTCTGAGAAATAGTGGTAACAAAAAACGTTAAAGGACGCACGGACGGACGGACTGACGACGGACAAAAAGCGATTTGAATAGCCCACCTTCTGATGATTGTTGGCTAGAAATGTTCTTTTTTTTCTATTGTTCTCTCCGCTTAAAGATGCTCTACCGCAGACAAAGCATCAGTTGAACAGTAATTAGTGTTTGATGATGTATATTTATGTTTAATTAACACAAAAAATAATATAAAATAATTTATTTCGCCTTTGGTGCGTGCGCAATCAGTACTTCCTTCCATATAGGATATAGTGACACCGAATTTTTTCGGGATGCAATTAATTATTTTTCATATTTTTAATTTTAAGTAAAATCAGATGCTCAAATGGTGGTAATGGTGTAAAGTAAGTAACTTTTGTAACTGAAGCAAAATACTAAATCGTCTGCTCCTGTTTTTGATAGTGAAAATATACCATTTGTCAGCGGTGGAGCATCTTTAAAGCAATCTCACCTATCTATTATGTGAAAACCGGAAAGCATGATGTTTTCCCTTCTTTGTGAAGCGGGAAGAAAACGTAGATGTTTCTTTTTCTTTCCATCGATGTGTTTGTTTACAAAAATGTGTGATGCATTTATAATGTTCTACTATCCAGACTGCTTTGACAATATATTGAACTTCATTTTTATGGAAATGACAGCGTAAAGGATTTCCATCACATTCCCTTTTTATTTGAATGCAGCAACAACTTTTATGTAATATAAGGCGGTTGATAATTAACTAGAGCAAAGCATACATATAGGTATATAAAGGATCTTACATGAGTGTTCATTTCATATGAGATTTTATGAAACGATTCTAAGAAGTTTTTCTTTTTGCGAGCCTTGACGAGCAAAAATTAAAACTTCTAGACGAGTTCCATAAAATCTCATATGAAATGAACTCCAATTTAAGATACGTTTTATCACATAACTCTAAATACCTACATAACAAAGAATTTCACGTCAAAATACATTCCGAAAATCCAGCAAAAGCCGCCATTTTGTTCCGTCGTCCTCAAAACTCTGATGTCACGTCTATTTTCCTGACGTCGTTTTATTGTTTCTGTCTGACGTCACAATGAATATCCAGCCATTGAAAATCGCTCATATTACACTAGTGACATATGAAAAAATATTACTCGAGCGAAGTCAGTGGATATCAGGCGGATTATGTGATAAATATATAACTGATCTAGATACATGGTCATTGACAATATATTTAAAAACTTAAATCTACCACAATATGATGAAGGAAATTGTAGAATGTTTTGATGGCAATGCCAATGCATGCATGCTCCAGGCCCGATAGCAGATTTTCTGCAGTTGATGCTTTTGAAAATAGATATTGTTGTCTAATGTAGCTGCATTATAATATTGAAACAAAGTCACATCAGCGTCAACATGGAATGGTTCTCCAGTATAGTTAGCAGTTATTAACATGTTTGCGAGTGGATGTGTTTGTGAAGATTTTAAGAATGCGGAAACGATTTGCACAAATTCTTTTTCTCATTTTGTTGGTTTCAGCCTAATATTCTCCGATGTTCAGTGGCTCCGCATCAATTCACCACAGCCTCCAGTCGATGACATAGCTGACATCCATTCAACATTGATCTCTTGCATGCGCCCTCCTAAGCCATGTTGTGTATGTAAGAACAATATGCAGCAAGACTTAAAAAAAACCTTCTGAACTATTTAAAGACAAACTAATATTAAACAGAACTAATTTACGGTGTTACGATTTAAACCCAGATGAGAACTTGAGTACTCAAAACGATAATTGCCAAGTTTTTGATTACCAAACTCGTATACCAAGTTTGATATATATCATTTCTCTTAAAGCGAAAGGCATTTTATCCATCCGCTTCCTCTTTACACGTATGATCAACGTGATCATGGGACAATTAATTTAAAGCTGCTAAAGAGTTTCTAATGATAAATTGTATCTAATAACGGAAAGAATTGCATTGATTTCTTAAATTGAATGAGTCATAGGAATGTTCGGTTTTTTCCACCTCATCCTTAATTTTGAGAAAAAGTGGTAAAAAGAATTGTTAACGAACGAACGGTCGACGGATCAAGGACGAAAGGCGATTGGAATAGCGCACCATCATGACGATGGTGGGATAAAATCAGTTGAAAGCATTACAGTAATTAAGAAGCTTCCAATTCAGCACAATCTTTGCAACCAAATGTCAAGGTACATTGTATCGCTTTAACTTCCGTTTCAGTCTACTGGTAATGGTAACCTTCTGTTCGACATCTTGTTATTTTTTTTTAAATTTTGCTATCAACTAATGTTATTTCGGGTGAATATAACAGACTTATTACGTGTAACCTACATTACTGGTTATGTAGAACACATTTATACACGTATACTCCTCTGAAGGATAAAGTTTTTATATTTCTGTCTTGTTTTTGTACTCGATTTTGTAACGTTAAATAGATATGATGTATGTACCATAGTCAAGAAAATACATCTTATGAATTTATAACAACTATGATCATTAATGTTATATGTGTCGTACTTTTCATCCTCATAATATACCAAGTACGAATAAGATCTGAAAACGATTTTTTGCAGTACTGCCAAAATTAATTGGACTCGTATTTACAGTGCAGTGAAATGAGTACATACGGTCAGACCATGAAGCCAAGTTGCAGTTTCACTTCACATTTTTACAGTTATTAGTAAGTGTAAAGTTATTTCTGCAGTTATGTTAAAACAAGAATTGTACTGTGTATTAATTTTTGTAATAACTATTGTTCATAAGGCATCATACATGTTTGTCAGTCAATTTGAATACTTTTTATAGCTTAATTTCAATAGATTACTGGAGAAATAATAACATGTCAAAATTTTCGTTCAGTTATGACAAGTCAAGTTTTGTTGCATTAATTCAAGATTTCATCAATGGAATTCAATTTCCTCTTAAGCAAATCCCAAAATGATCGGAGCCCCAAGACAGTGTAAGTATCAAATGAATTCACTGTATCAATTTCTATTATGGAATTAACGTTTCCTCCTCCGCAAAACCAAAAATGCTCATATATCTATAGCTGAGCGTGAATAAATGCATTATCTAATTCCGTATTGATGTTTTCAATAAATTGATCTGAAAGTGAATAAAAAATACATGTATACGTCGTGAACCAAAAAAACGGTGATTCTTCCTTTTGGACAAATCGCATGTGGAGTTAATTGTCATGGTGGAACCACTGGTCGTCAAGGAAACATTGCTATTCTGCATATGGACGTAAGATCTCCCACTCTTTGTATTAATGAATTACATATACATCGTCGTTTATCTTCGATAGTGATTCTAAATAAACTGACTCAACTACTGCAATGTACATGTATTAAGTACATCTCTAAAACTGCACACTGTAGCCCTTTAAAGCGTCATTCACCAACAGAGTGTGCTACACGTTCTGTATGTAAAACGTATGTCTTTGTGGGGAAAAAACTCGAGATATAAAATTTCGTGACTTTGGCAACTATATAAAACCTACACAAACCAATTTTGAATCTTTTGATTATTCGTGTATGTCATATTGTTTCATGTGGTGCAAAATGTCTTCAATAGGCTTTTCATGTGCAAAGTTAGTTTGGATTGATACTATACATGTAGTATAAAAATTACGGATTTATCAAATGCTATACAGGTATGGCTCTTTTAAATCGATTAAAGACGCTTAAGACAATATCAATGACTTCAGAAACTGAACTTTAATTCATTGGAAAGGAAATGGGCGGCATTTATCACTTATCAATATGTATTGAAAAGGAAATGGGCGGTATTTATCACTTATCAATATGTATTGAAAAGGAAATGGGCGGCATTTATCACTTATCAATATGTATTGAAAAGGAAATGGGCGGTATTTATCACTTATCAATATGTATTGAAAAGGAAATGGGCGGTATTTATCACTTATCAATATGTATTGAAAAGGAAATGGGCGGCATTTATCACTTATCAATATGTATTGAAAAGGAAATGGGCGGTATTTATCACTTATCAATATGTATTGAAAAGGAAATGGGCGGCATTTATCACTTATCAATATGTATTGAAAAGGAAATGGGCGGTATTTATCACTTATCAATATGTATTGAAAAGGAAATGGGCGGCATTTATCACTTATCAATATGTATTGAAAAGGAAATGGGCGGCATTTATCACTTATCAATATGTATTGAAAAGGAAATGGGCGGCATTTATCACTTATCAATATGTATTGAAAAGGAAATGGGCGGTATTTATCACTTATCAATATGTATTGAAAAGGAAATGGGCGGTATTTATCACTTATCAATATGTATTGAAAAGGAAATGGGCGGCATTTATCACTTATCAATATGTATTGAAAAGGAAATGGGCGGTATTTATCACTTATCAATATGTATTGAAAAGGAAATGGGCGGTATTTATCACTTATCAATATGTATTGAAAAGGAAATGGGCGGTATTTATCACTTATCAATATGTATTGAAAAGGAAATGGGCGGCATTTATCACTTATCAATATGTATTGAAAAGGAAATGGGCGGCATTTATCACTTATCAATATGTATTGAAAAGGAAATGGGCGGCATTTATCACTTATCAATATGTATTGAAAAGGAAATGGGCGGTATTTATCACTTATCAATATGTATTGAAAAGGAAATGGGCGGCATTTATCACTTATCAATATGTATTGAAAAGGAAATGGGCGGCATTTATCACTTATCAATATGTATTGAAAAGGAAATGGGCGGCATTTATCACTTATCAATATGTATTGAAAAGGAAATGGGCGGCATTTATCACTTATCAATATGTATTGAAAAGGAAATGGGCGGCATTTATCACTTATCAATATGTATTGAAAAGGAAATGGGCGGCATTTATCACTTATCAATATGTATTGAAAAGGAAATGGGCGGTATTTATCACTTATCAATATGTATTGAAAAGGAAATGGGCGGCATTTATCACTTATCAATATGTATTGAAAAGGAAATGGGCGGCATTTATCACTTATCAATATGTATTGAAAAGGAAATGGGCGGTATTTATCACTTATCAATATGTATTGAAAAGGAAATGGGCGGCATTTATCACTTATCAATATGTAAAGACTTAGACAATAAGTTGAAGATGGAGCAATTTTAGTACAAATTAATTTATAAATTAAATATATCCCATCCTAATCAAGACATTGTAATCACACTTTTTAATAGCACAGGAAATGACAATATATCTTATATATGTCGTTTTAATATTATCGAATTCACTTTCATGACTTTTTCTTAAATAATACGAGCCAAACCGATGCTTTGTCCTGAGAAATTAAATATACGATCAAGTCACAGAGTATTTTGAACATTCACAAACCTAACGGTATATGTTTATGGTTACAGTTTTAACGTTTAAACTGCTGGTTCATCTTTGGTAGCGACATGAACCAGTGTTGAGGCATCAATCTCGCCAATAAACATGGATTCCTGATGGACATCTTCTACCACAGGATGTGAGACGGATACATCTGTTGATGTCGTTATCACAGTGCCATTCATTAGGTGTTGAGGCTGAAGTAACAATCCGTTCTTGATGGACCCGTCTGTGTGTCCCATTAATACATGTGTCTCTACCTCCTGGAAAGATTCAAACACTGCATTGCATTCACTACATATGTAGAGCGCTGGTTCTTCCTCTCCCTCCTGAACAACACTGTCCAAGACCTGCGTTGGTTCTAGTTGCACTACTTCAGGCGTGACTAACTGTGTAGCCTCCATATTGGAAGACTGAGCATCCAACGACATCATAGCATTTGATAACGATACCTGTTCCGATTGATTCAAGCCCTGATCAGACAGGACAAGAATCACGTTTGACTGCGATTTCTGTCTCATTGCAACTCCCTTGCATTTTGGATGATGATTCTTTAGCGTGTTCTTACAAGAAAATGACCTTCCACATTCTTCACAAACAAAATTGCTCTGGCCTGTGTGAGTCACGAGATGTTGATTCAGGAGACGTTGCATCTTGAATGCTTTCCTACAAATTGGACACGGGAAGGGCTTGTTAGTGGTGTGTTTGAAAAGTTTGTGTTTATTCAAAACGCTCTTGAAGGTGAAGCTTTTGTCGCACATATCACAGGAGTATGGTTTTTCTCCTGTGTGCTTGTTGATATGGTCAGAATACGAGTTCTTATTAAGGAAACGCTTTCCACAGTAATCACAAACATATCTGTAGGTTCTTTCATCCGGATTCTTGTGAATCTCCATATGCCCTTTCAGTGTAGTACGTTCAGTAAACTTCTTGCCGCATATGTTACATGCATAGTCCTTGATGTCAGAGTGGCGCTTCATGTGGGCCTTCATATAACGTACATGGTCGAAGTTCTTCCCACAGATGTGACAGACGGCTGACTTTGACTTAGTATGAACAGCCTGAATGTGTGTTTGTAAGTGCATGAACCGGCCAAATTTCTTCCCACAGTGCTCACATACAGGGATATCATTGTGTATGAATTCTCTGTGTGCATATAAGCAATTAAGGCGAAAAGTTTTATAGTCACACTTCAGACAGTAATACTCCTTCTTGTCTTGATTCCTCTTGATCTGGGATTTTAGAGCAACTTTTGGATTTAACAATGATTTCATTGGTTGTTTAAATGGCTGATCCACTTCAACATCTGCCTCTCCCTCTAGCGGTGACGCCTTCGAAATCATTTGCAATTTACCTTCCTGATCTTTTTTGTTGAGTGACTTGCGCCCAAGTTTGATGGTATCCTCAAAAACTATAGCCGGGATATGCGCTACATTGTCGCCTCTTCGCATCACCAGAGGTGAAGCTTTCTTCTTTGGAATCATTTGATCATCTATTTCCTCTTCAAAAAGACCATAGATATCTTCCATATCATCATTATTTCCAACGTCATCAGGAACTCCCTCGGCTGGATTTCCGATTGCATCTTTTAGCATGGATGAATTCAATGTCTTGTCTTTTAATGATATAGATGAGTCTTCATTAAATGCAGTTACATCTGTGATGATATCATAGTCTGTTTGGGAGGTTTGCTCCTTGCTTATGATATCTAGACTCCCATTCACCACAACTGTCACTTCTGATCTGACATGACTGTTCTCCGTTGTCTTTTTAGCCCCTACCATGGCGGAGAAATCAACCTTCTTACCTCTGGTGGAGTAACGCTTTGGACTTGGTTCATTTGTATCTTCTTTTGTGTCATGTGAGCTTGTTTTTCTCTTCTTTATGACAGACCTCTTTTCTGTAACTGTTTCAGGTGGCTTGAAGATTTTATCAGCATTATTTATAACATCACTATTCTCAATAGATGAAGTAACTCCACTTTTTGTTAGGTCTAATTTTGGAACTTTCTTTGGACGCCCACGTTTTCGTTTGACAGGAGGAATGTCTGAATTGGTGTTGTTTATTACAGTATCCGCTATTTCATGTCCTTGTGGTGCTGCTGTCTCTTTTAAATCACTGTCATTTGTATCGCAAGTAGAATCTGAAGGGAGAATGAAGATATGTATGCAAGACATTTCCTGCGTATAATTCAATGTTCAACTAAATTTTATTTTTGTTATATTGAATTCTATTCACTCAATATCTTATTTAATTAATCTTATTTGGTTTAAGTATTTTGATGGCCATGAACAATTTCAATACTTAGCATCATCCTCACTTTAGATGGAATATTAAAAGAATGCAACTTTTTTACCGACTTGAAGATACAATGTAAGGTTCAACAGAAATGCATAAACACATATTTCTCCACCAAACACTGATCATTTTGCTGGCTTGACACTAAAACCACCAAACACTGATCATTTTGCCAGCCTCAGATTAAAATTTTTTAAATCCCTTCTTTGAAATTATATCTTACAAGTCATCAAGTGCATGATTGGATAACAATTGTTACTAGAAAAGTACTTCTAGATGTACTTATTCAAAGCCACCTTTGTGGCAAAGGTATGGTAACAAGTTATAATTGATGTTTAAAAGCTATAGTTTGGGAGGAAGAAAACATTTATATTTATATTAGTGCCAAACTACCCACCTAGTGCTTTACATTTTCTACATAATCCTAGAGGGCCAATCCCTGGAGACTCCATTTTCAGTGCATGCTGAAATTAAACATACAAGGTGTAAAAAGGCAATGCAAAACTAAAAATATTGCTTTCCCTTGATCTTGCAATGTGTCTTATATAACAGGACAAAGATAGACTTGGCCACATTTAATATGTTAATTTCCACATTTTGAGGACAAAAACAATTACATTTAATGAATCAAACAAAAGACAGCTGCGACTTTAAGCACATATGGCCGGACTAGTACCAATTGTAATGAATTAGTCCGATTGGACAAGTGGCTCCCCACTTGATTAAAATCGGTAAATACTATATTTACAAGAGCGGTGGTCGATTGCATTTTTCAACACATTTTGAGTGCATTCTGTATGCAATTATTTCTGTCAGGATGCATCATTTTGTGAGAAATTCACGAAAGCATCTAAACCATTTTCGTGCATTTAATTTGGACTACTGATTAAATAGTCGGACTAGTGAAATCACAGGGTTTACTAGTCCAAATGACTTGCAGCGTAAAAATTTAACATCACAGACTGAAATGACAAATATTTCCTTCTTGGAGTATCTAGATGTGTTCATGGCTAATGAAAGTCTTATAAATACATGATATTAGATAAATATTTTTCTCTACCATGTAAAAAATTAAATTGTATCTTTTTATTGATGTAAAACTTAGAAAAAATCCAATACTGTAGGATTGTTTATAACCCACATACCTTGTAGAGCAGTTCCTTGGTCAATATGATGTCTTCTAGCCGACCAGTGATTGTGTACTGAGGGGAGGAAATTCCTGGTGCCCAGTCTAAAATTACATCTGTCTCTGTGGTCACCTTACTCAGGACACTGTCTAATGTTGACTGGTCAATAGCCATTATCAGTTTCCTGGACAAGGTTGCTGTGACCTTTTCATAAACCTAAAACGACAGATCATTATTACGTTAAAATAACTAAAGTAACAAAAAGTCCCTATGACCTTCTCATTCTCAAAAGAAGCATGCTGAAGCATGCTCCATCAGCTGAATGACAGACACTGTATTTAACACTAAATACATACCACATCAACTTGCTCTCTTAACACTATGCATACTCTCCCTGTTCTTCTTGAGATTTCCTAAATCTAAACCTGAGTCTCTTTAATCATCTCCCATAGGTTATATGATTTAGTTGGGCACAAATGTAGAGGAACAAGGAAAATACACATTCCTGCTGAGTGTCCCGACCAGGAATCGAACCCGGGTCTACAGTGTGAAAAATAACAGCTCTACCAATTGAGCCAAAGAAGCATTCTTCGAGTGACAGGAACCATATTTACAATATAAAAATTTCAAACGTCTTTAACAATGAATAGGGAAGATGTCATCTTTACAAACTTCTAATTTGTAGCGACTGCACTATATGCCATATGTATTAGTTACAAGAATAATCTAATTGTCTTAAGTACCTATTGGAAATAACAATATAACCTTCGCCTATTGGCTCTTTAGCTACTATCTATGGACGAGTATCATAGTTTTTTTGGTATTCCTTCAATTGTCAAAAGAAATTAATTTAACTTAATTAATTTATAGAAAGTTCTAATTAGAATAATTCTACATAGTGATTTGGTTGGCTTTATGCTTCCAGACAAGATCATAGATGAATTTGCATTTAAGGCTTTAATTATCCCAGTCGCACATTGTACATACTTCTTATAAAATTACAAATTCTAAGTGCAATTGTTATGTTGCTAAGTTTGAATGTTTTTCATGTGGTAATGTATCGTATTTTTAATAAATATATTGACTACAACGTGAACAAACAAAGATTTACACTCACATCTATAGAAGATGCAACTTCTATTTCATCATTTTCTGGTTGGTCCGAGCACTGATCTGCCAGAGTTTCTGTTAAGCTGTCTTTATTGCCAATATCTACAGAGAAAACAAAGTTTAAAATTATTCAAGACTCTTTTTAATATACATTTGTAATCTGAGGAACGAGACCTCTTGTCTCTAACACAGATGTTAAATGATGTTTGTCTTCATATTCAAAGTATGTGACATTTACCACAATGCTTTTGGGCAATGGTCATTTGCTCTAGCGTAGGATCTTCTGCAGCAGCCACATCCATATTAGTCAGAGTTTCCACGGCCTTCTCAGCTTCAGTGAAAGTTTCAGGGATTTCATTGCTGTCTTTATTTTTATACATGGAAAACCTGAAAATATTGAATGTCAGGAGAAAATCATATGCCCTGATTTTAAACAAGATAATAGATCAAGCAGAAAAGGATTAATTTCCAAGTTGAACGTTAAGTAATGTTCTTAAAAATCACATAATCCGCCAAACCATCAGTTTTTTCTCCTGTGTAGTATTTTTGCAAAATTACATACCTATGTCACTAGTGTAATATGACCTAGAGCAATTGTCATTGGCTGGAAATTCATTGTGAAGTCAAGATAGAAATAATAAAATAACATCACGAAAAATGACGTTACCTCAAGATTTCGAGGATGGCAGGAAAAAATGCTGGATTTTCGCAATTCATTTTGACCCAAGATTCTTTGAAATGTAGGTTTTGTAGTTATGTAATAAAAAGTACATGTATCTTAAATTTCTGTTCCATTCATATGAGATTTTATGAAACTTGTCTCGAAGTTTTGATTTTTTTTCCACCAAGGTTTAACAAAGTCTCATATGAAAAAAACACTCACTTAAGATCCTATATTTACACCAGAACAGTTTATTGGGAATAAGGGTATAAGTTTAACACTAAGACTGAACAATGTTTTACCTCAAAATCATTAACTAATGAGACAGCATGATCTTACTTGTGTGTGGATTCTCGGTTTCCCTGACAGATACGGAGATGATGTAAGAAACAGTTCCTCCTCCTCCGGGTCTCCCCACATACCGGACAGTGGTAGTGGTAGCTGATGGCTAGCTTATCATCAGAACTCTGACAGGGCAGGTAGCATATCAGGATATAGTAATCTGGAATCAGGATTGTTTACCTCTTAAAACCCCATAATGTAACAATTTCTTGCTACCAGAGGTTAGTGTGCATATGGATATAATGTTTTTGACGTTATTTTCTCTTTAAGGAAGTGGCTGTCTCCATAATGACATATCATATGCAGTGATGCACACTCTGGAGTAGAAAATCCTACTTAAGATGGCTGGTCGCTACATATGTACCTGTCCTCAGTGAAGTAAACGCATGGGAGATAACTGAGGCGGGAACCAATCTACATTTTTCAAGGTTTCATGGCCATTCCAAAAACATATCAAATCATACCTTTGTATTCCATAAATCAAACCCTTAGTATTCCATAAATGATACCTTTGTACGGAATTAATCATACCATACAATCATACCTTTGTATGAAATTAATCATACATACAATCATACCTTTGTATGGAATTAATAAATCATACCTTTGTATGGAATCAATCATACCTTTGTTTGTATGGAATTAATCATACCTTTGTATGGTATTAATCATACTTTTTATGGAATAAATCAAACCTTTGTATTGAATTAATCATACATTTGCATGGAATTAATTATACTTTTATATGGAATTAATCAAACGTTTGTCTGGAATAAATCATACCTTTGTATAAAATTAATCATTCATTTGTATGGAATTAATCAGTGCTTTTGTATGGAATAAATCAAACATTTGTATGGAATTCATCATACCTTTGTATGGAATTCATCATACCTTTTTATGGAATTAATCATACTTTAATTCGTATGGAATAAATTTACCTTTGTATGGAATTCATCATACCTTTGAATGGAATTAATCATACCTTTGTATGGAATAAATCTACCTTTGTATGGAATTCATCATACCTTTGAATGGAATTCATCATACCTTTGTATGGAACAAATCTACCTTTGTATGGAATTCATCATACCTTTGAATGGAATTAATCATACCTTTGTATGGAATAAATTTACCTTTGTATGGAATTCATCATACCTTTGAATGGAATTCATCATACCTTTGTATGGAATTAATCATACCTTTGAATGGAATTCATCATACCTTTGTATGGAATTCATCAAACCTTTGTATGGAATTCATCATACCTTTGTATGGAATTCATCATACCTTTGTATGGAATTCATCAAACCTTTGTATGGAATTCATCATACCTTTGTATGGAATTCATCAAACCTTTGTATGGAATTCATCATACCTTTGTATGGAATTCATCATACCTTTGTATGGAATTCATCAAACCTTTGAATGGAATTCATCATACCTTTGTATGGAATGCGTTTTCTCCAATGGAGGTTATAATGATTGTGGAGTTGTTGTTCAGCGTTGGGTTTGAATTTGGTGGAAGGACAGAGAGCACAGTGGTAGTAACCCCCACACATACAGGACGGATCTTCACACTTCTCTACAGGCATGTCCTCGATACTCCGTACAACAGACACGTGCCACTGTCAAATCAACGAGAAAACTGACTAAGGGTTGTAAAATACTTCCATTGAGCTCAAAGAGAATCAAGTACTTGAATGTAAAATATGTGATAAGTGATTAAGATCAATCCCTAATTGAACTATTTGATCATTGTACCATGTATTCACAATTACCAATTTTCACCCAACAAGCTCTAAATCAAAATGAAAACTGAAAATGACCCTTACTTTTTGATATGAAGGGCTGTCCCAGAAGATTCATATTAAATTTTGTGCAATTGCCACAATATCATCAAAAGTGACTGTGTCTTAATTTTAGTCTTTCTTACAAATTAAAATACATGTTATATGAAAGTGGACAGTATCTGCAGGGTTATAATTTATATTGTTACCTTGATATTTGGAGCATCTTTTGGATGAGGACAAGTCACAGTAGATACAGACTTATCTACTCTTTGTTGGTCCATTTCCTCTCCTAGTCTCATGTTGGGAAAATGATTTCCCTTGCCCGTCTGGCATCTCCACATGTGTGTTATCAGCATACTTCTGTCCACAAAAATCTCCTCACAAAACAGGCAGTGGAAATGTTCCTCTAAGTTTGGACTACAGTTCTCAAGACACAGCTGAAGAGTTTCATCTGTATGACACCAAACACATATATAATTTAATTTTCTTTATAAAATAATAGTGTTTGGTCCTTTCTATAATTTGGTTTGTTTAGTTCTATGTCCTATTAACAGCCAGGGTTATGAAAGGATGTACCTGATTTGATTGTGGAGGAACATCAGAGTACCTGGAGAAAAACCACCGACCAGCGGTCAGTACCTGGCAACTGCCCCACCCGGAATTTGAACTTGTCACCCACAGGGGAAGGACTTGTATATGTTGGGACATCTAACAAGTAACCATTCAGCTACCGCGGCTTTCTATAAACATGCCGATCAAATACCAAAATAATAATAAGTATCCCTTATCTGAAATGAAAGTTTTCACCACAGGAAAGAGTGTCTGATCTAACTCTGTTTAGTCTTACTCAGTCTGACTTTCAGTCTTACTATATGATCACATCATAGGAGATTCACTGTGTGATATAGCCAAAAATATTTCCAATAACTACCAATTATAATATTAGAAATATAATACAGTGTACCACCACCGACAGTTTTACTATGAGATAGTCCAGGGGTGTAGTGATCGTAAGTGATCGGAACCCCTGGAGTGTCGAGGATGGCAATAAAGTGGCTGAGAAAGAACATGAAAAAAAAAAAATTGCATGCAAATGCAATACTTTTACATGTGAATGCAATACTATTTCATGTGAACGCAAATCTACTGCATGCGATTGCAATTGCGAGTGAACGCAATAATTATTGTGTGCGAAAGAAATAATACTTTTGTACGCAAGATTATATCACTTAGTAACTGACAGTTAATTGTCTGGTTTACTATTGCGTTCACACGCAACAATCATTGCAGTTGCACGCAATTCTATTGAATTCGCAAGCAATACTTTTGTGTTTGTATGCAATACTTTTGCGTTCCCACACAATAGTATATTGCTTTTGAATGCAATAACTTTTTATTTTTTTGTCCTTTCCCAGTCACCTATTGTAGTAAAACCAAGATTAACAAAACAATATGTAATCTGTATTATTCATTATTAATGTTCAATACATTATTTGAATCTCTGTTTCATCGACCAACCACGTATAATTTTTCTAACTACAAAATGCTCAGAAACCTCTTAACAACCAAAGTAAATACCCGTTGGTATTTGATATTATACATTATCAAAATTACCTTGGAAAATGATCTGTGATGGGAGTTTGTCATCGGGAGCTGTCACCAGACTGATGGACTTTTTCTGTGGTTGAGAAAATATGTTATTCGTGATACTTATTCAAATGCTAACTAATTCTTCAATTTGATATGCAAATTATACATTTAATTTAGTAAAGAAAAAGCTATCGTTCTTATATTTCTATTGACACAACACAGTTATTTAACATACCATAGATATATAGATATATATATAGATAATTTCCAGTACAGGAACTATTGTTCCTCTGCACCGGACTCGAAAATGTCATGTTTTAACATATACTGTTCATTTTCCGGTTATGGTAGCCCTGTAGTTGAAAATTATGTCTTCGTTTTTCCAATTAGTATCAAGTCTATTTTTGAAGCAGTTAATGTTTGGTGCTGAAACAACATCTTCTGGTAAACTGTTCCACATCTTACACTGTTCTGATGGTGAAGCTGTTACTCCGTACCATGTACATGTATATAGCTAAAAGATGCTTCACCGGTGACAGAGCATAAATGATACTCATCATTTTAACAATAATTGGTGTCTAATCATGTATATATGTCTAATTAACACAAAAAATAACATAAAATAATAAATTTTGATTTTGGTTCATGCACTATCAGTACTTCATTCCATATAGGACATATTGCCAGGGAATTTTTTCGGGATGCAATTAGTTATTTTCAATATTTTCATTTTTTTGTAACATTAGAAGCTCAAGCTTTTTACTGGTGGTAGTGGTGTAAAGTATTAAGTAACTTTTGTAACTGAAGAAAAATACTAAATCGTCTACTCCTGTTTTTGATAGAGAAAAAATACAATTTGTCAGCGGTGGAGCATCTTTAATGATAATTAAATTGTACCTTACTGTTCTTACCACGGTTTTAATGTGTTTCACAAGATGCGAATAGAAAGCATTTCTCTTCAAAATCTGTTTTTCGCAGCTGGGACAATGGTAGTGGCCTCTAGGTTTATCACCACAGTCTCGGAAACACTTCACAATTATCATATCTGGAAAACAAATCACAAAAACAAATCACAGCCTTGTACATGTTTATTCATTTGCCTGTTGTTTGAAATAATAAAGCATGCATTTTTACATGTCGAAAATTCACAACTAGTTGATGAAGATCTACAAGAACATGTGGATCAAATTAATACATTAAAATAGTGGATGTCTATAATTATAAGTAAGATTAACTTCTTAAAATACAAGTTTTTAGACTAGATGTGATGCATATATTTATACCTACCCTCATACTTGACTGAATGTGCAAAGTGTTTCAGCTCCAGATGATCTCTAACGCGTGAAGGCTTTGCTGGTTTGAAGTGTGACTTGTCACAGAAAGGACAATGTACTAACTTACAACCACACCCTGAATCTTTACAATAACCTAACTTGATGGAATCTGAAAGTGGGATGATGCTAATGTCTGTGGACTTCAGAGGGTAGTCATGGTCGGCCCCGCCAGTGTCAGTCCCTTTTGTGTTTAGATTACTTTGGTTTTCGTCATCTTCAGTTGCATTGGTCATTTCATCTTCTATTCCACCATTAGAAACATCATTACAGGCATCGTCTGCTGTGATGTTATCTAATCTGCTGTATGTTGTCATATTTAAATGATCAGCAGCTATAGACACTTCACTAAAATCTTTAGTAGCTACATCCATATTGAGATCTTGACTATCATCTGATAACTTCAAGGTGAACGTGTCTTGACTTCCATCATCTAGCAATTTGCAACAAACTGAAAAATAAATTCAACAAATAATCATGAAATCCCTTTTTCAAAAAGTTCAATTCATGTATGTGACATAGTCTGTCAGAATGTTGAAAAGCTACCGGTAAATGTCTTGTGTCATGACTTGGTAGTAGGACTATATTTACATGTATTGGTACTTAATTACTGTCTACATGAATGTTGTAAAATTTGCCTTATCAACCATCTCTGTATAACGCGCGTTGTAAACCTGTGCTTCAATTGACCAAAATCAGCACATTCAACTTGGGTATGAAGACCACCTGGCTAAGAAGACATTTTCTCTGTGTCCCATATGTCTGGTCTTTATAGACAGGTTTGACTGTACATACATTAGTAAGTTCTATAGGTAATTATTATGTATGTCTCCTATATAGGTAAAATATTCCAAAATGACATCTAAACTGACATCAGTCATTGTCAAACAAGCTGCACATTAATTGTGAATATAGACTATATAGCTAGGTCCTTCTAATTCTTGTGGGTTTTACTACCCTATATGATGCTTTCAATACAGATGATTATGTGGATTTGGTAATTGCACTATAGTCAGACATGAAAGGGGCTTATACAGTATGTTATCTTTCTTGATGAATCTAGCTCTCCACCTTCAATTGCAACTGCAAGCATGCAAACATATAGTCAACAGTATACCATTATTCAATGGGTTTAATTCAGATACATGTACCATGTGATATCTGATTGTGTAGGACTTGTAATGTTGATAGTCTTGTTCTTATTATTGTAGGTTCTGTATGTTGTGTCGTGGTGTAAAAATGTGTGAGTCAAACGCAGATTGGTAGCTTCAATGCATTTATTACATGTAATACAGATTTATGTATTAACCCCTAGAGTATCCAGGATGGTACAGTACATGTACAAGTACAATTGTACTGCTGTTACTGGTAAAAGGTCCCACTGTGTGTGGGTATCTCAATTATCTTAAAATTATCATTGATTGTGTCTACTTATTACTGTACTATGTTATCATTGTCGTGTGTGGGAGTCTGTGCAACTTTCTGTTTGGATTAAAATTGATATGTACTGTAGGCCTACATGTAGCCTGCTGCCTACATGTATGCTTTTGTAGGTTCATACAGTTGTAATTCTATATAAATATATACAAGGACGTATATGAGAAGGATAAGTCACACTGGGTTTTGTGCAGGTACGACGCAGGAGCTTTTATGTTTGTGCACTGACCATGACGCTGGGCGACAACCATTGATTTTCCTTTGATATCTGCCAGCCCAGCATTTGATGTAGCTTGTGGGTGAGAGGGTTACCGTCTTACTTTATGAAGCGTGCGGTCATTTCATGACCTGTCGTAACTTTCTAACAAAAATTTAAGACATTTCTTCTAAATCTTCCAGTACTTAACGTGAAATTTGATTAATTTTACATTGGTCTATGGTGTTTTGTTTGTCTCGATAATACAAGTATTTATTGAGAAAAATGTTTTTTATCCCGTTCATAGTTTTTTTTTATTCCCGGTTCATAGGCGTCTCGCGTGCTGTTTAGTAACTTGTTAAGAGACAGTGACAAATCATTCTCACCTATAAATCCTTGATATATATGATTTCTTAGGCCCAATCACCAACTGATACTGGCAGGCGACCAGTTCTCATTGAGTTATAGCCTACCAATTCTCGCTATCACACCTATAAAGCCTGTAGCTGACCGATAACCTCTCAAATAATGTCATCTTCTGATTTAAAAGACACTTTCATTATGAGTTCAACAAAAATTGACAGAAAATTCTTGTTTGATCATAGTTCATACAAGTACATGTAAGCTTTCATGCGATGTCCAGAATTGGTAGTATATAGATACTGTACTCGACAAGAACTGGTCGCCTGCCAGTACAGTTTGTATTTCAATTTATATGTTTATAAGTAAGCATTTCGACATAAATGACACCGACTGTTAACATGAAATAACAAAAACTAAAAAGGTTTTGTTTTGGAAACCTTATATCTTATTAGTGTAAGGGGTTACGGCCTACAGGCCTTACAGATAATCAGTAGCTCCTGAAGGTGATATCTTTTCCGCTACAACAGTAGCTAAACAGTTACAGTAGGGGACTAAAAGTTAACAGCAAATCAGACAGATTAGTGTAGCCACGCTACGTTCTCATTCATAATATCCAGGCAGTGTCTATATGTTTACGTTACAATTCCTGCTAATACACAATATTCATTTCGCTTAAGTTTTCCCGAGACAAACCTTATGTTATTAAATCTTCATACTGTTTTCGTATTGTTGCATTTGTACAAATAGAAAGTAGCCTCGTCTGCTATCAATCGCACTTCCCTCAAGTTGATACTGCATGAAAATGGCGTATCAACTGAATCCTAGCGCAGCGACGTCGTGCGGCAATCAGACATCACACAATCAAAGAAAGGTAACTCTTGTTACCATGAAGCAAAAATTCAATGTGTCGTAGATTAAAAGTTTCTTAAAATAAATAGCATTAAAAAAACTATAGCGATGGCCTAAGATGAGACTAGAACAAATAACAAGTATTTCTTTCCCCAAAAGCTAAGAAGGCTTTCATATAGCATTAGGGTATACGTAGGATGGTCAAACTTTTACAACATGGTACAACTTCGCGGTAAATTATAATTATCCGTCTAGCTTATATATAGACGAACTTAGCTAGCTAATTATCAGTGAATTACACGATTGTCTATAGTTAATCTGAATTAAAACTCAAAAGTAACTGCATGGTAGGTATATGGGAGACCGGGGCTAGGCCCCTTTTTTAAAAAGTTATTTTATTTATTTTGTAAATGATTTCTGAAAATATATCTTAAGTAAGGCATACTTTGGTTGTACGCAGTGTTCTCCCAAAGCAAGAGATTTAGATGGTGTTTTATTTAAATTATCTGTTTCTGCCAAAGCTGACAGTGCAAGTCAAAAAGTTGTTGTTGGTTTTTTTTTTTTCATTTTTTTTTTCTTCAAAATTCGTTTCTGAGACAGCCCCTTGCGTTTCTAAGGGCAGAGAGTCGCCATATTGTTTTAACTTTTGATACAACACAATGCATCCTCGATACTCCAGGGGTTCCGATCACTTACGATCTCTACACCCTTGGACTATAGTGAAATTGAAGGCAGCTCAGCTGAAAATATTTGACCAATCACAGACCAGCAAAGATTTCCTTCGAAGACTACAGAGAGAGCGACGCCCAACTTTAAAGCCACACAGTCAACCACAGTGTACCGTTATACGGTTCTTTTGATGTACATCAAAGGACTAAATTACCTGTTCTGTTCTGTTGCCTCCAGTTTTACGATGAGATAGTCCAGGGGTGTAGAGATCGTAAGTGATCGGAATCCCTGGAGTATCGAGGATGAACACAAGGTATCGACCCCTATATAAAGCGCGTGAACAACATACAGGTGCACCGGAACAAGGACGTTATAGGGACTAAATCGTTAAAAAAAATCATGTAATAAAAGATAAAAAGAATTGTAGAACTGAAAATAATTGTAAAAGTTTATACTTTGTGTTATAACAAAATTTAAAAGTTTGTATAACCATTTAATTTGTTCAAAATGGAGAAAAACTGAAAATAAATAGAAACGGCCTAGTCACTAATTCATGTTATTATCTTTCGGCGAGTGTAAACAATACCTATGTGCATGCGCGATGCGGGAACATTCAAAACATCCGATCGAAGGAAATCTCATCTGTCTATAATGGCACCGTGGAGAAGGTTAACGGAATCGGGGTGCGCAGGAGGTGCGTACCTCTGATTTAGGAGGTGCTGGGGCGGCATTGGGGGGGAGCTGGAATCAAAAACTCACTTGTAATTCAAAATTCAATATATATCTAAACTAGATAGCTTGACCTAAATTGATATGAGAAATATATAATACAAATGATTAGATTGTAATAAAATAAACAAGATAATTGGTACTTCGTAAATGGACAATTATACATATACATGTATAGCAAGCATCTTTTTGTTCGGCGTATAATTCACTACTATCGTTTACAATTATCTTTAAGTTCATTTTTTCCCTCTACTATACATCTTTGGAATGTTTTAGACTATAACATTAGAAATTCTCCTTCCATAAATTCTTTTAAACTCAATATTATGAAATCACTGAAAACAAACACAAATTTCCTTTTGCAACATATGGACCAAGAAAACTTAAAATCCTCCATTGTTGTCTAAGAAACCGAGCAAGTTCCCTAAATTACCACCTTTTTAGAGCAAATCTTACCGATTCTGCATATTGTCAGTGTGGACATCCCTGTGAGGATAGCTATCACTTCTTTATTGTTTGCCCTTTGTATGCCAATCATCGAGCAATTCTCAACACTGAGTTATCGTGGTACGAAGGCGCCATTAACGTTGATATTCTATGCGAAGGTGATCTTAACATTTCAATCATCAATAACATGAAAATTGCAAAAGCTGTACAGCAATTCCTGGTAAGAACGGGTAGATTCGATTGATCGACTCTTTCTCCCTCTCTTTATCTCTCTCTCTCTCTCTCTCTCTCTCTCTCTCTCTCTCTCTCTCTCTCTCTCTCTCTCTCCCACTCTCTCTCTCCCTTCTCTCTCTTTCGCTCTCTTACTTATTTCCTATATCATTTTGTAAGTTGTCAAGATTTTTTTTTCCCATTTTTCATTGCTTGTTTTATGTATAATAATGGCATCACACGAATACTAAGAGTACAAATTAATCTATTTCTTAAACCAATGAATGGGATTAATCTCTATCTTTCTCCCCCTCTCTTACTAGTTTAATGTTCTTGGTGTTTTATGTGAATTCATACTATTTTGTTCCATGTAATCACGTGACTATTCATTTATGTATGTTTATATTTTCTATATTTCAGGAGAAGTCACATATAAGTTGGAAAAACTTAATGACTTATCCTTTTGTCATTTTATGTCAATAAAATATGTTTAAACTAAACTAATTCATTATGCAGTTACACATTGTAAAATGCCTGTAGTAATTTCATAATTGGATGATTTACATCAATATACAAGGGTTGTAAGGTATAAATTATTACAAGGACGTATCCTTGATTATTATAACTATCTGGATTCCTATCTATTCCACAGATCTCTCTGATCACGAAAGTGTATAACGGATGGACATAGGTGTTAAATACGGTGTTTGTCACTCAGTTGACGGATAATGCTTCTTTGGCTGAGTCAGTCGGTAAAGCCGTAGTTTTTCCCACCGGAGACCCGGGTTCGATTCCTGGTCACTCAGCAGGAATGTGTATTTTCCCTGTTCCTCTAAATTGGCGTCCAACTAAATCCATGGAAGGTGGCTGAGAGTCTTAGGTTGAGATTAAGGAAATCTTCAGAAAAACGATAGAAGTGTATATTATTTTGCTCCAAAAGAAGTAAGGGAAAACAACTGTTTGAGTATAAACCAGCTCAACAGAGAAATGGCATACTTTTGGGTTTAATCATTTACAATTTCAAACATCAACATCAGTGTTTGAATTTATCGTCGGTAAGCTACGGAATCTATAAACATTTGTTCAGTGATAATACACAAATATCTACCTGTTTCGACGTGTTTTTTCCGATATATCTCTATGCAGTTTTGAAGTGTTTTCGTGTGCAAAAAAAAAGAGGCATTATATCTTGCTTTATTCGAATTGGAAGTGTAACACTTAAGTGTTTCAAACTACGGAAATTATGGCAAAATAAGTATCTTGACAGACAAAGATATACATGTATATTTAATTTTTAATTTGATAAAGCATTGCGATTAACTTATTGTTTTGTTTCAGTAAATGCAAATGGATATGCTTAAGATAATACATTAAAGTGCTAACGTTACTAAGCCCGGCAGATCGTTCCCTTTCCTTATACAATTTATAAACTGTTTACCGTTTCCGTTACGTCTACGAATATTGATATTACATCTTATGTTAATGAGTTTTACACTACAATGTCTAAGCAGACATAAAAGTGTGTTCTTAACAAAGAGGAACACCGATAGTGCTCAACACAAGCTTCCAAAACAGATCGTTTATAATGATGAGTTTGGCTGTGGTCCCTTCCCATTGTCCCTGAGATACTTTATTCGTTAGGGACTGTCATTATGATATTACGTTGACACCACCGTAAATAACCAACCATTATAAACACAGTACAACATATATGTCTGGGAAAAGCTATAATAGGTGCGGCGTCTTACTATGTTTGACACGCTACATTCCGTTATATCTAGTTCCATTGCGAACTAAAGCACATACCAACTTGGGAGTCGTGTATCATTAATGTTAACAGTTATCAAGGATTCTGATGATGACGCAATTTCAATACTCACGTGAGAGTAGTTCAGTGCTTAAAAGACAATATCAGCACGGGTTTTGGATTAATGATCTTTGGCTCGCCATAGTCAGTTTGTAATGGACTTCCTCTCAGAATGTCTTATGGGATACCGAGTAACGTTACAAGGAAAAAAAAACAAAGGAGAGATTTGACTACCGTAAGTTGTGACATTGCAGATGGGTCCGAATAGCTTTCTGGGATACCACGATGTCCTGCCCAATGGTTGATATCAGACACCATCATATAAACAGTTATAACATACTGTGCAATACATCTATGTAAAATACAATGCATTTTAAATGCAATAGGGAGAACAGGTATGATTCTAACGCACTATCTGTAAAGCCAGATAGGCCATCTTATGGCGAAAAACCAACATTACTATTGTTAAATGTTTAAGGGAATGAATTGTAAAGGAACTAATCAATCAACTCCACAAAAAAAAAAAAAAACAAACATTTCTATTGAATGGATTATCAGTCTTTCATTTCGACTCATACACTATCCCTTTTATACTTTAAATTTTGAAATACTGAAAAGGAAATACATGAACTTATATACATACATGTATATCGAAATAAATGCGATTACGTAGACACACGCATTAGCACTTTCATCGTAAATAGCTTCATGATATGTTTAGTATTTGGATACAGTTAATGTATACTGTTACTAGGTAATAAGTAATATATTACGTCATATAAGAGTGATTTAATATGTTACGTCATCATTGTACGGGAAGAAAAAACATATGGTAATTTGTATTAAATAATACTATTATAAAGTGCATACCCTTTTCTCTGAAAAAGTATGGAATGCTTGCGTTTTGCAAATGTGCAAATGCTCACGTAATTTTATTTTCTGTACTATGGAGTTTGGATGTGCTACTTGTGTACTCTTACCTTAGCTCTTAGTGTAGTTGCATCCTGGGCGTATTAGCTTTCGTGATTCCGTATCTAGGTAGGGTCTGGTAATAAATTGAGAAATTCTGAATTTGGTTCCGAGTATAGTGTGTCTTAGCGAATAAACTATGGAAACGATACGGCATGAACCGAACAAGTAAATTTTATCAGACTGTTAAATCATTTTACTGAAATGTTTGTTGTTAAGTGATTCTGATGAACAATTTGATATAATTTTCATTTTCATCCTGATATATTCAGTCGAATGTGTGTGCGTTTAACTGTTTCACAGCTTTGTTATTATGTCCAGTCTCTCTGTTCAAACATAACTTTGATTGTCGTCGCTATTTGTCATTGCTTGCTTAATCTCCACATTTGGTAACAACATATTGAATATTTTCTTTAGTCTTTGACATTCAAAGGGATTCATTCAATTTTTTTGGTTGTCATTTGCTGTTGATAAATACAAGTTTTTATTCTACAGGTTCTTCAATGCATTTTTTGCGGTTACCAATATTAAGGATGTACACCTCTGAGAAGTCAAAATTTTCTTGTATCAAACTTTTTTCTCATATAGATTTTTGGAAAAAGCAGTTCATGCCATACAAGAAAATGGAAGAAAAAACATATGTCGGTGTGCTTGTTTTTGAGCTATTGTCATTCAAAGATACCAATTTGACAAAATCTTGGATTTTTTGGGATTTTTGCCGTTTTGACCATATACACAAGAGTTTAAAGCCATAATTTCCTAATGAGATGTTTGATATGTATGGAAGTTTGAAGAACTTATTTTCCTGTAGTCTTCTTTAAAAATATACAGTTTTGATTAATAAGACTCATATTTTTTCTCATAATAACAACATATGCTACCCCTACCCAACCTGAACGACATCGGGCATTACACGTGATTTATCTCCCCTCGGTAGCTCCGGTTGCCCCTACCCCTTAATTTTGAGCTACAAAGTACACCATTTTCAGCCATTTTTGCCAAATTTAACCCTTTATAGAAACAGTTGTGGTATTAAACTTTTGTTGATATTTTGCATATCAATAGGAAATGGTTGTTCTTTCTAAATTAGGCAGAAAAGGGGGGGGGGGGGGGGGGGGGGGGGAGGGTCAGTGTGCTTACTTTTTTGCCCCATTTGAATATGTGTTATTTTTCAGTATTTAAGAGTAAAAAATAAAAGTGCTCAAATTACCATTAAATGTAAAAATAAAGTGACAAAAGCTTATCACTTCACGCAATAATGCTCAATATTTTAATAACCACGAACCTAGTAAAGATTAACAGCATACAGCTAAAAATATTTGTGCAGTGATGATTTAAGTAAAAACAATTTCAGTAAAAAATGGTTAAACTATGGCTCTACTCAACGAGGAAAAAGACACAATTTTAAAATGGCTGCCAAATGGGTCATTTCTTAAAATCCCTGTATAAAAAAATCTACTGAAAATAGAAATGTAATTTTTTGACAAAATTTGCATCTGGCAACTTACTACAGATATTGATAAAATATATTTGAAAATCTCATAACTTCTTTGATCTTTGTCGAAACGAGACTTCAACGGGACTGAAACCTCAGAAGAATACATCCTTAAATAATTATTAACTTTCCTTAATTACCTGACTTACATTATATATAATAAGGGCGCAGCCCTTCGTGCCCGAAGGGCGCAAAGTGCGAAGCACTTCTAAGGTAACACGCGTACGTACACGAAAATATAACAAAAACAATCTTTTAAAATTCAATCCAACACACTGACAGCTTCAGTTTGCGGCCGCCATTGTTTTACCCACTGTAAAAAAATCCCATCAGCGTGATCCGGTACTTTGAAGTCATCTCATTATATTATCAAGCTGTTCAAACGCTTTAATGATCCGACGAACATACTAATCTTCATCCGGCAGAAGTTTATGATCAGTGCTATTTGCTCTTTATTTGCAAGCGTTCAAGTGATAGACCACTTTCAATATAATCAGCTAACCAAAAACAGAATATCTGTTACGGAAATAAAATGTGGATTTCCTTCTCAAATGGGGGTTTGTGGACAAGGACAGAGTGTGAATATATGAATAAAAATAAACAGAAAATTCGGTCGGCTCCGTTATTTCCATAAATTGAATTTTTTAATATAGTATAATTAATGGTTTACTGAAACATCTGGCTGCGCCCTTTAAGGCCTTGCCTTCAGTCATATTAATAATAATAAAAATTCTGTAAGAGGTTTCTTCATAATTACAATTGTTCTGAAATCAGAACGATTTTTTAAGTGTTCTAGAAAAATTAATGTAGTGTAACTTTTTTTCACTGCTGCCATACTTGATAGGTCTTTATCACTACTGTGTTTATTCCCGTTGAAAACAAGCGTTCTGACGCCCTTCGTGGGTTAAGTTTATTTTCCGAATTTAAAGTCAACAAAAGAAGCGAAACAGTATCAAGAAACAATGCATTTTCAGCTCTAATATCGACATTAGTCGGGCACAAATACCGGATAATAAGAATTTCCTGTAATAGTTGCAATAGGAAAATATTTCGATGTCAGTAAATAACTGTTTAATTTCTTTCGTTTGATTCAATTCCTAAATTTGATGACTTGATCCCGAACATTTCAGTGACGTCACTTTTAGGAGTGAATGAAACGGCAGGCAGTCCCACCAAACAGAGACATCACAATCACCGGAATGACGTCGCTTACATATTTCCCAAGGTAGTAAAAAGGAGTACACACTCATTCGGTTTAGTGAATGCATCTTTTCTTGATCATCAAAGAACCGTTTCGCTTTGAGCGAAATTGTGTAAATAATAGGCAATTTGGTTTCGTTTTGAATACCATCTTCTGTATGTATAATGAAAACGTTGCAGGATAAACAGAATACACGGTCACTATCTTACAATACAAGTTTTATTCGGTGCCGACATGGAAAACCGAGATGACTCGGCAAGACCTCCTAATCTCATCTCATCGCACAAACGATAGCGGCATCGATATTAATTAAAGCAAAATACATGTAAAAATGTCCAACGACGGAAATATTGCAAGTATATTCATTTTTTACATACACTAGTAATTAGAAAAATCATTTATTTCATCTTGACTAAATGATTTGCAAATCCCATACACTGCCTGCAAGGAGACGTCCTTGGCCTATCGCTACCCACGATGCTCTCGATCGTGGTCTTATATTATGTAACTTTTCATGGTATATTCAATCTAGATATATCTGTTTTCGACAGTTAAATTTCTATGAACATGTGTCAAACAAGCAGTCTCAACTGCTATTCCGAGACCGTAAAATGCAATCTTGGTCACCTCAGCCAAAACACAGGGACACGCAAATTATGACAGAAACGTTTACTAGTAATTTGATACGTATGTCATTCAAAAGTATTGGAGACCTTTTGATATGCACGTGTAAATTATGGCGTTTCAAGTGGCTGCCCGTATTATTTTTTTGTGAAAAATGAATTATACATATATGTTATAAAAAATTCGGTTAGTTTTTTTTATTGTCATTATTGTTATATACACTGTACACAGGGACCTGGCACGAAAAAAATTAACCAATTTAATACATATATATATTATAGTATCAAGGGTATGAACTCGGCGGTCGAGAAAAACGGACCTATTTTTTAAAACCGTGATTATTGAATGAATAAAATTGACCAAGTATTGACGAAGTTATGGCTTGATGAATCGGGAAATTTACGAAAAATATGCTAGGTAGATATTTCCCTGTCCGGTCGAAATGTCGTCTCGGCTCTAATGGGTACCTCAAAAACCAAGCCAAAATCATAAAATCTACGCTTGTGGTGGTAAACAGTATCCATAACTGTGTTCATCCACAATCTCCTTTGGAGGCGTCATGACCCGTACTTTGTAGGAACTCCATTTAAACATCGTGTAGCTATATATATAGCTCACTTACTTTAACCGTCAGCGCCATGTTCATTTTTCTCTCGGAATGCTTCTCGACTTTACATATCGTGACTTCATTATGCAAATTATGTAATGTTGTGCTTATGGGTAAACTCGAGAAGCGTTCCGAAGAACAAATGAACATGGCGGTGACGGTTAAAGTAAGTGAGCTACACGATGTTTAAATGGAGTTTCTACAAAGTACGGGTCATGACACTTCCAAAAGAGATTGTGGATGAACACAGTTATGGGTACTGTTTACCACCACAAGCGTAGATTTTGTGATTTTGGCTTGGTTTTTGAGGTGCCCATTAGAGCCGAGACGACATTTCGACCGGACAGGGAAATGTCTACCTGGCATATTTTTCGTAAATTTCCCGATTCATCAAGCCATAACTTCTTCAATACTTGGCCAATTTTGTTCATCAAGCATTCAATGGAAAGATAAATTATTTCTCTTTAAGGTAAGATATCCGTCAATGTTGTATAGAACCCATTTATTAAAATAATCACGGTTTAAAAAAAAATAGGTCCGTTTTTCTCGATCGCCGAGTTCATACCCTTGATCACAGGCGTTTGTAATATATAATGAATATTAATGATAATCAAAAATCGGATCGAATCATATAGAAATCAATACAAGGCAAGACACTTTGGGCAGGACGATTTTTACCACAATTTTTCAAAGTTATTTTTTTAGTACTTACTGTGGTCAGATTTTCACAACACATACGCCGATATTTCCATTATGAATCGTAGTTTAAGTATCCATATAGTTAAAATGATTAATCCGTTACAGCTTGAGGTTATTAAACACGTTTGTCACCAGCTTTGAATTTTTCCGCCATCAGGACGGTTCGTCGGACCGGAAGTAGGTTCGGAATACCTTGGACTTCATCATGCGGCAATGAAGGTGAGTTCCGGAAAAACCAGCTCCGCACCAAATAATTTTGGCGCACATTTATAAAAATGGGGAGCGATATTGTTTCGTGGTAAGAAAAAGTCATTGTTCGCATTTATTTGATTATCATAAAATATAATTTTTGCTGTATAATTCTGATCAGTTCGTTTGTTAAACGAAATGCACACTGTCACAATGAAGGATGAGTCGTAATATTTTTTTTTTTAATTTTGAAGGCAAGTGGTGTCATTCAAACTAGAAGTTGAATGTTGTCCGTATCTTGATTTCTGCACATGTATGGAATACGGATAAAATTATTGATCACAATATTAACTTAAAAGTTGTAATATGAGAATATTGTAATTGTCAAAAAACATTTATACAGATTAATGTTTCCAATAGCTAAAGGCATTAAAGAAAAATTAAAAAAAAAAAAAAAAAAAAAAAAAAAAAAACACACACACACAATAACACTGTAAAAAAAAAATAAAAAAAATAAAAAAAAAAAAAACCAGAAAAATAATTCAATAAAAACAAATACTAAGCTGACATATAATATATTATTCTGAAGTAAATGGATTTGTATTGACTTCTGACAAGTGTTCTGATTAGACAATGGCTCTAAAAGTAATTATAATCCATGTGATTATTTTTAAAAAAATTATTACTTTAAAATAAAGGTAGGCTGTGTTAAATATTGTTAATATAACATGCTTCAAATAAATATAATTAACTTTAAAAAATCACAATCCTTATATAAACACAACTTAATTTGTCTTTTTTTTCATGTTGAAAAAAGTTAAATGATGTGGATAAAAAAGAGAAATGTTCATTCAGATATATAGTTCCTTCCTTCCAAACATGTCATAATTTATTTGCTTTCCTTCTACTTTGATATACAATTTGTATTCGAATTACAAAATAAAACCTGCCCCTGTCTCCCAAACCACCATCACCCTACCCCTGTCGCCCATGTAAACATGTATAAATATATATTTGAGCCTAAGGCTGGCACTTGCATTACCTGTTGCCGAGGTCTTTTTATCGACGTTTATCATTAGCATATCATTTAGCCTTTCCCGTCTCAATTGTGATACAGGGACTGCCACTGATCTAGGGGTGTTGCGCGATATTCGAGTGTACGGCTAAGTCTGTCCATTGTGTTACATGGTGGCGTTATGATAAATTGATCACTTTTCTGTACATTCTTGGCAAAACCATTCATCTGGAAGCTCATCTAAACTGTCTATTTTTAAACACAGTCTATGAAACCAAGTTTCACATCTGTCACAACCAACTGAATCAAAGCTTGCATCCTTTTCACATATACCACAAGGCCACAAAATTTTCTTCCGTTTCGCCAATCCCTTTCCTTTTCCAGAACATTTCCTTTTCCCTTTTACTGGCACCTTTGAGGATTGTTTTTCTGTTATAGAATCAGAACTTGTACTGGTACCAGCAACCTCAGAACTCCCAGAAGCTTTCTGAAACATACTACTGTCAGAACTTGTACTGGTACCAGCAACCTCATAACTCCCAGAAGATTCCTGAAACACACTAGTGTTTTGAAATTCTATGGAATCTGTGATTGTCCCTTTTAAACTGTCCTGCATTTTCTTCTTTGTATTACCAGCTTTTAATCCATACGCTTTACACAAAAGGGTGAGTTCACTTTTATTAAATTTATCCACAAGAAAATCTTCACTGCCTAACACTTCTGCTTGCAGTCTTTTATGAGAGGCTAGTTTGTCCCTTGTTTTGTCTTCCAATAAAGTTTGAAAATTGAATTTTTCTTTGCTTTTGCTTCGACATGTTATTTGTTTTCTTGTTGCTGCCTTCTTTTTCACCCTGTTGATGTCCATATATTCTTTCCTAAATTGTGATAGCGACATACGCACATATTTGAATACGACTTCATCAAAAAGTAACTTGACAATTTCTGAAGGCTCCATAAATAATTTTCCCCATGTACTTCTTAAGACAGCATCATGTTGAAGAGATGATTTTAAAAAATGTCCGAAATTCTGCCTGTGTAAGTTTAAATTTGAAGAGTTTTGTAAGGTCCTGATTTTCGTATCAAGCAAAAAGAAAAATGCAAGTGCAGCATCATTAACAATGAAAAGACTGCGACCAACATTCTGCTTCCGAAAAATTTCTTTGAGTGAATGTTGGTCCTCGCACTCCGTTGAATCTGCACGTAAGCTTTCCAGGAACTGTCGCTGTGAAATAAAATTTTCTGTTTCTTTTACCCTGTTCTTGTTGTAAAGAGAGCCTGAAATGCTTTTCTTTGATTTTTTGAGTAGCGAAGATATGCACCATCCAGCAATGTATCTTATTTTGCTTCGTCCTTCTTCTGATTCTGTAAACTCCTTGCCTGTCTGTTCAGTAATTTCAGCCTGCAGTTTACTCCTGCACGGTTCAGCTTTAGCGTGTATCAAATAGTTCCTTAATTTTGTTGCAATTTTCCCAATGATATTGTCATGTGCTGGTGAAAGGTTGTGCCCAAATAAATATTGAACTTGAATACGGTGTTCAGGTGAACAGACAAGCGAGTTGTATTCTCTGTAAAATAAATGGATTTCTTTGTTTGTTAGAGATTTTGATGGTAAATTGTCTAATAAGGCCGAAATAGAGTTAAATAAATATGTAATAAACTGGTGAGTGCTATCCTGGTTTTCAAGTAGAGTTTTCACCACAGCATTCTCCTTCTTCTGTTGCTCTGTTCTTTCCTGACAATTTTTCACTTCCCCTAAAATTGCTGTAACATTGATATCTTCTGGAAGTTTCTTTGTGTTTTGATCAGGTTTTGACATTTTCTCAATCTCATCCAAAATTTTCTCAATTTCATCAGCATCATCACCATCGTCTGTGTCATAGTCCTCCGGTTCATTATCACCACCATCACCATCATCATTATCACCACCATCACCACCACCACCATCATCATCATCATCATCGCCAGTTTTTCCTTTCTTATTCTCTTTGTGTCTACAACACTCCAGCGTTATTTTCAGTGGAAGAGGAGCTCTTTCATAAAATTTCACAACCTCTTGAGGAGGTTTCCGCACTCCTGAAGGGTTGAAATTTTTAACTTGCAGATCTTTCTTACAGGTTGTCCTGCTAAGAGCAACTGTAAGTTGCCCATATTGACGCATATTCCTGCATTCCATGGTGACACGTCTCATGGTTAATCCCTGTGATTTGTGTACGGTCAGAGCAAACCCAAGGTCAAGAGGAATTTGTACCCGTCGTCCAATGTCCCTTTTTAGTAAAACACAGTATTTTGTGTAATTGTATGGTGTGATTTTCTGTGTCTTGTTTATACTCGGAAAGTGCACAAATACTTGGCCCGTTTCTAATCTCTCGACAAATCCACAAAGTCCATTAACTAATTCATCCGAAAGGTTGACATTGAGAATCACAGGGCAATTTTCTTTCAGATGTAGTTCACTTTTGGCCCTAACACCTGATGTGTCACCTTCATCTGTACACTTGTACACAACTTCTTCACCTGCCAAAAAATGGATTGAGATTAAACCAATATATCATTCTGTTCAACTGTCTGCTAAATTAATTTTAATTGTGTATACTGCTGATTTATAAAACACTTTGTGTATATCTTTAAAACAAAGAAAAAATTATGAGTCATGATAAGTTATAGTTTAGAAAATGTGAAAAGCAAAAAAGATTGATTGAAACATAATGTAATGTAAAATATAATTTATCACAGGGCCGTGGTGGCAGAGTGCTAAAGTCATCTCATAATCAGCCCATGATCTCTAGCCCCTCCACCTCAGGGTTGCTAGTTCAAATCCCATGTGGGACATTTGCCAGGTCAGTAGTCAGTGGTTTTCTCCAGGTACTCTGGCTTCCGATGTGAAACTTCCTTAAAAATTACCCTGGATGTTTATAGGATGTTTAACTAAACTAGAAAACTGACTGTCCATCAGAAAGGCCCTGCTTAATACAAAATGCATCAACTAATCATCAATTACTTTAGAATATTTGATATAAAACAATTGTTTCTACATGTATTTCAAGAACTGTGACATACCCGGGGAAGCTGTAATAAATCTCGACACCCCCCCCCTGATCACAGACAGATGGACAGGGCACCTACATTTCATGCAGGGCTCTAATTAAACAAAACTCCCATTCATTAATAATATTTAATTGGTATTAGTACATAACCATGTAATAATACCCTTCACTGTAACCAAATACAAAGGTATATGTTCAAATATTTTCAAATGAATGACCTTGAGACAATTACCAATGCCATATGGTGAAATGTACTAAATTTGTACTATAATTTTGTAAATTGATGTGTTATTCTTCTTTAATTCATTGAAAAATAAGTTAAGATTTAAAATATCTACAAATACCCAAAAATAATTGAACTTTTTTTTATTTACAGGCTTTGCCTTCACCTAGAAGAAGACTCAAATGGAAAAATAGAGAAGAATGAACTGCTACAGAGATTTAATGATCACCAGTTTATAGAAACTCCTTCATATACAGCCATGTCAATGGACATCTTTTCGAAATATGTTCAAACTGTTTTTCCTTGTGTTAAAATGTCAAAATTGAGAGATGGTGGAAATGGAAAAAGAAAACTTGTGTATAGTGGCGTTAGATACTTTATAGAGGAGCAATGTGAAGATCAAACATATAACTGTGTTACTGCTGAAAACTTTGATGTGTCAAAAGTTACCTTCCCTTACTTCTGCTCACAAAAAGAAGACGAAAACCATGTTTTTTATATCAAGGCCAATATATCTATTAATGGAAATCAAGTACTGAAGAAAGTGTCAATAGATTTTCAAAACAAATGTTGGAAAATGGAAGTCAGCGGAAATATTGTAGATTTATTACGACTTTCAATATCAGATGTGTTTGACAAATTAACATACAGGACCATACATAACATTCTCTACATTGGAAACCTGATTCAATTATGCACTGGTGTAAAAGATATAGACAACAGTTTAATCCCTGTGAATGTGTTTGCAGAGAATATTGTTTTGGGACAAGAAGAAAGCATCAGAAAGTTGAGGTGTTCAAACTGTTATTGTGTAGTAACAATATTATCTAAAGGTCATGCATGTCGTAATTGTATAAAGAACATATCAGATTTCAAACAAAGAAATTCAAAGTCAGCAAAAATTGTTTCTGAGGAAGATACAGAGGATATTTCAAATATCCTGTTAAGTGTTTTTCCAAGTGCATCCACAGAAATGCAGGCATTTCTCCAAGATCAACACAAAAACCTTATCAGATCAAAGCATGGTGTTAGGTGGGACAAGGACACTATCAGGACCTGCCTGGAACTATGGTGCAGAAGTCCAAGGTCTTATGAAAATTTTAAAGGTGCCAATCTGTTTAATTTACCTTCGGGAAGAACACTCCAGCGTTACAAAAATACCTTATCACAAACATCTGGAATTAACCAAGAAATCCTAGAGTGGATGTTCAACACAGCTCAGAAAGTTAACCTACCACCATCTGGCTATTATGGTGGAATTATCCATGACGAAACAAAAATCCAAGAAGCCTTAGTTCTTAACACAAAAGGTAAGGAAGACCAGTTGGTTGGTTTTGTGGAAACTGGTGTAGAAGGGGACTCCTTAAATGCTATAAAAAGTGGTAAGTCAGAACCGGTCCTGGCAACCGAGGTTCTGCAAGTAACATTTTTAGGATACACCGGATTTCGGTTTCCATTAGCTCATTACCCAACTAACACTGTCACTGCTCCAGAACTATATAATATCCTGTGGGACATAATTTCTGCTTTACAATCATGGGGATTCTTCACAGATTACATTCTTCAGGATGGTGGGGATCAAAATAGACAGTTTATGCGGATGCATTTCAAAGATGATGCCGATGCAGAGGAAAACTCATACATGAGTCTAAATATCCACAATCTCTCTCGCAAGGTTGCACATTCGCAGGACTTTTCTCACAATGTTAAGAAGTTACGAAATGCCTTACTTTCAAGTGGACTTGAGAAACACCACACTCGACACCTTCAAAAGAATGGACAATACATACTCTGGCAGATGTGGGTAGATGCAGTTAGATGGGATGAAACTACTAACTCTCGACGTGTCAACAGGAAAATAACCTCTTTACACTTATACCCTGATAGTGCTGAGAAAATGAGAAACCATCTAGCTGAGGAAATGCTAGATAAAGACTTCTTGAACTTGATGCTGGCATTTCAAAATTCACTGAAAAATGGATCGGCTCTTGATGCAGCGGTTGACTTCCTTTATCAAACAAGTGCATTGATATCCATTTTCAGAGACAAGAGACCAATTTCTTCTCTGCAGGACAGTCGGCTAGCAGAACTCAATAAAATCAAAACATGGTTATTTGAATGGCGAGAAGAAGTAAATGCACTTGATGAGATGCCGTTAAAGGACAAAGAGAAATGTCTTCCTAGCAGGAAATGCTTCAACGATCAAATTAGTTTGATCTCAACATTTGTGGAAGTCTGTAAAATCCATTTGAAGGATTTTCCCAAATCCTCCATTTTCCCTGGAAGGTATAATTCAGACATTATAGAAAATAACTTTTGCCAGGTACGGGGAATCCACAATGGGAACAACACTCACCCAACTTATCAAGCTTACCGAAGTACGATGAATGCTGTGATTCTCGGACAGTCTTCAAAATCCCGCGGTAGGAAATCCAATGTAGGGCAAATAAGTGCAGACCCATACTCATATGGGGCAACAGTTTCTGCTGTTCCCAAGAAAAGAAAAGTGCTTGGAGACATCTCAAATACACATTAATAACTCATCAGGCCAATGGATCTGCTCAATAATAGTCAATATACATTAATACAACATTTTGAACAGCAAAACCATTATAACTAGAAGCCCAAGGGCCTTAACAGTCATTTAAATTCCAAGAGGAAGTGTGCCTTTGAAATAGGTTTTTTAAAAACAGTAATTGTGCTATCATGTCACAAAATGGCTGTCATAACTGTCAAAGTAATTATTTTTCAAAGCCAAAAAGGAACAAAATTTATGGAGTGTGTTCTTTCCTTACATCCCTGCCAAATTTCATCTCAATTCTACCATTGGAACTTAAGAAGAAGTTCAAAATGTGCTTTTCAAGATGGCTGCTCTGGGGGCCATCTTTGATTTCTTACTGGCCAAAAATACATCAACACTTGGTCAGGACCTTCATTCCAGGCATGTTTCAACTCAATCACCCCGGTGGAATTTAAAAACAGCACATACACTTTTAAAAAGACATTATCTAAGAATTGATTGTTATTTTTCATCAAGGAGGTAGATGAACAGTTCGTTTAGTATTATTTTTGTTTGCTTTAATTTCAAGTCCTATCAACAGTCAGGGTCATTTAAGTTTATGGTGTAGAGGAAGCCAGAGTACCCGGAGAAAACCCATGACATGCGGTCAGTACCTGGCAACGTTAACTGCACCAAATGTGATTTCCACTCACAAATAATAGTATTAGGGTATTCATTAGTACTGAAGCCCTGAAGTGCCACGGGGGTGTTAGTTTTATCTGGCAGCCGCCACTTATTTATCTGGCAGTCACCACTTAATTTATCGGGCGGCCACCACTTATTTATCTGGCGGCCGCCAATTATTTATTTCTATAACACAAGCAGCCAATTAAGTGGCGGCCCCCAAATAAAACTAACACCCCCGTGGCATTTCTGGGCTTCCGTACATAACAAACCCTTGTGCTTGAATAAACTTCATTGTATGCATGAAATATGATACAATTGTGTACCTTCCAAATCCATTAGACACCGAGCATTGTGAATATCAACATCAAGGTTATTGCCATATAAGTGGATAGGTGGATCACCAGGAGGAAGAGGTCGCGCAAGTCGACGGAGAAGGAAAGTGCTGTCTTCCTTTAGCTGACCTCTGAAATTGAACATAAATTAATACAAAAGATTTATAAGGAAAGTGTATACCATGTAAACTACCACCTTACAACAAGCGTAACAACATGTATTTTATTTTGTTTGTTTGTTTAAGTTTTACTTCCTAAAAACAGCCAAGGTCATTTAAGGACGTTTTGGAGGAAGCCAGAGTACCCGTAGAAAACCATCGACCAGCGGTCGGTACCTGGCAACTGCCCCACATGGGATTTGAACTTTGAACCAAGAGATGGAGGGCTAGTGATTATTGGCGGTGACGCTTAACCACTTGGCCACCATGACCCCATGCATTTCGAAATGAGCAAACAAATGTACATTATATATCATTTATACAATGTAAATTATTTCATAACAAATTTACTTGATTTTGGTATCATAAATATTGTATACATGTACATGTATGTATACATTTGTATGTTAAAACAGACTAATAATTTTGAAAAGGTTATTGCCCAGGGGCTATGTGTAGTCACAAGATGGGGCATACTAGGGCATATATTGGTCTTCACTAAGGAGAAATATTGAGCGACACATTTTCACCAGGTTTTATTCAATGTGATTTATTTATGATCTCCAAATTTCATTATGTAGAAGTAAATTAGTATTAAATCCATTGTAATCCATGACAATACATCTAATCTTTTTAGTTAATTAATTGATAACCATAATTTGTACATAAACTTGAACTATAAACATTGATTTCAACATTTATCTATAATGTAACTGCTACTGCAAACTTTACCTTGCAACCTCACTTATTGCACGAGATAAGTCCTCGTCTCTTTGGCGATGCACCGTAGTCAGGTCTACATGGTGAAAACAATCTATGAGGTCAGATGAAAAAACATAACTGCCATCATCACCATAATGTGGGGAAGGTACGGGCGGAAGCTGATAAAAGTCTCCACATAACACAACCTGCATACCACCGAATGGTCTATCATTGTTTTTCACTGCCCTAGATACATGTTCAACCTGCTCAAATGTTTTTTTACTGATCATGCTTACTTCGTCGATGATTAATACATTTGTTTCCAGCAGTTCTCTTTTCCTTTTTTCATACCTTTCATCATTGAACATCAGCTCAACCATCTCATCATCACTAAACCGTCCATCTAAAATTCCAAAGAATTTGTGAATTGTTACACAAGTCTTGTGAACATTCAGCTTTTCCAGTGCCTCCGTCAAAACTACTGCAGCTTTACCCGTACTTGCAGTGGCAACTACTTTCTTACCCTTGTACAGACATAAATCTATAAACTTGGCTACAGTATATGATTTCCCCGTCCCAGGATACCCGGTAAGGATGACATTATGGTCATTTAACTCATTTAGTCGTTTATCCATGTTTTGCTTACAGTTTTCCCGAACTTTTTCTACTCGGAACACGGTATAATCGGTGTCAATGTGAGTTCCGAACAATCATTCACTGCGGAACACTGACCTACTTCCGGTCCGACGAACCGTCCTGATGGCGGAAAAATTCAAAGCTGGTGACAAACGTGTTTAATAACCTCAAGCTGTAACGGATTAATCATTTTAACTATATGGATACTTAAACTACGATTCATAATGGAAATATCGGCGTATGTGTTGTGAAAATCTGACCACAGTAAGTACTAAAAAAATAACTTTGAAAAATTGTGGTAAAAATCGTCCTGCCCAAAGTGTCTTGCCTTGTATTGATTTCTATATGATTCGATCCGATTTTTGATTATCATTAATATTCATTATATATTACAAACGCCTGTGCCTTGATACTATATTATATATATATATATGTATACTGTTAGTTTAAAAAAAATCGTGCCAGGTCCCTGTGACACTGTATGTGATATTTAAACGAAATCACATATTTTACCTATGAAGCCAATGATATATATATAATGTAAGTATCGGTTAGCTTGTAATAATAATGATAATACTAGACGCAGGCATAATGCCTATATATCCAGATCGCTAATCATACTATACATCCCGATTATTAATCAATTCAGTATTATCTATCTCATGATTAAAGTAGCATTCGGGCTGCCCCAATGTTTATCCAAGCGAGACTCAAATGTTTTTAATGATGGTGACATAACCACGGCTTCAGGAAGAGAGTTGCAGTGATTGATGATCCGCTCCTTGAATGAATACTTTCTCAAATTCAGACGACTTCGTCGTTTTATTAATGTCAAAGAGTGGCCCCTAGTTCTTTTGTTATTATTTTGAATTAAAAATCCCTCTGCCACGACTCGATCATATCCTCCATGTATCAATTTATATACTTGGATCATGTCTCCTCTAAGCCTTCTGTGTTTTGGTGTAGGTAACTTCAGGATCCTCAGTCTATTTTCATAGCTTAGATCTTCCATTCCCGGTATTTGTTGTGTTGCTCTTCTTTGTACATTTTCTATCTCGTTTATTTATGTTTGTAAGTTCGGGTTCCATATGCAGGCGCCATATTCCAAATATGGTCTGACAAGTGCTTTAAATAATAGACAGAATGTTTGATTATCTAAATAACTCTAGGATCTTCGGATAGTTCCCATTATTCTATTTGATTTATTGACGGCATCATAAATATGTTCATTGAAGCTAAGGCTGTTGTCAGTTGATATCCCAAAATCTTTTTCTATCGAGACCTCCTCTAATGTTACCTCTTTTCTTTCTTCCAAAGTGTCTTTATATAAATGTAGGGTCATTTTATTTGGGTTCTTCCCTAGATATAGAACCTTACATCTATAAGGATGACATTTTAAAAGCCATCGATCAGACCCTTTTTGGAATTGATTCAGATCCTCCTGTAGATTTGTGTTTTCGTTATAGTTAAAAAGTGTAGTATCATATGCAAACAAGTAAGTGGCTGATTTAATAGATTTTGGAAGGTCATTAATATAGATTACAAACAGAATCGGTCCTAAAACACTTCCCTGTGGGATACCACTTGTCACCTCCATCCATTTTGGCAGTTCTCCGTTTACCGATACTTGCTGTTTCCGGTTAGATAAAGTTGTAATGTCGTTTTAACATTTGATATTTGAATATGGACATGTAACTTGATGATTTAGCTCCCCAAAACCATATGGCAGTCTATAAAAGAGCCGAAATCTAGGGATCATATATTCCTGGTTTTGAATAAAACGCCTTCAATCTCCACCATATTCAGTACCTTCGGGTTTTGTCGGAATTCCGAATCGTATCACGTGACTATATTTATTAAAGGTGCTCAACCGCCAACAGAGCGAAAAGATACCCATCATTTGAGCAAGAATATGTGTTTAATCGTGTATATATACATTGTATGTCTAATTAACACAAAAAGTAATTCAAAATAATTAATTTTGCCTTCGATGCATGCGCAATCAGTACTGCATTCCATATAGGACATAGTGCCACGGATTTTTTTCGGGATGCAATTAATATTTTTTTTTGGATATTTTTATCTTGAAGTATAATTAGATGCTCAAACTTTTCAATGGTGGTAATGCTGTAAAGTGAGTAACATTTATAACTGAAGAAAAATACTAAATCGTCTGCTCCTGTTTTTGATAGAGAAAAAAGTTAATCTGTCAGCGGTGGAGCATCTTTAAAAGATTTTTTTGATAATAGGTTTAAGATGCAAGAAAATTAGTTGATGTGGAAATCCTTTAGTTTAGCTATTCGCCTGCTATTCTGTGTGTATAATAACATATTTTTGTACAAATTCAGTAATAGTTTCGGCAGATAGCCTACTTAAACCGTATTGCCCGCAGTCAATATGCAGGGAATTACTGTTCTCTTTAGAGACCAATCTTGGTCTGTCTGTTGTACAACTATTAGGTCGTCCTGGACGTCCAGGGGTCAGTCCAATGCGGTTATTGTTGTTGATAGAACGTTCAACGAAATAAAAAAAAATGTGTACCGTTCGATGGTGTACGAAACAGTACTTCTCAGACAGGCCAAATTTCCCTTTGTGCGAACTTCTTATAGTTATGTAATCCCCGCGGGGAAGTTGTTATGTAATCCCCGCGGGTATCCTCCATCAGACAGAGTTGATGTCCTTAGGTGCAATTGGTATGGATATGATGTTTACATTAGCAGTAAAGGTCAGTTAGCAGAGCGACGCGATGAAAGAGCAGCTCAAATATCGAAATGTCCAGACCACGTGAAAATAAAATGTTTACGTACAAAAGACATCTTTCCGTCGAGTTTATTTTTATGGAATTGATCCTTACATACTAGTAGGGCGGTGGTACATTTATATCCAATGTCTACACGATCTGGCGCTATACCGTCACATATATTATGGAAACGACTTGCATAAGCCTAGTCTATTGTCCAATGTAGTATTTTGAATAATTGTAATACTTTTGATGTTGGCAATAAAAAAGTTTGAAAAGAAATATATTGTCATTGTATGTTGATTTCTCCCATTAGATAAATTGTAAACGTATTAACGAGACGAAAGTACATTTCGGTAAAGTGTTTAGAGTCCCTAATTGAATGCCAGTTGTTGTTTGATATTCATTTGCCACAGATGTTAAATTGATTGTTTTAGACAGTATATAGTATAAAGCTCTGTTTTAGTAATAGTCTGAATTAAGACTTGATTTTTTTAACACCCAGACTCTCTTACCTTTTAAAAAAACATGTATCCTATTGTGTCCATTCAACCTCCTGCAACACAGGAAGTAATGGGAATACAGTGATGCCCCTCATTTATAAACTCGTATTGTTTAATCTTGTATCAATTATAAAAAAGACAAAATAACGCGTAAGTGGCGTTCTGGAGCTCATTTTTTCAGTGACAAATCTGACACATTCTAATAAAGCATCATTAGTCCCTTAAAAGCTGTCGGTGTTGGCCTTGGATTGACGAAGGACGATCCTAAAGCCTTTTAAGGACACCCCTTAGGCTTGAATTTGTGTCTCTCTAGCCTATGATTTGGTCCACTCCCATCGATACCCTACCCCCGGTTAATGATGAAGATCATGCTCATTTAATCTTCCTGTGTCTGCGGACAAGTTAATCTCTTGCTGTAATGGCTATGTACGCGTCAGTTCGGTCGTCAACACCGTCACTTAATGTGTTATTATGAAAGCAGCACATTTGTTCTAGTGACCCCCAGAGCGATGTACCACGGAAGGACTAATGTATGTTCTTGAATGACATTGCCGTTGATATGACGTTGAATCAAACTAAACTCAAGTACATATGTATATGCTTGGAAATATTGTTTTCGGAATAGGTACGTTGCCATCTCCTTATACTACGAGGGTGAATCATAAAGTTATATCACGAATGATCGGATGGTGTAGTGGTTAAGGAACTCGCCGGCCTCTCCGGTTTCCTTCCAATATGATATATGACCCTTCACGCTTATATCCTTTAATCGAGAGTGATTTACACAGTCTGTTTCTTAATCGCCGTAAAATGAATAAAATAACTATTTTATACAGTTTGATATTCCCACCTTATCAGATAGTACTGGAATGTCCTAGGCTAAACGTGAGCCACTGGGACAATTTCTAAGGTCATTTTCTAAAGCGATAGACATGAGCACGCTTTAGTGCTATAGCATCATAAAAAGGGCAACAGTTGCACTATACAAGACACAACGCGAATATACCACAGTCGCTCACAACACACATCCGCACTTTATACACGCAAAACACTGCATACAATATGTGAGGCCGTCCTCACTTGACTCCGACTGTTAATAAGACGTTAATTTAATCAATCAATCAAACAAACAAACAAACAAACAAACAAACAAACAAACAAACACGCTCCCATGTTTGTGCAGGTAGTTTTAATGTTTTAAGTGCCCGTTTATATGATATTAATAGTTTAATTCCTACTTTTTTGCAAATATATAACCCTAATAATAACGTAATTCCTTTGTTTATGTATGAGGATAGATAGGTCTCTTCTGACATGTGAATCATCATTTGCAGACAATCAACTAACACTAATTCTTACTGGCGGCGAATGATAGAGCTATTAAAAAAGTGACTCAGGGGCGAATGCTAGGGACAATAAGTACGAGGTACGCACCGTGAGGAAGGTTTTGTATGTCATATTCTTTGATAACAAGGGTCCAATCATTCAAATCCCTGTTCCAAAAGGCAAAACTGTCACAGCGAAGTATTATAGAGACGTTGTACTTCGAAAACTTAAGAAAGTCTACAAACGCCGCCGCCCACAGACAGGTTTGAAGTACCTCAGGCTCTTACATGATAATGCGCCAGCACACAATGCGCGCATTGTAATGGAGTTTTTGAAGGCAGAAAAGGTCACTGTCCTCCCCCACCCTGCATATTCACCAGACTTGGCCCCCTGTGACTTTTTCTTGTTCCCCAAACTAAAATTTCACCTGTCTGGAACAAAATATAAATCATGAAATGCCCTTGGCTCTGTCATTTACCAGTATCTTATGAGTATACCAATTCAAGAGTACGAAAACTGTTTCCAAAAGTGGATCGATCGGTTGAAACGATGCATAAATGCAGAGGGGGAGTACTTCTATCAAAAAGAAATCACCAAAGTAACAATAATTTTGGAACACCCCTCGGATGTTCCGAAATTAATGTTACTTGCGCAATATCTCGTGGAAATCGTGCTAAATGGGCTTAAAACTACCTCGTGGCGATAGCGTACGTGATATCTGAAGCGTGATATTGGTAAATATCCCTCTCACAATTACACTGACCTTGGTGCTGTGTACATTGTTTTGTAGCGCACTCGTTACACTTTATACAAATATGGTTGAAAACGTAATTGAAATTAGGGCCTATATCAAAGGTAGGTCTCTACTTGGCTTAAAGCCGGTGGATATTCATCGTGAGGTGTGTGATATATATGGGAAGGGTTAATGTCATATATGACTAATTGGAGGTGGGTTGCTCGATTTAAGTTGGGACACCAGCAGCTTAAAGATGCTGCCCACACAGGTCGCCCTGCAACAACAACAACAAAGCATAACATTGAACTAATTCGGCAAATCCTTAAAAACATGCAAGGTACACTGTCCGACAGTTAGCTAAAATGACAGACTTGTCTTTAGCACGTATTCAATGCATTTTAAAGAAACCTCTTAAGCTGGGCAAGATCAATGCCAGGTGGATACCCCATTTACTAACTGACAACCAAAAGAGGTCCCTGGTTGACAAGGCCAAATCCTTATTGAAGAAATACCAAAAATACAGCATAAAAGGCTTTTGATAATTTGGTCACAGGTGATGAAACATGGGTGTATTTTTTCGAACCCAAAAGAAAATGCTCTAATCGAATCTGGGCAAACAAAAACGTCAGGCGCCCTAGCATTGCTAAAAGAAAGTGTCTCAGAATTTGTTATTTTCTATATTGAAGTTAGGATGAGTACTTCTATATATAAAAAATTGTGATGGGGTCCTGATAATGGGATTAAGCGACAGGCGCCATTGTTATGGCTATTTAATACCATTACATTAGGGAGATAATCTGCCGATAGGATATTGAAAACATGAAAGAGATAATGTTAAGCTACCCGAAAGCGATGTTTTCCCGACATTACATATTTTCCCCTTGAAATCATTTGATTTTGTTTCAATTTAGTGATCTATTAATGCGCTATCATCACAGTTGTGTCTTCTGGCTATATCATAAAAGTTGTAAAAGGCACCAATTACCTCTCTTATCTGTTCCGGAAGGCCATTTAAAGGAAAACCAACACGTAAACAAGCTTTGTTATTGATGGTAAAACATACCATTTATACATCGTACGATTTGCTGCTACATGTAGTTATACCACTTTCTACCCAGTGCAATGTTTAATTTTATCATATTGGATTCCGTTTTTCTGCCCATCTACCAGAACACCTAATGGTAGTCGGAGAAATCTTCAGGAATCTACGCAAGTGTATATTTATATATATCTATTCATAAGGTTTTAAAATGACCTTTCCGCCTATAACTTTGCCTCTTATTTAGGAGTATATTGAATTCCTATAAGGATTGATTTGAATACATATTTATGATCTGTAGTAATAAAGGGCTTCCTCTCATCCTCAATCGTTTATTAAGAGAATAATCTGATCTCTTTTATAAAATACAGAGTATACAAATATGTTAAAGGTTATCCTAACCAAGCACAATCTTGATGCCAATGAAGCAATGACAATCTTTGCATATTCTGAACAATTGATGCCGAAAGTAATGTGTGTTTGTTGATGATACTTAAACGTCTTAAAAATAGCTCTAGTCATTTAAAGACGACTTCTACGATGATTTGCGGCTATATGTGTGTCAGAGATACAAACGTATTAAGAATGTATACAAACAGTTATTGTTTGTGATTTTCCGAAAATTCATCTTATACATAAAATGTACATACGACTTTAATTGGCTGTGAAATGAATATGTAAAGTTCGGCGCTAACACAGGGCATGAAAAGAGCGTTGTTTAAATCCTACACGCAATTGACATTCGGAATCTCGCATGCACAGGGCATCGTTATCAAGCTTGTGGATGAAACTACGGCGAAATGCACGAAGTCCTATGTTTTGGTTTTAGTTAATACCCCTATTGTGGGTCCTCTCGTCTCCAGGTCATTTATACACCAGCACTAACTAAGTTAACGCTCAGTCACCTATCAGGAGAGCGGCCGGTAATGGCTTGTTACACGTCCCTGTAAACAGTCTAATATGATTTAAACACAGCAATAATGAATGATCCAAACCACGCATTGACCTACTTTGTGTGGATGTGAATAAGGATTCATAGAATGGTAATTGTAACATCAAAGAAAGGGATATTCTGAATAGTGTTAATTTTTCAAAGAAATATTCGTTATTATACAGTTAAAAGTATAGGGTAGAGGAATATAGCAAGTTTGTGGTTTCCTGAGACTCGTCTATTTTCGTATGGTTATTTCATCAGCAATTAATGGCCACATCAATAGTGTAAAGATTTAGGTGTTTGTTTCTTTGATTTATTAACGTCCTTTTAACAGACAGGGTCATGTAAGGACGGTCTCCTGTATATGCAATGGAAAGCGTGTGTGATATGTGTGCGTGTTTTGGAAGACTGCGGTATGTTGTGTCTTCTTGTATAGTGGAACTATTGTTCTTTATATAGTACTATATCATTGGAGCATGGTGCATTGTACCGCAGTCACAATGCTGCAAACGGGCGAACTAGTCGTCCTATTTGGGATCATTTTAAACACGAGTACTCATCTTTTATTTTCAGCAGAAAAACTGAAAGAATTGATCAATTTCAAAATTATCTTAAATACGATATGTACATGGTTTGTTTCTTTTTCATGTACGTGTACCCGTGCATCACTGACGAGGTCAATTCGATCGTGTGTGTCTGAAGGATGTAGGGGAGCTTTTAACGTCGCATAAGGAGAAAATGACCTAATAACGTCCTATTACGGCAGAGACAGAGGATTAAACAGGGTCATATCAGGGGAGGTAAAGGTGACATAACAGCACCACATTGGGGAGAAATAGAGAAATAGAGAGAAAAAAACTGTTTTAATAAAAAGATTTAAAAAACAATACGTCTCCTTGACAACATATATAGCAGACATTTGTCCAAGTTAGTATCGATGAGAACGCATATATACGTATTTAGAAACGTAGTTGGTTAATTAACAATCAATTAAAATTACGAAACTTAATCATGTCAAGAATAATAACATAACATCTTCTGATTTATTAATGTGTCATTACGATTGCTGGATGCCGTTAAGTTTTCTATTTTAGGGATGTAACGATGACTTTATTTAAAAAAATCGCGGTCCGTTTCCAGAGCTAAAGCTAGTTTAATGTTTTGGTCATAAGGTTTATTGAAACCTCCACAGAATACTTGGTGCTGGTTCAAGGTCATTCACGATCTCATCTGTTTCCTATTAGGTTGCTTCGTAGCTAATTTGCACAAATGTTGTGGACTAAGGACATGTACAATTTTCTTTGATTTGACTTGAACGATCAAACGTCCAGTGCCAAGAATACAATATACAGGTGATCAAAAACGTTCTCCTGCAAAGCAAAATGTACCCCAAAGGACCCACGTAATAGTTTAATCGAAATATAGTCTGCGGACATAACATTAATTCGACGGTAATAACATCTCCTTGATGTCTATAGAATATACCATCGATACCACAGTCACATCTTTGACATCGTACAGAAACCAAATTATCACATAGTTAAATATCAACATTATGTAATCATTGAGTAAATAATATCAACATTATGCAATCCTGGAGTAAACAATCTAGATTATGTTATCATGTACTTAACAATTTATAATATGTTATCATGTACTTAACATTCGAGATTATGTAATCCTGTAGTAACCAATTAACATCATGTAATCAGGATGTGATAAGTAATATTATTTCCGTTGGTCCTTTACATTCGTGCTCAATACGCCTTTTCAGTGAGTGATTATATTATTTTTTAGGTTTTGTTTTGCCGTCGAATGTAATCGTATTTTTGGATTCCATTCATTTTCCACCGTGTTTATTTTAAAATGTTCAACACCTATCGGACATTATTATCAACATGACCATTCTATGCCATAGAAAAGACCTCCGATGATTGCACATAACGATTTTATTGATCGTCAAGGATTTTACATTACTTAATATCGTTTGTTCTTCCAATCATCATTACGTGAAGTGACTAAAGACAAAATAATGTTTTTTCTTCTTTATGTTGGTTTCGTTTTGGTGTAATTCACTGGAACGTTAACATGAACACTAGATTTGGTAAGAACTTCATTAGTATGTCAAATATGTGCATAGTCGGTTATTTGTGAGACGTTATGCTTCATTTTGAACATAATGAAAACCAAAATGCAAGATACTCATCGCTGGTACACATTTACAATTGGTAAACCTGTGCCTAAAGACAAAGTTTCGGTTTTGAGTGTGTAAGCTATAAAACGTAAAATGCTATTACAATATTAATATCTCGTATTTATGTTCATGTCTTAGAGCTCATTCAGATTCATTTTTATTCCACTCCTCATTTGTGACGCCGGTGTTTATTGGCCGCTGTTCTAGTACTCTTTTATATGCGATAACCAATTGTCCAAGCAAGGTGGATCCTAACAGCATTGGATGATACAGTATCCTGGACCAGGATGAAATTTAAGCCAGTCAAATCCAGATGCCTGATCCTGAAGAAAGGCCGAGTGACTAGACAATTTCGCCTTTTTATTTAGGGAGAGGAATTTCCATCTATAGTGGGAAATTCCATCATATGTCTTGGGAAATGGTACGACGACAGTTTGAAAGACTCAAACAACAACAGCAAGGTAGAGCAGCAAGTATGTGAAGGACTGAGGAATACCGACAAGACAGACCTACCAGGAAATTTCAAGGCATGGATATTCCAACAAGGACTACTAATACCACGATTATCCTGGCCATTGATGGTCAACCGTCGAAGAGTAGGGACTGATCACCCCTACTGACCCACCATCCGGAGAGAGTTCCAGGATAAGCGTTGAAACCCTCGAAGATGGATGGACCTGGCTGATGACGACGACGGTTGAGCAGCAACACAAACAGCTTTATTTAGGTTATGAATAAAACTATCGTCAGACCATCAAAATAAATAATCTGAGATAAAGTTATTTCATCGGACAAGTGCGATATCCCGGTTTAAAGGTAGTTTTTCACTTTTACGATCATGCAATAGGGGCAGCAGGTACAATTATCAGGCCTTAACTACATGGACTGACCGATTTCTCGAAACAAACCGAAGGCAAAAACTGACTTAAGTCAAAATATTTCACATTACCTAAGAAGACAACTTCAGATTTTACTTTTCAAAAAATTGGACCCTGATCTGGCTAGAAGTGGTCAGTCTACACATAACCCTGGCTGTAAATAGGACGTTGATTAATCAAACAAACAAAGAAACGTAGACCTAACATCCATATGATAAGATTCATTTCACAAAAAAGGACGTAATCTACTTGTAATTGTAATGGTAGACAAGGAATTTTCCGTAATTTACGACTGAAAATCATTTTGCAACACAAAATGTAATCGGCTGATTTGCAATGGTATTCGATTTATATTCCAATTCGCTCTACGGTACATTCACACAAATTAAGTTGTAATAAAACATGCTGTTGGAACTACATATTTGACATGGATAAATATAGGTGTACAAAATGCAACGCGTTCTTCAATCTATAAATTGTCCGACTAAATGGAAATTGTTTCTGTAGCAATATGTGTTTAAGGATCTGCTTTGGTGAAAAGTAAAAACTTGTTTTCTAATTTAGATTTATGGAAACAGGAATTCATATCAAGATTAAAAATAACAATAAGTTGGTGACGGGTTTGATTCTGAGCTATTTTGAGTCAAAGATAGCTTTTTGGCGTAAACAGTGATTTTATCGGACTTTCACTGTTTTGAGCATACACACGACGAAATCTATTAATATTTTGCAAATTGGTTGTCCGATAAGTATGAATATTAGCAAAATTGACAAAACCAATGTTTTCTTTAAGGATATAATAATATCACTCAATCAACTGATAATTTCTGTTTAGAACAGCTGTATATGTCCCCCCCCACTAACCCACTAAATTTTGAAGATGAAAATACCTCGCTTTTTACTACTTTTGGCAGATTCAAGGCTTCGCAAAAAGTTCTGTTGACTATGTTTTCTAACATTTCACAGTTTAAAAGAACACGGGTTGCTGTTTCTAAAACTATCCTGAATATTAAGGATCAATGTGCTTGATTTTGGTCCCATTACAAAATTTGTTATTTTTCAGCATTTCTTGCTAAAACTTAAAATCACTCTATCTTCATTGAAATGTAAAATATTAAAACCAATAGGTTATGGTTCCACACTTAAATGCTTATCATTTTCAATTTGATAATTTCGAAGATCTCACAAAAGTTGTTAATACTATACTTACTGACAATTTAATTGTTAAATTTCATAATACGAGTTGTCGTAGGGTTCCCTCCGTCGTTCTAATTACCGCACGTTAGTTGACTGTCACTGCGCCTGACGGCAAAATAGATATTACACAGGGAAGCTAACAATTGTTTGGTGTTTTATCTTCAGCCATCTTAGGCCATCGATATTAATGTTCTTGTATCATTATTTTTAAAGAAATTCATCTTCTTTGTTTTGGAAAGGTAGTGGTTAGTTAACATATTCTTGTTTTGTATTTATCATTAAAAAGGACCGTTACGACACTATACATCTAACACGCATTGTTTCTCAGGATGGAGACTAGAGTCACCTTTTGCAGATTACGATTTTAAAAAATAAAACAAAACAATATTCTGCTTTTAATTATAGAACCAACCCCATTGATAGGGGTCTAATAGGCTGTAATAATAAAACATTATCTTGCCAACAACAAATGGTATAATACCTATAAGAGGTCTGACAATTATATAGTAGTATGCTGGGAGGAAAGGCAACCATATTTGTTAAATTTATTTAAGCATTGATGTTACTTTTTTTGTAACTTCGTAGTAGTATGAAAGAAATTTTCTATGCAAATCTGTGAATCTGCGTAGCGGATTCTCACGTAAGTTTGCAAACAAAATTTATTTTATAACCCGATAAAGTTTAAACATAGTTAAATCAATGCTTATAATTAATTTTTCAGACTACTTGATAACATAAAATACGTTTAAACGTCCGATTCCATTAGTTTTCCAATGGGTTATTGCTAGGTCATCATTGAGACATTTACCTCGGGAATTATTAATATGTTTGTTAGGCTTATTACTATCAAAGTGCATTTGACAACGTTCTACACTTCGATGTATATACAGCAATGAGACTGCATTATACTAACAATGGACAAATCGCTTGTCCCTTCAAAATCAGTATCAAGCAGATACAGAACTTTAATTGAAATTTTCACTTCGAATAAAGAAAATAATAAACTAGCCGTTGCAATTCACAATTGAACACAGAAGTTCTCCAATAGAAAGTTATGCAGCTTTAGATATCATGCAGGATGTGTATACATCAAAAGGTGAGGTATATAGTAATAAGAAAGCAATAGGTTCACACAGATATAATGAGAGCTGTGATATAACCTAAATCAGGAAGCAAATCGTGCATTAAGTAGCATGATCGTAGAAAACCAACATCGATTGACAGCTCAATGTACAACCTTACCGAGTCATAGTAAAATTACCTACGTCAGGTAGTAATTGTCCATTAGCCTACATGTGAGCAATAGTTATGACATAACAAGTCAAGCGAAAAGAGTGAAATCGAAATAAATGATATCTTTAAGATTAGGACGTGCACCGAGACAGTGGTAAATCCGTAAAGGCGCTATATTTAAACTCTGCCTATATGAAATAGAGTTAGAATGACTTGTTTGTTTGTCTGTTTGATTATTTTAACATCCTATTAACAGCCAGGGTCATGTATGGATGGCCTACATTGCATGCAGTATGTAGCCTGTATGAAGTGCGAGGTGCGTGTTTGGGGTGACTGTGGTATGTTCGTGTTGTGTCTTCTTGTATAGTGGAACTGTTGCCTTTTTTAAAGTACTATATCACCGAAGCATGCCGCCGAAGACACCAAGCAACACACTTCACCCGGTCACATTCTACTGACAACGGACGAACCAGTCGTCCCACTCCCTGTATGCTGAGCGCTAATTAGGAACACCGAGTTTCAACCAATCCTTTATGAAATGACTACTCATTTAAGATATTTTTTATCACTTTACTACAAAAAAAAATATATTTCAAAGAATTTCACGAAAAAATGTCAATTACATGTTTTGTCCCGCCGGACTCCAAATCCTGACGTCACATCATGTAATTGTTTTTGTCTTAACGTCACAATGCATTTCGAGTCAATGAAAATCGCTCAGATCATGTTACACAAGTGACATATGCTAAAATATTACATGGGTGACATCACTGGACATCAGACAGATTATGTGATGAATGAGTTTATTTTATGGCGGGAAAAATTACCTACCTGATAATTTTTATAAATTTTAAGTTATAAATGCTCATATAAAATAGCCACGAGCTACGTTTGTGAGAAGTGGCCTAATGTAGTGAGGAAAATATCCAATGAAGAAACACAGACAGATTGATGTGCCATACCAAATCGGAACCATATATGTGAGTATATTCAAATATATTATGTCAGTTAACATGAGGATGCACCTGCTTGGTTTGAAAAATCAATAAGAATCTTCTGAAAACAATATGGAACACAAGCACAGGAAAATACAAAAAAACATTTTTGAAAGTTACTTCATGGGAACAATTTGAAGCGTAGTTTGTATTTATTGAATGATGGCGATGCGATTGGTGTCTGTTAGTGTTTGTCTGCCCTGCAGGTAGAGTGATATAATTGTACCTGGTGCCCCTATTGTATGTATCATTGTAAAAGGCAACTAAGTTACACTTCTTCCTAGCGTCTCCCTTGACACCGCCTCACTTTTGGCCTTCTGTTGAGCGCTCGCCCCTGTGAGGTATTTAAGCCTGGTAAAATTCCATGCCTTGATCGAGACACACGATAGTCTATGAAGGTGATCGTTTTTCAGCATACATGGTGTGGGACGAGTGGTTTTTCCGTTGTCAAAATAATGTTAATTTATAATGTGACCGGGTGGGGCGTGTTGCTTGGTGTCTGCGGCGGCATGCTTCAGTGATATAGCACTATATATTTACATTTACTTGTCACTTCTACTATATAAACTAACCAAGGCAAAATGAAGTATATGACGGTATAGCAGACACTTAAAACGTGATCATAATGACGTCACGAATGTTGACGTGGTGACGTCAACTGATCACCGTCAAAATGGCTGTTCCATTTCGTGGATTAAATCGTCGTTGATAAACAGTTTTCCTGGTCTAGCTTAAACAACGTTAATACAGAGATCCTAAAATGAGTTGATAATGTAAATATAAGCATTAAACTATCTTCCTATGAGATGTATGGTCTATATAAATGCCAGAGCTTTGCAGACAATCATCTCGTAAAGCGCGCATTATGAAGATTGTCTGCAAAGCTCTAGCATCTATATAGACCATATATGCCATAGGAAGATAGTTTAATGCTTAAAGAGTTCCATTATACAAGACATAACATGAACATACCGCAGTTTCCGAAACACGCACACTTTATACTACACACCGTGCGTTGCCAGTATAATAATACCGGGTGGAGTGTGTTTCTTGGTGTATTTGGTGACATGCTTCAGTAATATATCACTGTTAAAAAGGGGGAAATGCCACTAAACATGGAGACACAACACTTAGATACACTGAACATAACCGCATACACGGGAGGCCATCCTTACATGACTGTTAATAGGACGTTCATTGAATCAAACAAACAAACATAGCCAGTGACTAGGCTTGTACAGTAATGGTAGCGTTCCAGGTGTCGTTCTGGTGATCCGAATATTCACTAACATCTTTTTGTCGAACACATATATTAAGAATATCGGTAAATGTCTACCTAGCTCGACTGGAGAAATGTTTTGAATGTTTCTATATTCATTCTCAGTTTTTTCTTAGTCATCGTAGTAGTACAGGGAAATTTGATTGTATTTTGGGGATGAAGAGAAGGGCTGTTTACATAATGAGATACCCTGTATCAAAATCAAGAAAGTTCAATTCGCCGTTTCGTCCTAGTTCGTAGTTAGCAGCAGGCACAATCGTCCCGTCGTTGAATAAGTGTACTTTATACATTACATAAGTTCTTAGAGGCTTGCATACAATGTATATCGGTAATCCTGCCCCGTTAACCATTTCTACCAACAGCAACACTTTCGCACATCTTAAATCGAAGATTATTTTCAGATGTCGTCATATAGTGCTTGGTAAATGTGACATCACAGTCTGTCATGCGGTCAAATGGTCAAGTTAAACAAAGATCGTTCCATGTCGGTGACGTCACGAAGTTTCACTGTAAGACAGAGCTATATTTTCTTTAACAACCGCGGGATATTACTGTGAAGTATGGGAGAACTAGTTGTCTCTTGGTTGTCCATGCATTGAGATAACATGTATATGACCATCTAACTTCATGAAAGACCTTCATGACAGGCTGGAGTAGATAAAATATATCCACAAGGATCTCTTATTGGAACGAAGCACCGGGGTATAAGCATCCTGGCTGGTTGTTTATTCGATTGTCTTCGGCGGCATGCTTCAGAGATATAGCGCTATAAAAAGTACAACACTAATACCACAGTCTCCCGTAAGCTGCACAACATACACACTACACACAGTATACCTGGGAGGCCGTCCCTACATAACCCTAGCTGTTAATAGGACGCTAATTAATCAAACAAACAAATGTAATGGGGTTAGAGGACAATACCTTTTATATGTACAAGTACATACAGTTGTAATGTAGACTACCAGTAAGTGGTTACTGTTTCATAATTTCAACAATACATGTATGTTAGAAAATGTTGAAATATTGAGAAATCATAGCGGAATCAAAGTTTTAATCCGCGGTTTGAATAGAAAACAGTTTGATTGTTTGTTTGTTTGACAAACAATGGACATCAGACGACCCGTAGTATGAAATTTAACACTTGATTTATATTAGTTAAAGTTATATTGCATGCTTATTTCACTGTAACGATATGTAAATTAAACATTTGATATTTTAATATTGACATTTATGATAATTGAGCTCCCCAAAAGCATATGTTGGCCTATAAGAGAGCCGAAATCTAGGGGTCACATATTCCTGGTTTTGAATAAAGCGCCTTCAATCAACGCCATGTTAAGTGACGTTCGACACGACCTGCACGCGGTGAGCCATGTAACTAGCGTAAGCGCCATGTGTTTGTTTACGCTTTCCTTCTGGCTAATATGAGTAAATAACGCTAGTATATGTCCGCAGGATGAGTATTTGAAACATCCAATTCACACATTGACGTAACATATTATGTGTATCAAATATTGTAATTCGGAGCCTTATTTTCTTTGTAGATCATGTCTGTTGAGGCCGACCACAACATGTTCATGTAAAAAAAATGTTGACATTTTCTCTTGGTTTTACAACTCTAGTGTTACTTCGAGATTGTCGCGACGATGTCCGGAAGAGTTTGGAATGATTCGGTATCTTTCGAGGAAGTGCTGCAACATTATAAAAACTGGTAAAATTAGAAAATTTAAAACTCAGACAGACGGAGAAAAATATGTATAACACTTAAACAATTTTCACTTTGACAAAAAGAGCCAAAGTTATATAGACCTTATAACTTTAAATTGTTCAGAAGTTTATGATGAGATATTATTATCAACAGTCAGCTAAAACTTTTGCGACTCTACAATATACTCAATCTCACTTTCTATTCCCACTTTAAAAGCCATTTCGAAAAGGTAGTGTGCCTTTATTTATATATCCCGTAAGCAGAAGTTGATGTTATTGCCGTTGTAGATTTAATCTGATATTTTATATCATTGAGTTACGCACTCTCACACCGCGATTACTATTCCAAGTCTATAACTATTAAAATATGTCCATACTAAAGTTATCGTGTATTAAGGACATGATAGGTAAACGTTTTATTACATGTTAAATTGCTGTTGTCTTGGATTTCTGAGTCAGATGACTAGTATTCGAGTCATTAGTGGTTTCATTACCTCAATATCAACACCAAAGTGCACTTATGATCGACTTTTTGTGATGAATGTGATCGAAATGCGACGGCGATAACCTAGCGTGTCGTTTCGTCAGATCATTGTCAGATTATTATTCTGTTAGAAACAGTTCCCTCTTTTTATAGATGTATAAAGAAAGTAACTAATATAAAAAATATATAAAGGAATACAGAAACTAGAAAATTCTAAAGCAAAACGACGCAGTATTCGAGTGCTCGTGTAATTCACTAAAAATAAAAACTCTTAAGCTAACAAAGTAAGAATATTTTATACCAGAAATATCAGAAGGCCAACGCATTATCATGTTCCGTACAATGTTTCTCTATTTCTATCAGATCTTTAACCTTGACTAGTAGGGACATGTACGTACAACAGAGACGTATTTCGTGTCTAAATGTTAAACAAATCTGTTCCCCTCACACCGATTCTTGTAGGTTTACTCGGTAAATCTAAACCAAAAGGGTTTACGTCTAGCTTTGATTTATTGCTGCATTTTATTCACGCGTTCAAATAAGGAAATTACTCTCAGAGTAAGTTTATTTAGTTTGCAAATAAAGGACTGGTGGAATATTTGGGCAATTAGAGCAAAATCTAGGTAATGGTTCTTTAATGCAAGAAGAAACTAACTGTATGTGAATATGATGTCTTGCAAAACACGATTTCAATCTGTACCAAGATTAACAGCGTTCCAAATGCATTTAACCCTAGGGACAGGGAGAACAAAAACGAAAAATTTCGAAATATCAATTATCACATAACCATCCCGTCTATAACTGTTCCGTCCAGCCATGTCATATGGCCATGTCATAAATATCGTAGGACATATGTGAAATAACACTAATGTGACGTCACAGATTGTATCGACGTCATAATCTATATATGACGTCGCATGATTGTCTAAGTAGACGGAAACGTCACATCCGTGAGCTGGATTTTTACTGTTTTATATAGAGACGAAATAATTAGTTTTACCGATATTTCTATTAATGTTAAAAGTTATGTGATAAATAGAATGTTACACTCGTGACTTTGTGATATGGAATTTATCTCGTTAAATAACCTGATATGCTATTATGATTAGTTTTACCGATATTTCTATTAATGTTAAAAGTTATGTGATAAATAGAATGTTACACTCGTGACTTTGTGATATGGAATTTATCTCGTTAAATAACCTGATATGCCATCAAATCGTTGATCTCGTTTGATAAATTTTATATCACATAGATACTCATGTCCTGTAAGAATCTCTATATATGATCTTTATGTTTTTATTACTTTATTTCGGAAGTATTGGAACGCCTTCGTTCATGCACAATGAAGGTAATACCCTGGCATTATTATGCCAAAGCATCGAGATATCCACAGATATATGTATTTTAGTTATCATATGTCACGTGATATTAATGTCAATAAGAATGTGTGCCTCTACTCTAAAATTCCATCATCATTGGACAGTGACATGAGTATACTAAATAGAAAACGAACTTCTCGTGACCCGCACTAATAAGCCTTTTCGTAGTTACTAATTGGCCACGTTGAATGTTGTCTTCAAATTAGGAGGTATCACGATATTTCGTCCATCAGGAAATTGGACAATTACGATGTTACTAATGAGAGAAGAGGAATATTGTATCCTTAGCATAACATTGGTTTCAAAGTGATTGATAAGGTTACACGAGAAAAAATTTCTATGATATGAGGTACCTAGTTGACATACTCAAAATATAGTTTAAAAGGGGATTAGGGCTCAACACTTTTATGGATAAACAAAGTCGAAGCAGCTTCGTTATTCGAGAACGAAAAAGACTGTTGAACATGAGATGAAATGGAAGCCCTAAATTGTGTTATTAATTTGGCTTGTCTATAGCAGATGGATATTTCAAATGTCAGATTAATCTTTACAATGTCTATGTATTGAATTCCAGCATGTAGGACATTTTTGATGGTGAGACATGCTTTTATGATTTTCCTTAGTCGAAACATACCGTTTATGTGCTTACTGCACACCATGATATCAGTGGGTTGGATTGTGAGAGTGGGGATTGCTGTATCTTGCTAATCATCACATGAACAGTGATCGAACTGCACTGTGCGAATTCTAAAGGGAGAAAAATGACTTAGCTGTGATCAAGGGATCATACATTTTATTATGTAAAAATGTCAAAAAAATAATGTACTCTTAAGATCAATTCATAAGCAAAACTAAAAATGTTCTAGCAACCACGTTATTTATAACAAAAAATGGATTGAATCAGTGCGGTCATCATGCTATTATCTCACTATTTATATACAATGATTGACCAGAAGACCTTAATTCAATAAAAAAAATCTATGTATTTTTTTCAGGTGAACTATTTCTTGATTTAATATAGGTATTCGAAGATAATACAAGTAATTTATAAAGAAGGTTAACCGAGATTTAATCCGTAAACACGCTACTGTATATAGCTTCACTGTATCGTAAAACACGTTTTCAATTCGAATTTTATTAACAATTCTGAATTGTTTCATGATGCATCAGATTTTTTTTAACTAATACATAAAAGTTAGTTCAAAAGGTGATAATTAAAGATGCTCCACCGCCGACAGAGCATAAATGGTATTCATCATTTGAACAACAATTGGTGTTTGATCGTGTATGTATATGTCTAATTAACACAAAAAATAACATAAAATAATTTATTTTTGCTTTTGGTGCATGCACAATCAGTATTTCATTCCATATAGGATATAGTGACACTGAATTTTTTCGGGATGCAATGAATTATATTTTATATATTTAACCTAAAGTAAAATTAGAAGCTCAAACTTTTCAATGGTGGTAATGGTGTTAAGTAAGTAACTTTTGTAATGAAGAAAAATACTAAATCGTTTGCTCCAGTTTTTAATAGTGAAAAAATACTATTTGTCAAAAGGTGATAATAAACGAAACATTCAAAGGTAAGAACAAGATCCCAATATTTATTACATTTTCAAAGAGAAATATAAGGATTTATGGTGAAGATACGTGTACCGTTGTTTGCCATGTCAGGCAGCGCTGCACAAAATCCTTGCACACTTGATTTGAAATAAAAAACAATTAGTAGCTCTGAAATTAATTTTGTTCATAGTACATGTATACAGAGGGGTGCCGTCTCTAAAAACACTATTTAGGATGATTCTGATAGGGATATAGATAGAGGGATTTCTCATACCAACTAATACTGCTGTTTTCATTCGACATTGCGAAGAAAAGCCATGGCGTACGCAATCAATTGGTATTTGATGATTTGACCCAAAAACAGATTAGTTTTTTTGTGAGAGTGACGTGATTAATGTATAACAGTCAATAGATTACAAGACTGGTATAAAATATGTTGATTTAACACTTTCGGAAAGCAAATTCCATGACTAAGCGAATGGCAACATCGATCAAATTTCATGGAGGTAAAAACAAACCACTAAGACAAACAGAGGCCAATGGACCTCAACGGTCATTTGACTCCTATCCATGGAATCACGTTGGTCATTTCGATCATACATGTATTTGTATTGGAATCGGCTATGTGGGTCATTTCGGTCATAGCCGTGCTGAAATAATGTCATTCAATGAACAATGTAACATGGTGTTATGATGAAGTAAATCCGTTTTGTCAACTATATTCTCAAGTTTGCGTCTTTAGAAAATAGATCAACACTGACAAAGTAGACAAAACAACACATCACTGTCTTTTTTAGTACAAATATGGGTAATATACAAGTATTTAGAATAAATGAGAGGCTTTCTAAAAATACAGCTTCATTTCGATGTTATCTATTGGTATTCCATCCATGTGGTGGTAACAACTTAATTAAATCAAACGTATTTTTGGACGTTTAAATTACCGAAGCAAACCTATCTCTGAACAAAATATGGTCAGTTAAAAAACAGAACTCGCACTTTTAAAACTAACATTTGTGATACATTGGCCATATAATGTAGATTTCCTTGGAAATACAGTAGAATAAAATATAATTAATTTCTTAATTTCGTGAAATGAAAAAAAAAATTCGAATGAGGCTTAACTGTGTTTGCAAATGGACCTACAAAAAGGAATATCAATACTTGCAACTATTCCATTCATTCTATACAAACATAATTGCTTCTGAAGATGCCATGGAATGACGTAACGTTTCCCGTTTTAATATGACAGATGCAGATTGTGGTATCTATACTATGCATGGATTTTAAGGTACAATAGCTTGGAATTTTGAAATTAATTCGTCAACAGTAATTAGCATTTTGTGATATTTAGCAGAATAGTGCACATGCTTTTAGTTTTAGTGCATACACGCTTTGAGAATGAAAACATTAAAGGATTCGTTTACTTTAGCAAAAAGGCACTTGGCTACGGAACTATTAAAATAAATCGCGTTATAAATGCTCAATAAATCAAAATGATTATTGCTAACCGAGTTCATACCACCCTATATGCAGTCAAAAGGAAAATCAATCCATACATTTACATCCCTCTTTCGTTGCATTTTGACAGAATACAGTTGGTAACTGCGGTTGAAGTTGCTAGGCAACATGGACTGTATTCACTATCGTATACATAATTAGACAAAAATCCGACAAAAAGAGAGATGTAAATACATCACCAGTGTGAAATCAATAATCATACCGTTGTGGTCTATGTAGTTATATGATCTTGTCCATGTAGGTATTGAATGAAAACATCAGAATCAAAGATTATTTGTAATTTGGTACATAACGATGCCTTTGTAGTTATTGATATCTTAATACCATCGCTGATACCATTGCTGATGGGTGTTGTTATCTTAAACTTGATTATTTTAATAAAAGTTCATTTTAAGTCAAACAAATGTGTCACATATAGGTGTTTCAAGTTCAAATTTAATTGAAAAGAAAACGTACCCATACTAATCTAGAGCACCATTTTTTTTTAATTTTCTGACTTGAAATATTTGTCTAATGATAAAACCCAAAATATGTACAATATTTGCCAATTAACCTTTCAAGATTTTAAAAACTGAATGTGAGACATATTTGTGTAATGTCTCATTGTATCATTTTATTCTTTGAATTTACCTTGTTTCGTCATGATATAATCTGTCGCATATACCACATAACGTTCATAAAGCCCAATAATCAAATTACTTATGTGAAACTTTTGTAATCGGGTGTGCTTTTGTTCGTCTATAGTTTGCGTATTCATTAAAAGGGGGATAAATCCGTTTGAAAGATGTATAGTCATCATGGGGATACGCGCTCTAAGGGAATATGATATTTTAATTTCCCCGAGGGAAATACTATGCATTATTTCCAACCAGGTAATGATATTAGTAATGTTATCGAACAGACGCACGCTTTTATACGTTTTTCCTTCACTTCAATTCGAACTAACAAACGAACGCACGGTCGAAAAAACAAACGAACGAACAAATGGGAACAAAACATAAGAAGTACGGATACCCAAAATAGTCACAAACAGATCATATTTAAAGTATGTCTTAAGTATAAAATGATCATATACTACGCATTAGTGAAACACTCTACTGTTGCGTGAGCAAGTTGAACATTTGAATTCTAGGCCGTGTGTTGAACAACGAGTAAATACCACCTCGCTTTCGGTCATCGGTTGAGCGCTCGACCCTGCGAGTTAGGCTCTGGTGTTCTGTCCCCTGACCGAGACACATCAAAGTCTATAAAAGTAGTAGTTTCAACTCCTGCTTAGTGCTCAGCATATAGGGAGGAGGACGACAGGTTCACCCGTTGTCAGTATGTGACCGGGTTGGGTGTGTTGCTCGGGGTATTCGGCAGCATGCTTCAGTGATTTAGCACTATAAAAAGGGCAAGAGTTCCACTAAACAAGACATACAAGAGGCCCATGGGCCTTAACGGTCACCTGAGTTAGAATATATAATGAAACAAATAATGAAACAAATTGAAGACATATAAACACTATATGCTGGGCCTTGAAGTTGGTCAGTGATTTATAAATTTGACTTTTTAGACTATGAAGAGTATTTGCTTCCATCAAACCTGTGAACTTAGAGGTATTTTTTGAAATTTTAATCATTTTGACCCTGTTTGGTCCTGCCCCTCTTTTTCCCCAGGGGGTCATCGAGGACGGATATGGATGTTAAAATGCTATATCTTAGGCTAATAATTCTTATCAAGTTTGACTAATTTCCTACGAAAATTGGGCAAATAATGTTCACAAAAATGTTTTTCCTATATAAACTAAAGTAAACTTGACCCCTCCCCAGGGGGTAAAGTGAGACCCCAAGGTCATATAATTCACAATTTTTATAAAACACCTTAAGACCTTTCCATCTATAATTATTTGATTCTACTATATCCAGAATTTTAGAAGATTTTTGAAGTTTTAGCCTATTTGACCCTTTTTTAGCCCCGCCCCTCTGCCCCAGGGGGTCGGCCAGGACCAATGTGGATATGATATTAAAATGCTATCTCAGGCTAATAATTCTAACCAAGTCTGACTCATTTCCTATGAAAATTGAGCAAAAAATGCTCATTAATGTGTTTTTTCTATATAAACTATAGTAAACTTGACCCCCTCCCCAAGGGGAAACAGGAGACCCCATGGTCATATAATTTACAATTTTTATAAACAAACTTTAAGACCTTTTCATCTATAAAGTGTATTTGATTATACCATTTCCAGAATTTCAAAAGAATATTTTTGAAGTTTTAGCCTATTTGACCTTTTTTGGCCCCGCCCCTCTGCCCCCAGGGGATCGGCCTGGACCAATATGGATATGATATTAAAATACTATCTCAGGCTAATAATTCTAACCAAGTCTGATTCGTTTCCAATGAAAATTGAGCAAAAAATGCTCATAAATATGTTTTCCCAATATAAACTATAGTAAACTTGATCCCCTCCCCAGGGGGAAACGTGAGACCCCAGGGTCATATAATTCACAATTTTTGTAAAGCACCTTAAGACATTTCTATTTATGAAAAGTATTTGATTCTACCATTTCCAGAATTTCAGAAGAAGATTTTTGAAATTTTAGCCTATTTGACCCCTTTTGACCCCGCCCCTAAGGCCCCTGGGGGTCAGTCATCGAAAATTTGTTAATAGGATTAAATGGCCATCTCATACTGATAATTCTGACAACATTTGACTCATTTCCTATTACAAATGACCAAATAATGCGCAAAAATGTGTTTTCCCAATATAAACTATAGTAAACTTAACCCCCTCCCCAGGGGGAAACTAGTAACCCCAGGGTCATATAATTCACAATTTTTATAAAGGACCTTAAGACCTTTCTATCTATGAAGAGTATTTGATTCTTCCACATCTGTGAGTAAAGAAGAAGATTTTTGAAATTTTACTCAATTTTACCCCTTTTGGCCCCTCCCACAGCCCCCTGGGGGTGGGGACCATATAATTCACAATTTTGATTGGCCTTATGCCTTAGAAGGTTTGTGCAAAATTTCATTGAAATTGCTGCAGCAGTTTTGGAGAAGAAGTCGAAAATGTAAATTGTTTACGGACATACGACGCACGACGCACCACGCACGACGGACGACGCACGACGACGGACAAAAGGGTCACTTGAGACTTCGTCTCAGGTGACCTAAAAATGAACAAACCGCGGTCTTCCAAAACACGCACCACACACTTCATACTACACACCAGGTACACGGGAGACAGTCCTTACATGACCAACAAACAAACAAAACCTCACTGATATTCTGACATGAATTGTGTATTTTCATTATCTACTCATGGTTCAGCATTATCTTGTTTTCGAGGTTTTTTTTTTATTTTGTATTATCCTACCCAACTATCTCAATGACATGTATATGTCTTTACAATGTAAAACCACTAAGATGTAAAGCGATATACGTCTTTTAATTGTTTCCACGGCAATTGGTCAGCTTGAAGTGACATAAAATAAACTCACATTCGTGAATTCCCCCATGGGTATGGTCATAATGAATAGCAACAAGCATCCAATTCCCAGCATGTTTATTTTCTAGATACTTCGTAGCTTTATTATATAAATGACAAAGACTCAATTATCTATACCTCATAAGGCAGATGATGTATACCAGTAAGACTCCCTTACTACTAATTAGACGATACAATTGCTATGGCATACGTGGTGCCGAGAATGCTCGTGAATATCAAATTGTTAAATTAGATGAAATCTCATATTTTAATGTAACTGACAACTGTATGATTTATGGTGATTGTTTTCTCCAATGGCAAAATGATGCATGTCCTCGTGAAAAAGTTCCGTAATTGCTTATCACATTTTATTGCCCGGTATATCCACAGGTAATATGTAAAAAGTGTCAGCCATTACCATTGTCCGGTATATCCACAGATAATATGTATAAAGTGTCCGCTATTACCATTACCTAATATATCCACAGGTAATATGTACAAAGTGTCCGCTATTACCATTACCTAATATATCCACAGGTAATATGTAAAGTGTCCGCTATTACCATTACCTAATATATCCACAGGTAATATGTACAAAGTGTCCGCTATTACCATTACCTAATATATCCACAGGTAATATGTACAAAGTGTCCGCTATTACCATTACCTAATATATCCACATGTAACATGTATAGTGTCCGCTATTACCATTACCTAATATATCCACAGGTAATATGTACAAAGTGTCAGCCATTACCATTGTACGGTATATACACAGGTAATATGTACAAAGTGTCCGCCATTACCATTACCTAGTATATCCACAGGTAATATGTTTTAAAGTGTCCACCATTACCATTGTCCGGTATATCCACGGGTAATATGTACAAATTGTCCACCATTACCATTGTCCGGTATATCCACAGGTAATATGTACAAAGTGTCCGCCATTACCATTGTCCTGTGTATCCACAGGTAATATGTACAAATTGTCAACCATTACCATTGTCCGGTATATCCACAGGTAATATGTATAAAGTGTCCCATTGTCCGGTATATCCATCGCCAGTAAGTAACAAAAAGAAGCCACAGTTACACACACGTTGTTTACTAGAGAAAAACAGGCGGAAAGAGAGAGGGTGACGTAAAACGTTACAAACGGATACGGCACCGGTAAACTATATCCGGAATACAATTAAAGCGCTATATATTTACTGGCGCTACCCTTTTTTTTTTTGAAAACAAAGTTCCAGTTCTTAGAAAACTTTAAATTCACTTGACTGATCAGATTTAACAGTCTCTCAAATATCAGTACATACAATGTAACATCACTAGGTATACATTATAAAGCTATTAGAAGTGCTCAATTACTGTAAACATAACGTTCTCTCTGAACTTGACTAGAAACCAATAACTATAATAACACATGAAATGTTAACAGAGAAACTCATTAACTAATACCGAACATAGTCACTGAGGTACCGAGGGGTCACAGATGGTCTAGAAGAACGCCTTGGAGGTTCGAGAGTCCGATTCAAACGTGTCTGATGCTTAATGTTACACCACATTGTATCCACGTGCGTTACGAGGTATCGGTCACGGCCAGACGACTTGTTTCTATCACTGTATAAATATACAAGGTCGCCGACATGTATCTATCACTGTATAAATATACAAGGTCGCCGACATGTATATCCGGACTGACGGGATGTCGCCCTGAAGGTGCTTTGGACTTTTCACTATACGAGTGGTTGAGTTGTCGCCGTTGATGCTGTTGCGCTATCAGAGATTCATCGTTAATGGGTATTTGGTTATTATAGAATTGGTCCCGTTGTGTTAGCATTTCTCTGGATGATAAACCGCTCTTTCGTATACGCGAATTCAAACGGTTGATTGCTAAGGATAGCGACAGGGGAGATACCGATCGTGATGACGAGTCCTGTCGGAGTATCTCTTCTTCCAACTCCTGAACAGCACGTTCTGCGACAGGATTTTTGTTGCAGTTCTTGGCGTTTCCTAGCTTTACCGAAATCCGATGACGGGACAAAAATTCATCGTTGAAAAGAGCACGAAACCCTGGAGCACAGTCAGTACGCACGACGGCATACGGGCCGTCCATTGGACGAAGGTTAATGCACGAGCGAATAAGTCCATCCCGGAGGGTATCGCGACGTTCGTCTTCAAGTAGCATGGCTTCTGTATACGACGTTACGCATTCGCGCACTACAAGAATGAGCTGTCTTTCGCGTTTTATAACGTCAGCTGCAAACTGGCTACCTACAGTTACCGGAGGAACGCTGGAAGTTTGAGTCTGCACGAAGGTTGGAGCATGTTTCAGAGATGCACAACGATGACAATTGTCACTGACACGTTGGATTGCAGCATCCATGTCAAGAGCATAGAAATATCTGTGTACGATCGTCTTCAACTGGTGACATGTAGGATGGTCGAGTTTAACATGGAGAGAAGTCAGAAGGCCGTCCAAGACCTGTCTAGGGACTACTATAAGCTCGGACGAATGTGACAACGGGATCGTTCGTTTAACGACTACGAGACCATCGGCTGATAGTGACGAGACGTTTAGGTAGCGCTTCACATCACGGGCGTTGGTGATTTTCTTTGACGGTCGCGTACCTTGTCGAAGATAAGCGCACGTGCGACGAAGATCAGAGCAATCGGACTGTAATCCTAACCACGACTTGTGAAAGGCAACCTGGCGTTACCTTCGAGAATGTCATTTGTGCTGATCGATCGAACAACAGAGTCCATTTCTTGGCTGACAAACGTACAAATCTGACAGGTGGGTTCAGCACACGGTGGAGCGTTACGACTCGCGAAGTCAGATGGGAGAATCGCACAGCCAGCAACATGACGAACAGACACCTGAAAGCGACTTGCCGTAGACAGGAATGATGTCACTCGTGGGCTAGCAGAGAACTCACCTCTGCAAAGCTTCTCGAATGCCTGCACGCAGGGCTTACTGTCAGTGAGTACGCACGGTTGTAACGATGACTGAATCAGATACGGGCTGAAATGCCTCAGCGCTGTCGCGATAGAAAGAGCTTCAATCTCGCACGGAAGCCAATTCATCTGATTTTTGTGGAGCTTAGCGCTGAAGTATCCAGCCAGACGAGCCTTGTTGTTGCGAGTAACATACAGCGTGGCGCCGATTCCAGGACTACGAACAGCACCATCGGTTACTATCCACAGTTGATCAGTAGCGCGGGGCAACGTGATGGAGCGTGCGTTGTTGAGGGACTTTTGAGCTTTCTCGAAAGACGTCAATTGTTCATCAGACCAATGCATAGTTTCCTTTGATTCGCGACCGGCAACCATGTCGTCAAGAGGAGACAAGATCGTCGAACAGTTCTGAATGACACGTGCTAGTACTTTGAATGCTCCAATGAATGACCGGAGACCGTTGACAGTCGATGGTATAGGACATGTTGAAAGTGTAGCGATGCGGTGTGGGCTAGCCTGAAGGGTTCCCAAGCGCCACACCCAGCCTAGAATCACTGTCTGTTGTGGAGCTACGATAGTTTTTGTTGCGCATAAACGCAATCCGGAGTTGTGTAGGGCCTGTAACACGGCCTTCCAGTTTGAGAGTAACACATCGACTGAGTTTCCTCCACAGTACAGGTCGTCAGCGACTTTGGCGACGACGCCTTTCTGTACCAGGTGACCTAGTACGCGACATGTTAACTCCTCGAGAGCGGTCTCGGAACCGGGCATGCCCATAGCAGTTCGCGCGTAAACTCTTACACCCTTGAACGGGGTAACGACCCCACAGTATTTCATTGACTCTTTTGCAAGTGGAATTTGGTAAAAAGCCTTCGTCAGGTCTGTCGCGATGATGTAAGACCATTGAGCAATATGTCGTAGAGTGGAATCAACATCTGGCATCAGAGATGGTTGGGGCTTGCTGTAGCGTCCAACATCGGCGAACGCGGTTACAAGGCGAAAACCACCGCTTGGTTTTTTAACTAGGAATGACGGGTTCACGTACTCAACGGACACACCAACATCCTCCGGTCGACGAAAGACACCTATTTCCTCCAATTCGTCGAATTTAGACTGAAGTTCGTCCAACTGATTTTTGGAGTACTGCGGCACGCGCCCTTTTCGCTGTGGGGGCTGGACCGGACCCATATTGACTTTACCTTGTAGAGGACCGACTGCACCATTATATCCATGGAAGCTGGGGTTAAACACCTCGTCAAATTCCGTCAACACGTCACGAAATTTTCTTTTCATATCTGCGGTCATGATACCATCGGGGTCGAGTTTAACGTGCTCCGAGTGTCTAGTTTTAGCATGCGACTTTACGAGTTTCGGAATTTTAGCAGGCTGACTGTCCGGTTTTGCAGGTATGAATGTAGATCGCACCTTGCAAACATGTTCGTTCCTTCCAATAGATTGTGGTTCACTGGTGAGGTTCGGGACTCGAATTTTACCTGCGACACTAGACACAAGAGACGGGAACGGCCACGACTCTGACGCGACATGAGGTTCTCCTTCATAATTAACCAGATCGTCAGGGAGATCAAGTTCAACAAATTCACCAGGCCAAATTACGGACTTTGCTGACGATCGGAGAACATGCGCACGTCTTACGGCAAATCCATCAGCTGGTGTACCGGTCGAGCCATACGAACACACTAACGAGTCGCCAATGAGGATTTGTTGTTTGGCCGGTCGGACGGAAACGTCATTTTTTTCCATAAACGGTATACCCGCTAAGACGTCAGAGTCAAGGTTTTCCACTACGATGCCTTCGTAGTAAAGATCATGTCCTTCGTGTGAGAATGATAAGCGTGTCTCGCCGACCACTTTTAACTGCGACGAACCATCCGCTTGACTGACAGAGTGGGAACTACAGGCAATTTTCGCACCTAGCCACTGAGCACACGAAAGTCGCATCATGTTCCCTGTAGCACCGCTATCGATGGTAAGCCGGGCAGTATGATGTCCATAGAAAACGTCGAGGTACGGGCTTGCCGAATTGCCACGCGATTGACCTTACTACTATCACTGATCAGCGGGGTGGAATTACACGGGATGTTGCCAGGGTCTTCGGTTTCCTCGCAATCTGCAACTTGACGAGCCTTGGCAATGAACCGCCTATCATCGAACGGAAGGTAAGAACACTTACTAAGGAAATGATTGTCTGGTCTTCCAGCTTCCTTACACAGTGGGCACACTCGTTTTGCCTTCGACGGGGGGTGTTGATCGCGTTTCGGTTTTAGCACGTATGCCCTCATGGCACGGGCTTCCTCAGTTGACTGTAGCTCCTCACGGAGGGAATCCAACGCTTGGGATATCTCAGGTTTTATGGATGCTAATGTACGTGTACGTAATTCCGTGCCGTAACGCTGCTTTACCAATTTTGGCAGATCAGGGTGTATGAGGCGCAACCATGTGAGAACGATAAAGTTTTCTAACGACGGAGTCATTTCCTCGTCCTCCTGTAACTGCTCGCCGTGATGTAAAATGCCAAGATCTCTACGAAGGAGATTGTCCTCAGAGAATGCCATAAGGCGTTGATACAGATCTTCCGGTCGCTCGTTTGGTTCCAACTTGATATCACAAAAGTCTATGAGATGGGCCCCGGTTGATTGAAAGCCAAAATGTAATCTTATTTGCTGCCAAATAAAGTCCATAGACGTGGAGTTTTTAATGAGTGTGTTTCGCGATATCACTGGGCAATAATTTGCTATTTGGCCGAGCATAAGCTCCAGATGAGCAACCTTTTGCTCGCGCGTTCGACGTTGGTTTTCTGGTATCGGTTGGGCATCATTGGTGAACCCCCTATGAGGTGCTGCCCTAGACTTTTTTTCCCATCTCACACCATCAGGAATGGAGCAAAGTTTGCATCCAATGACAAAGTATATAAAATGTTCTGCCGCCAGTTCTCAAACGAGTTGACCGTCTCAGTTTTACTGAGGCACCACTGTTTCGGTGCACGGTGAGTGTTCATTTTTGTTGCAGTGCTCTATTCACGGTGAAAAAATAACAACAAACGATGTGTAATTACCCGTAGCAATGTCACTACGATGTGGCCTAATTGTCAATAATTATACCATTGATACCTATAACTCTTCTGTTAGGCGTGTAGTCCGAAATCCGCTGCCACCACGCCAGTAAGTAACAAAAGGAAGCCACAGTTACACACACGTTGTTTACTAGAGAAAAACAGGCGGAAAGAGAGAGGGTGACGTAAAACGTTACAAACGGATACGGCACCGGTAAACTATATCCGGAATACAATTAAAGCGCTATATATTTACTGGCGCATAGGTAATATGTACAAAGTGTCCACCATAACCATTGTCCGGTATATCCACGGGTAATATGTATAAACTGTCCACCATTACCATTGTCCGGTATATCAACAGGTAGTATGTATAAAGTGTCCGCTGTTACCATTACCAGGTATATCCACAGGTAATAGGTACAAAGTGTCCGCTATTACTATTGCCCGGTATATCCACAGGTAGTATGTATAAAGTGTCCGCTATTACCATTACCAGGTATATCCACAGGTAATAGGTACAAAGTGTCCGCTATTATCATTGTCCAGTATATGAGTAGTATACAATCAATTGACATTCAAATAACTGAAAATATGTCTTGATAGACGTTAAAATGTAGTAATCATTTCAAAACACTGAAAAAGCCAACAAAAAGTGGTAGCATCTGTTGAGATAAAGATTAAAGTAATAGAAAAAAACTGTGTGATTACTTCCTCCAGCGGGATTGATATATTTAGATGAAACAAAATTCAAATGTTATGCAATGTTATCGCTTTTAGCAGCACGATCCGGATATGTTGTTATGTATTCAATATTCACCATAGGTCATTTGCCATAACGCAATTTAGTCTTGATCACTAGTCTGGCTTTGTCGACCTTAGATAACTGTCTTTGTTTATTTATTTATACGCATCTAGTTTGTCTCCCTTTATTATACATACAAACTGATTCTAACGTGACATTCACTGTCTACGAGACGTATCGCACCGTACAATAAACAAATGTGTCGGGTTTTGGACCCAGGGAATCCTTGTATAAACAAAGTGTCGGACAGGGATCAATTGCTTTGTCAATATTGTTTATGACGCATCACGGAAAATATGATCTCGCATTAATTTCCCAGCGTCCTAAAAGCTATATAACACTTATTTGTTTAGTAGATAACTTACTGGTCACTATCAATATGTCATATGTTTGTTCAGCACATTGATGTGAATAATCCATCTCATACGTGAACTGTAACAAATATAGCGAAACATATCCATTATATACATTACGCTATGACGGGGTGCATTTATGAAAAAATAAGAAAAGATAAAACAAGAGGCCCATGAGCCTTAACGGTCACCTGAGTTCGTTTAGAATGAAACAAAGACATATAAACACTAATATGCTGGCCCTTGATTTCGGTCAGAGATTTTATAAATTTGACTTTTTAATCTATGGAGATTGTTTGCTTCAAACAAACCTGTGAGCGCAGAAGCTTTTTGAAATTTTAAGTCATTTTGACCCTGTTTGGCCCCACCCCTTTGGTCCCCCAGGGGGTCAGAGATACCGATAAGGATGTTAAAATATTATATCTCAGGCTAATAATTCTAATCAAGTTAAACTTATTTCTTACGAAAAATTGAGTAAGTAATGTTCCCGGGGGGAATGTGAGACCACAGGGTCATATAATTCACAATTTCTTTTATAAAATACTTGAAGACCTTTCCATCTCTAAAAAGTATTTGATTTTATCATTTCCAGAATTTTAAGAAGAAGACTCATTCGTGTTCATGGTTTTTTTTATCCTTTTGTATTGGAACTAACAATTTCAATTTTGTCACAATTTTGAAATCATGATTTTTGTAGAAAAATAACTGTTCTTAACAAAAGGCTGGTAGATAACATTCCTTAATTATTGAAAAATGAAAAAAAAAAAAATGTCAGTTTTATATGAACAAGAAATTTGAAAGAACATGCTTACACTTTTCTTATCACATTGAAACATGTGTACTCTACACAAGAATGGTTGGTTACAACTAGTTCTGTGTGGCCTGTTTCAGTGTCTGCATTAATATTGTAAGTGCCTTATTGTGTTATTCCATGGTACATGATTAAAAAAAGAAGATTTCTGAAGTTTTTGCCCATTTGACCCCTTTTGGCCCCGCCCCTATGCCCCCAGGGTATCGGTCAGGAATAATATGGGTATGATATTAAAATGCTATCTCAGGCTAATAATTCTAATCAAGTTTGACTCTGAACATTGAGCAAACAATGCTCATCAATGTGTTTTCCCTATATACACTATAGTAAACTTGACCCCCTCCCCAGGGGGAAACGTGAGACTCCAGGGTTATTTAATTCACAATATTTGTAAAGTACCCTGAGACCTTTCCATCTGTGAAACGTATTTGATTCTGCCATTTCCTAAATTTCAGAAGATTTTTGAAGTTTTTGTCTATTTGACCCTTTCGACCCCACCCTTAAGGCCCTTTTGGGTCAGTCATAAAAAAATATGTTAATAGGATTCAATGGCCATCTCATACTGATAATTCTGACTGATTTTCTATTACTAATGACCAAATAATGCTCAACAATGTGTTTTGCCTATATAAACTATAGTAAACTTAACCCTCACTTCAAGGGGAACGAGATACCTCAGGGTCATATAATTCACAATTTTTGTAAAGGACCTAAAGACCTTTCTATCTATGAAGAGCATTTTATTCCACCACATCTGTGAGTGGAGAAGAAAATTTTTTGAAATTTTAGTCAATTCTACCCCTTTTGGCCCCTCCCACAGCCCCCTGGGGGATGGGGACCATATAATTCACAATTAGGATCGGCCTTATGCCAAATTTCATTGAAATTGCTTCAGCTGTTTTGGAGAAGAAGTCGAAAATACAAATTGTTTACAGACATACGACGGACGACGTACGACGGACAAAAGGCGACTAGAATAGGTCATTTGAGACTTCGTCACAGGTGACCTAATAAATTATTTATGTATATGAATACAAATGTACGGAATTTTGTCGACCTGCTGTCATAAAGCTTTTTATAAAAGAATTCCTTTGTCACTTTTGCCCATTTCACTTGTTCATGAAGTGTCTGCTCTCAGTATACTGACTATGCCGGTTACATGCGACATAAATACACAAAATAATGTGAAAAGGCCCTGTCCTCTGTCCATCTAACATCATTTTCCGGCAACAGTTTCTGCATCAACCTTGTGCTCAGTCCAAGGGACTGGGACGACTGGTTTTGTTGTCGTCAGTATAATATTACTGGATATTGAGATAAAACTATAATAGAATAACAAATGTTACATTATTACAAGAAAATGCAACGTCAGCTGCTTTATATACCGGAATTTAACACACTGATTGGTAGGTCGGCTCTCCGATTATAAGCTGCTGTATTAGCTACTCCGGAATGAATAATTCTAAAAGTATAACTGTCAATTTATGTATTAATGATCGAAGAAATATCCAATTAAGGTTCTCATATTGATCTCGAAATTGAAAATTATTTTTGAAAGATGAAATTAACTTTATTGTTTTAGCACAAGTTCCAGGTCTAAGTTGAGATTTATTATTCATGCTTGTCAACAGGATTCATGTCTGAGGCTCTTTCAGAATACCGCTGCATCCTGATAAATCCTTTCTTAAATGAAAAGCAGAAACTCATAATAGCGCGTGCTGCAAATAGTCGAGGTATAATATTGATAAATAGCCATCTGCACTAGTGTTGCCGCTGGTAATTAATGTTCGGGTGTCCCATTATGAATAATAAATATTAGTGAAACACAACACTTTCTGCGAACAAGATAGCGTATCCCGATTACTGACGAGTTGTGTGGCTACATACCTGGCCTGGCACATGTACGTATATATAGTGTATTAATTAACGAGGTGAAAAGTTTAACGTCAGTATAATCAGGTTCATTATTCAACCCAATATTCTAGGGCTTTTCATCATTTTATCCAGAGCAAAAACTAACAAGACATCAGGTGTTATATAAAATCGCCTAGGGATAAATCAGCGTCTGTTTTGAAATGATTGTTATTTGAGTTTTTCGCCTTTTTTAAATATTGACTGTTAATTATCGCATTTCTCATCTAAATCATCCAAGACACTTGGGCTGATGATATAATTAGAATTCGTTTTGAAATGCGTTCTTTAGTTTTGTCGATTTAGATATCGACAGTTAATAACGACAACAGCATGTCTAATTCGATAAAAGAGCACATGGTTAGGATATCTGTGGTCACTTTAAAGTACACGTCTGAGGTTGTACAAAGAAAGAGAGGGAGAGTTTCCATACCATTGGTGGATACACAGGCTTTTGTTAATATACGGATATCCTTGATATATGTAATATTGTGTGAAGGTTAATAAGTCGGCCGGCCATATACATGCAACACTACCGAACAGTGTTAGACAATATGACGTATAATAATAAAAGGACAGTGTGAGACATTGTTATGTATCAATGTGTGAATACCCATATTTTCATATGTTGTTATGGATACATGTTTCAGGGAGGGGTCTAGAGGGTCTGTGACACTTTGACTATTTTTGGATGAACTTAATATAATGTATATTGTGCATTCTATGATGAATACAACTTTAGGTAAAGGTAATAACAGTTATATGTATCGAAACCTTCAAAGGCTTGTAGAACAGCATACAAGTGTAAAATACTGTATTTTATAGTAAAATCTTGAAAAGTGGCATGCAATTAGTTTATGATGTTATACAACATTTCATATATTTTCAACCATTCGCCAAATAACCTACTTACAATAACAAATTAAGATGGCCGCCGCTGAATTCTAAATTAGTATTTTATTGCTGCATGTATGTAGTCATCACTTAAAGCCTTTTTTTCCAGTAAACTTTAAAATGGCTGCTGCGATTTTAAAAAAAACATGCCCTATCTCAAAACATTTCGACATGTAATTTTAAATTATACATGAAATTTGACATGCACATATTTTAAGGCATTATAAGGATTTCAAATACGGAGACATCATAAAAAGGAGCTACTTCTGGTAATTATTCCTGATGGCCACCGCGAAATCTTTAAACAAGCCTGACCTCAAAGCATTTCACAGCATGCGTTAGTGAGATTGCAATATAAATGGCAAGATTTCAACTATTACAAAGAGTCTTAACAAGCCTGATAAAAAAATGATAAATTCTTCACACTTCAGGATATTTCTTACAAAAAAAACCCCAATAACATCATACATAGTTTGATAACTGTTCCACAACGTAGCATACAGCATGTCATACTTCTAACTATTGATATAAATTGCTTGATTACTACCATAGAGATCAACTAGTGTCCATGTACAGTTTCTATGTGTACCTACAGAACGTGAAAGGTGATTAAATTTACGATGTGATCTTTTCTCTTCTGCTAAGCGCTCAGCATTAAGAGCTACCCTGCAGGTAGGGCGTTAGAATTGTACCCGCCCCTATTGCATGATCGTAAAAGGCGACTAAATTAAGGATATTATCTTTTCTCTTCTTCCTAACTGACTTTATCCTTCCTAATGCCTCCCTTTTGGCCTTGAGTTGAACGTTTGCCCCTGTGAGGAAAGGTCTGGGTTCTGTCCCCTGGCCGAGACACACCAAAGTCTATAAAAGGGGTAGTTTCTGCTCCTGCTTAGCGCTCAGCACACTGGGAATGGGACGACTGGTTAGCCCGTTGTCATTATAATGTGACCGAGTTTTGAGTGTTGCTTGGTGTCTTCGGCGGCATGCTTCAGTGATATAGTACTATTAAAAAGGGCAACAGTTCCACTATACAAGACACTACATGAATAAACCGCAGTCTCCCAAAACACGCACCTCGCACAACATACACGAAACACACATCATACATGGGAGGCTGTCAGTATAATGTGATTGTGTGTTGCTTGGTGTCTTCCGCGGCATGCCAGGGTCTAATCCAGCCTCGTTTTTTTACCGTTTATCAGTAAATTTTCCCTAGAGAAATAATTCCCTCGCTCATGAAAATTCCCCTACAAGCTCCAAAACATTCCCCAAATAAAGCATTTCCCCCCTTCTACCACGTTTTACATTTTTGTGCAAATAACTGACGAGAAAAAGATTTAGAATCGGACATAATTAATGTGTCCAAGAACGAACGTTTGTGGTATAAACATGGTCGCGTTCGATTAACTTTTTTCATTCCTCAGCGTATCCACAGTACTGTTTGTAAGCAGTAGTTTCATTCGAACGCACTGCGATCAAACGCATTCGTGATCATACTTCAAACGTGTAACTGACACCGAGTCAGCGTAGCAACATGTCGCACAAGGAAGGGTTTTACGTGAATTTTTTTTTTAAAAAGCGACGCAAAAAATTGCAAAAATAAAATATAAAAAATAACTGAGTTATTTAGCACAGTTTCAAAACAAGAGTCGCATGCTTGCAATTTGGATCACGATCAACAACAGTTACAATCGCCCAACGATCATGAGCCTGAGGCAAGACCCAGTACATCTTTTAGTAGCTCTGCCGACAGTCACGGTAAGCAATCTCATCGTGTTCAGGATATGAGAACTTTTCACACTGAACTTTATGAAAGCAAATATCAGTGGCTGTATTACAGCTATCCTCACAGGGGTTATAGGTGTAAAGTATGTGAGCATTTTGGCCGGAATAACATATTTACAGAGGGTGCAGCATTAGGGGACCATCCATCTCGGACCTTAGAATTCCATGACAATAGCAAAATGCATAAAGAAGCTGTAACAAACCAGACCATACCAAAGAGTAAGCGTGTCGATGTCATGCAAATGATTGTAGACTTTAATGAATCTGCAGTTGCCTCTAATGTAAAGACAAACAGAAGTTTTGAAAAAATATGTGCAAACTTCATGATTTGTAAACTTTGGGCTCTTTCTGACAATTTTGAAAAACTTGTAAAGTTTGTGGCTGATTTAGGTGTTTAAGATCTAAAACATCATATTACTCATGCCCCCAATAATGCCACATATCGTTCATCATATTCAGTGATTGACATTATAGATGTGATTAGCAACTTCCTTGAGAAAGATCAAGAATTTTTCACATTATTAGCTGATGAAAGTACTGATGAGAGCGGGAGGGAGCAGTTTTCTCTGTTTGCCAGATGGTGTCACCACGGGATTGTCGAAGATCATTTTTAGGCCTTGTTCATGTCGAAAAGACGGATAGTTCAACACTTACAGTAGCTATACAACAGTTTTTTCTCGTAAAGGATGTCCTGCTAAGCAAAGTTAGACTTCTGGCCTTTGATGGCACTAACGCCATGAGTGGAGGAAAATCAGGTATTTTAGTATTATTTTAACTGTCATATTATGCATAAACTGGTCAACATGATGTTTGTGAATGATGCAATCGATAATTCCAAATCAAATAATCATATCTAATTATGATGATATCCTATCATGAATGAAAACTATCTGAATTATGAGTTACAATTGAATCAAATTTTATACATACCGAACTAAGTTAAAATTAAAATGAATTGAAATGTATTATGAACTACTAACTTACATTTCTCGCACAAATTGACTACGGGCCAATAAATGAAATAAGGCATCATAAATATAATGATAATCTCAAGGTCCTTGGCATGGACCAACAAAAGGTCAGTTATCTAATATATTTGAAGACAGTAATGTTGAACTTGGATATTGTGATTTACTCATTAAAAATGCTTTAACCTTATGTGTTCTGCTATTAATTAAAACTTAACTTTGATTACTTTGTAGGTGTTCAACGCAGACTTCGGAATATTTCTCTAAGGGTAGTTTACATGAATTGTAGGTGTCATAAGTTGGCACTATGTTTGGTTCATCTAATGAAATCCGGAGAGTACAATCTGCAGGAAGGGGATGCGGCACTGCTTGGACTGTGGAAGATGTTCGAGTACAACCCCCGGAAATTTGCTGTTCTAAGCCATCTACAACATCTGTATGGGCAGACTCCTCTTCATCTTATCAAGGCAGTAAAAAGGTATTTTTTAAATTAAACATGACTAAGTGACTGAATGACAATGATTTTCACAATTAATCCACATTCACATTACTAAGGCCCTGATAATCAAATTTCGTAAATTAAGCCTATAGTTTTAGCAGATAATATGCATGGGTTTATTTATTTTTTAACAATGAACTTAATCTTTGTATTATCTTAATCAAGTATTCACTATAAAATTTCTAGGTGGCTTTCCACTAGTGCAGCTTGTGATCGTGTTGTTGCGAGATATGAAACTATCATCGACTGTCTGGACACACTATATGAAGAAAGAAAGGAGCCAGAGACATATGGACTTCGTTCAGTTCTCTTAAGGAGAGATGTCACAGGAATGATATTCTTGCTAAGTGATGTATTGAAGGCCTTAAATGAACTTAGCTTGTTCCTTCTGAAAGCCAAATTAAACTTCAATGATGTTCCACATAAGGTTTCCAAGACACTTTCTCACTTGGACTACATTGTTGAGATGTATGGAGAGAGAGCTCAACACCCTCATTTGGCCTTCTCAAAGATAGATCATGCCTTTTTTCTCATCATGGAGAGAACTCAGCTTGCAAGGAGAATGCGTCAGCAGGATGCAAACCCACTGGACTCCCCTGAAGCATTCCTAAGAACTATTGGTTTCCCCTTCATACATGCCTTGTGCAATGGAATTGAAGACCAGTTTGTGCGCTCACCAGTTCTGAAATCCTTTGCTGCTTTGGATCCAAGAAATTTCCAGAAAACATATGTGATATCACAGACTATGGAAAGGTAATTCAATTCAAAACTTATGATACCCTGCCCATCTTTTATACTGATGGACACTGAGCCAATCTGTTTGTTTGTTTGATTAATTAGCGTCCTATTAACAGCTATGGTCATGTAAGGACGGCCTCCCATGTATGCAGCATGTTGCGTGTATGTTGTGCGAGTTGCGTGTTTTGGGAGACTGCGGTATATTCATGTTGTGTCTTCCTGTATAGTGGAACTGTTGCCCTTTTTATAGTGCTACTACCTAAGTCGTTAATGCTGAGTTCCAAGCCAAGCCATTTTTGTGTATTTAATTTGAATGACAAACACAACCTAGTATTTGATTTTGCAGTGATAATAATACACATGTTATTGTATTACTTTTAAGAAGATATGCAGAGACTTTCAGAGTTTTATGGCAGACAGCAGAGTGATGCATTCCAAAGCCGCACTACTGTCTCATCTGGTGACCTTGACTCTGCAGAAGCAGTCCAGCCTGAGTACCAAGCTTTCAAATCCCACATGTTTGTAGAGAGGTAATATTTAAGTCCAATATTTAAATTTCCAATTGGCATTTTACCTAAAACGAGTATTTCACTTTTAGTTTTCTAGTTCAGTTTTACCTGTTTTGTTTTTAAATGAACCATTCTTTTAATGCAGTCAAACCTGTCTATGAAAGACACCTAAGAGACAGAAAAAGCTGTCCTTTATGCAAGTTATGAACAGTTTTTCTTTATATAGAGGTCATTTATATAGTAAAATGTATTCAGGGGCTGGTGAGACAGGTTTGACTGTATATCTATTTATTTTGTTAGTTTGTTTCTTAACATTATTCATTTGCATGATGTGTTACTTGTTTTTGTTTATTCTTCTTCAGTTTATCAAAAACTGCACAAGTCAGTGCAATGCTACCTGGCTGAAGCATTGAGTTTAATAACCAAAAAATGTTTCAAAATAGTTTGACTAAACAGTAAGTTGCTTTCTGTTGTCATGGAGTTAGTAACAAAGTTAACCACAAAAGGTGTGAAGGTGATATGAATAAAGATTTGATAAATGGTAGTGATATTTTAATTTCTTTTCTGCTGATTACAGTAATTGAATTCATCTTCTGCTTCTTATTCACCAGAGAAACGGTTTTATACAGTTTCAAAATTAAAAGTTGTGAGGCCTTTTCACAAGATCTTAAGCTTGTCCCTTCAGATTTAGATATGTCAATTAAACTTTTTTTCCAGACAAGATATGATGAACAAGGAGGTAGTTCCTTCAACAACAGAGATGTTAAAGAGGACAGCTAGGGATGGGATACTATCACACTTGTATACACGCATGCACAAGCTTTTGCAACTTGCAGTTTTGATACCCTGTTCTACAGCTTCAGTAGAGAGAGGTTGCTCTACGATGAACTCCTTGTGTACATCACTGCGCAATAAACAAAAAACAAAAAGAAACCAAGGCGCCATGAACTTTAGAAATCTTGAATTTAATAAAAGTCCATCATGAAGTTCACTGAATGATATCTCTGTCTTTCTTTTTTATTCTAATTGTAAAATAAACCATCTCCATCATGGCAAAAACACTTAATTCTCTTATGAAGGTATGCTCTAACAGGCAGATTATCATTTTAACAAGGACATAGTCATTCAGATCCCCCGCCAATGGAGATATCAAAGCTGAAGTAAGTTTGATTGTGGAGACTTATGTGTATGAAAAAAAACAGGAAAAAGGAAGTTGAGCTAAAGAAAGATGGAGTATAATTCAAGTAGAGCGGGGCTGCAATTGTTGAATCAGGTATACAGCCTTGACATTTATATTAGACTATATACACAAAGATGGGTGGAGTTTTACAAAGTAACATTTACCATTTACCATGATATTTTCAGCAATGTTTCCATGGTAACGGAAAAAGTGCAAAAAATGAAAACCTAAAAATAGCAAAAGGTACTACTAGACCATAAGAACAATGTGTCTATGAAGTTTCATGGAAATATCTCTGCTGGTTTTAGAATTGTGCTCCGGAAACGATTCTTACACAAAAATCTGCCATTTTCAGCAATGTTTCCATGGTTACAGAAAAAAGTACAAAAAGTGAAAACCTTAAAATAGCAAAAGGCACTACTAGACCATAAGACCAATGTGTCTATGAAGTTTCGTGGAAATATCTCTTCTGGTTTTAGAGTTATGCTCCGGAAACGAACCTGGTACAAAAATATGATATTTTCAGCAATGTTTCCATGGTTACGGAAAAAATGCAAAAAATGAAAACCTAAAAATAGCAAAAGGCACTACTAGACCATAAGACCAATGTGTCTATGAAGTTTCGTGGAAATATCTCTTCTTTTTTTAGAGTTATGCTCCGGAAACCGTTGGTACGGACGGAAGGACGGAACCCTTTTGTATATCCCCCGCCAACTTCGTTGGGCGGGGAATAAAAATCGCAATATTCATTCTATAGCCATAAAGTTTTAATCTGATATCCAAGACGTTTTGTCATGTTTATGACATATTGTCATTTACTGTTTATAACTATGAAGCAGCTGAAATACACTTTTGCATGTTTAGCATACGATAGCGCATATAAACCGTGACGTTTTTGCATGTAGGAACTGTCAGTCAAAATGCATGTTTTATCATAATAGACTCCAATAATATTGGATTTTATCCGAAAGTAGTGTTCCGAATATTTTCGTTTGAGACTTTTTCACTTGTAAAGCAAATAAATGTAAAGAAAATGTAGAAATCATCGATAATCACTTACCATAATTAACGTGTTTTTGTGGAGAATACATATTAATTGAAATGCTTTTATCACCATAAACTATGTTCGTGGAAATTGTCAAGCTTTTACCATCCAAATTAAAATATGACGAGTGAAGGATTGCTAAATTTTGGAAGTAATGATTTTGGCAAGGTCCGCATATTGGCAGCCATTAGTGTCAAAAGATGCAAGCAGATTGGAAGCCACTAGGGTCCTATGAAAAGATGCACGCAGATTGGATGTGAAAAGGGTCCTGTGAATGTTATCGTTATGAACTATTAATTTGTATCAATTGTACCAGTAAATCTATTTCTGAATATTTTATATATGTTTATCTGTAAAGTTACATGTATTTTTTGTAAAAATTAATAACTGGAGGTTTGAAAACCTAGCCAATCATATCTATCCAACCACTTATTTGTGAAAGAGTTCTTGTAATTTCTTTGTAATGGTGGTAAACGATATTACTGGTAACCTGTATTTTCGTTTCTAAAATTCGACATAGCTGAACTTCACATCTCCTGCATTCGATTGATCGTTGCTGACCCATGGCATATGGTCCCGATCATGGCCAAGTCAAAACTGGTCATTGATTGAAGAGCTGTCGCGTTCATAATTGAGTCCGTGACACGGGGTAATGATCAGTCAGATTCTTCGTTTGAAACCCATCACGTTGTATCAGGTGATGAATTGAGATATATCCCATTTGACGCTCAATACGAATACCCTGCTATAACGCGGAATCGTCAAGACCTTTTCCCTTTCCAGTTTTTTGTCATCTACCAAATTCCTTTCTCCGTATTTGCCACCTACAATGAAAAGTGTCATTTAGATAGACAGATCAAGAACATTATATCATAATTTTGATAGAAAGTTGAGAAACAATAATAAACGCTATCGTATGAAGAAAGTCTTGTTTACAGTATCTACATCGGTAGTACATTTGATGATGCACGTTTAATACTTTTCATTTTATCGGAGAGCTTAATATTAAAATATTTGTTCTGTGTTCAGTTTGTTTCTCATTGTAACTTTCTATGCAAACGTTTTCCTTTTCAATTGTCAGTTAATCAATGAACGAAATAAAATCCACAAATGAAGAACAATAGCAACATGTCTATTGTTACCCTAAAAATACATCTTATACTTTTAGTAGGAATTCCATGACCAACCTATTTTGAAGCCTGAAGGAATTCCATGACCAACCTATTTTGAAGCCTGAAGGAATTCCATGACCAATCTATTTTCAAGCCAAGCTTATTTTCGAATTATTGGTCCTTTAAGGCGTGTAAGGTTTACTTATGAGCGGGACAACTTCAATGTACAGTCCATTGCGTTATGAATCAAATTATTAAAGTAAAACAAAACAATAACGGTCTCTTAGTAATTACTTATTTATAATCCAAATATTAATATTTATGACAAGCAAACAAGATTTCATTTTAAATGTATGCATGCACACCACACAATATTTATAACGTTTGGTATTGATCACACGACGGATAACAACATTACTGTAGCGGGAATCAATGACACGCTTTCAAGTGCGGCCTATTTGCAAACCCGGCAAGAAATATAAGGCTCAACTACTTTCATTCGTCGAATGTCGAAATACAAGCTAATTCTTACCTGTTATTTGTAACAAAAGTATTTTAGTCTGGACATCAACTACTGATTTTCGCCCTAATCCGCGAATTATTGATGTGGTTTGTTTCGTTGCTAATTATTCCATATTAGTATGTATATAATAATATCAAGATGGGTGTGATTCATGTTCGATTGGTAATAACATAACCGAGTAAACTGCAGTATATACATCAATGGAAAAAATACAAATACAAGTTTATGCAGGTTGAATGTCAAATAAAGTTTTACGAAATATAAACACGGGATTCCCAATAAATGTAAAATATTGATAATAGTCTTAGATATTTACAAATTTCAAGAACCAAAATAAACTATGATAAATCATCTAACATATAACTAAGACGCTGTAACTTTTCGTATGTCTGCATCTAGGCCATCGTGTGATTTCCTTCGCATTCGATATAAAATCAATGTTATTATGATTTGAAGAGTTTACGTATGTATCAGTTTCAATCTGATATGTTTTGTTTGTATATGAGTGTCATCTGATTTTGATTTTGTACTGATGATTTTTTTCTGGAATTACGGATGTGTATTTACTTTCCTGTATTCGTGACATTATATACATGATATATATCCGAGGAATTCCAAAGCTAATGAGACGGTCTCGAATATTACTGACGTCAGTTACTGTCGGTCAATGCCCTCGCGTCCACCTGTCTCGTATCTTGTTCCTAATTCTCCTGTTGGAAACGATCTAATTGTATTAAGAGGCTGGTGCTGCTCTCTGCATGGTCCTCCTGACAATAGTGATAGACAGGTGTCTGGCAAAATTTAAAATTTGTAAAATAGAATTCTGAAATATGCGAAGCTACTTTGGTGTCGTCGTGTTCTGTTCAAGGATTATACACGCGAACCAACAGATAAGACTGAATATCGGTCTCTGACTATGCAGTATTTGGTTTGATTTAAAAAGACACCGATCATTTCTCATTAATGCTGCACAAGGCATGTCGCCCATGATTTGGTAGTTTAATTTCTATGCATAAAATCACGAAGCAATTGCAACATTATCTATTACAGAATTATGACACTCCGCAATCATCAACATACGAATTGAAGTCTACCACAGTACATACTAGTAATACATATAAATTTTATGATAACAAGGTCATAACTGAACGTCAATATCATAGAAATATATAGTTATTTTTTTCTGATGATATACAATATCTAGTTATACTTTTTCTGATGATATACATTATCTAGCTATAGCTATACTTTTTTTCTGATGATACACAATATCTAGTATACTATAGCTATACTTTTTTTCTGATGATACACAATATCTAGTTATAGCTATACTTTTTCTGATGATACACAATATCTAGCTATAGCTATACTTTTTCTGATGATACACAATATCTAGCTATAGCTATACTTTTTCTAATGATATACAATATCTAGCTATAGCTATACTTTTTTCTGATGATACACAATATCTAGCTATAGTTATACTTTTTTTTCTGATGATACACAATATCTAGCTATAGCTATACTTTTTCTGATGATACACAATATCTAGCTATAGCTATACTTTTTCTGATGATATACAATATCTAGCTATAGCTATACTTTTTTTCTGATGATACACAATATCTAGCTATAGCTATACTTTTTTTCTGATGATATACAATATCTAGCTATAGCTCTACTTTTTTTTCTGATGATATACAATATCTAGCTATAGCTATACTTTTTTTCTGATGATACACAATATCTAGCTATAGCTATACTTTTTTTCTGATGATATACAATATCTAGCTATAGCTCTACTTTTTTTTCTGATGATATACAATATCTAGCTATAGCTATACTTTTTTTCTGATGATACACAATATCTAGCTATAGTTATACTTTTTTCTGATGATATACAATATCTAGCTATAGCTATACTTTTTTTCTGATGATACACAATATCTAGCTATAGCTATACTTTTTTTCTGATGATACACAATATCTAGCTATAGCTATACTTTTTCTGATGATACACAATATCTAGCTATAGCTATACTTTTTTCTGATGATACACAATATCTAGCTATAGCTATACTTTTTTCTGATGATATACAATATCTAGCTATACTTTTTCTGATGATATACAATATCTAGTTATACTTTTTCTGATGATATACATTATCTAGCTATACTTTTTTTCTGATGATACACAATATCTACTGTAGCTATACTTGTCCTGATGATACACAATGTACCCACCTGTCGGAAAATAAGAGGTATGCCATTTCTACCGAGAAGTCTATTATTTAATGTTTTTGACATTTTATCTCGAACAGTATGACTGCGTTATTGCTATTTTAATATTTTATCATGACTTTAAGAGGAATTGGTATTATTGTACATTGTGATTAAAAAAAAAAGAAGCAAAGATCATTGGATCCCTGAACGCATTAACATGGCCAGCGACAGAACATTGCTGAAACTTTGCCAGGTGGTCAATTAAAAGTTGAAAATAAATGTATGGTCTTCGCCATGGCATTTTTGCCCATTGTCAATATGACTGGTTACTCGATGACGTTGGTAGCATATTAAAAAGAGGTAGCGCAATATTTTGTTCGCGAGTTATACGATCGTGTGATCTTGAAAGAATACCATTTTGGCTCTTGAACTATCAACTAGGTTAAAATACGTAACAGAAATCATGATCATTATAGTTGATCTAATTTCAAAATCATCATCTGTATGAATACCAACATCCAAGGAGAATGAAACACCTTAACAAATTCAGGTGGACCCTGCTAATACTATATGTAATATTCCCTTGATCTATCAAAGAATGACCTGCAGGTAGGGCGTTAGAATTGTACCTGCTGCCCCTATTGCATGATCGTAAAAGGCGACTAAATTTAGGATCTTATCTTTTCTCTTCTTCCTAACTGACTTTATCTTTCCTAATGCCTCCCTTGGCATCGCCTCACTTTTGGCCTTGAGTTGAGCGTTCGCCCCTGTGAGGAAGGCTCTGGGTTCTGTCCCCTGGCCGAGACACACCAAAGTCTATAAAAGTGGTAGTTTCTGCTCCTGCTTAGCGCTCAGCATACAGGGAGTGGGACGACTGGTTGGCCCGTTGTCAGTATAATGTGACCGGGTGGGGTGTGTTGCTTGGTGTCTTCGGCGGCATGCTTCAGTGATATAGCACTATAAAAAGGGCAATAGTTCCACTATACAAGAAGACACAACACGAATATACCGCAGTCTCCCAAAACACGCACCTCGCACAACATACACGCAACACTACGCATACATGGGAGGCCGTCCTTACATGACCATAGCTGTTAATAGGACGTTAATAAATCAAACAAACAAACAAACAAAACCTCCTATGAATTAGACTCTGCCACTCTGGTTTCTGTCTTCTGGACGAGACATATCAAAATTATAAAAGTGGTAGTTTCTGCTCCTGCTAATCGCTCAGCATACAGGGAGTGGGACGACTAGTTTGTCCGCTGTCAGTATAATGTGACCGGGTTGAGTGTGCTGCTTGGTGTCTTCGGCGGCATGCTTCAGTGATATACCGCAATAAAAAGGGCAACAGTTCCAATATACAAGAAGATATCGCAGTCTCCCACGCTACACATCGCTACACATATATATGCATAACCATGGCTGTTAAGAGGTCGTTAATGAATCAATCAAACTATAAAAGAAGACAATACACGAATATACCGAGACTGCGTGTTTTATTTGAGACTGTGAATCGCCCCATATCTTCCTAAATACACTGAGCAGAAAAACTCGGATGTTAGGCAGGGAGATGTTTAAAGCAAAATTTACAACAAAGCAGAATCTCAAGACAATCGTCGGAAAATCTAATCAGGATAAACTTTCTGGTGGGATAACATTGGCGAGAATGTATGCTCTCAAGAACGGGTGGAAAGGATAAAAAATAGACAAACTTGCTGACCCGACTAAATAAAGTCGAAATACAAAGATACAATAGGTATATTTTAATAAGTCACTAAGGGGTTTGAGTGGTGTGGAATATTAACGCTATAAAAATGTTTAGGTGTATAGAAATAGCAAAGGTGTCATACTAATGTAACGTTTTAGAACTTTTACAGTCGTATTAGTTCTTACAGGAATGGCCATGAGAAGTGATTGATCGCTTGTTCAACTACTTGTATTCAATCTTGAGCAGAGAACGCACCTTGGTAAAATATATACTTGAAATACGCTTTGACATTCTTTTAAGCAACGGACATTTATCTGGAAACCAAACGCTACTGTTTGTATACACCATTAACCCGTCATTAATATTCAATTTATTTATCTGATTAATCTCCCATTTATTACACAATAAATTTTACTATTACTTCTTCATTAAATATGGCAATAATGATGGCGATCAAATTGTTTGAGGCATACTATTAATATATTAATTAATAATACTAAGGATTACATTCTTCCTAACGCCAACGCCTCAGTTTCGTCTCCGTTGTCAGTTTATAATGTGACATAAGTAGGAGTGCTTTTGATGTCCTTGGTGCCATTTTAAAGGTAGGTTTCGCCCAACCAAATAAATATTTTTTGTAAATTCCGATAAACGGAGGAAAAGATGAAAAAAAACCATTAAAATATCTCAATTTATTTCCTTTATTCATATGAGATCAAACAAATGTGTTTTTTAATACAAAATTGAAGTAAATCCTCGTTCTATTCCGATGTCAGACTGACGGGATAGTATGCAAATGAAGCTGCGATGGATTGTGTAGTCGAAGTTAGTTTCGCGCATGCGCATTGTTACGTACTAAAAGTAAACAAAAAGGCTGAGCGAAAGCATGTGAGAAAAATATATCTTAATCAGTGACAAAGAGGAGGAAATTAGAATGGAATCGGTAGCACCCGAGGATATTTCTAGGGAATGAAATTCAGAGATGGTAGCAATAGAAGAAACAGAAGCCACATCTGATGCGGAACTTGCCCGGATTCTGTTGATACTCGTATTGCGCGCGGTAAGTTAAATTTCAACACATATACCAGCGGACATGCAGTGGCAGACTAACTACATATATGTTTTATGTACATGTACTAGGCCAGCAACCGTATGTAAGTCACATGAAGTGTTTTAGATTATCTGATATGTATAAACAACCCATCGCACTTCGATTTGTTGTTGTTTATTTTTTTGTCGTGTCAAGACTAGTACTGTCACTACTATCTGACATTTTGTTCCACGCTTCCGTATTTTGATGCGGCCTCATTTTGGGGAAAAAATACGTCATGTTCAATGTAAAGCTTGACTTCGCTCTATTTATAGAGGAGTATTTTCCTGGTCAAGCAAGGTAACTGACCACCAATATTGTTCATGTATGCATAGGAAATGATCTGAAGATTTTGTCTATGTACAGGAGAAATTTCAATTTCGTAGTCTTTAAATTACATTCGGAGAAACCTACCTTAAAGTGAGCTACAAATTTAATAAAATGGACAGGAGACCCACTACAACACGATTATACCGAAGCCTCCCAAACTATACAGACATTCCCACTCGTAACACATTTCATACCGGAGATATACCGTCTTTAAACTCCTTAACTGTTCATATTACGATATACCTATTGAGCCAACCATGTTCTGTTAAGGGCTATTGGACTTGACTATTGTATACGCAGAATGAGACTGTTAACTTCAGTATTCCAAATTTAGCACACCATAACTCTAATATCAAGCAAAGAACACAATTCGGTTGTCAAAAAATGAATATATAATCCAATTTAATTTTAGACTTAATTAAAATCAAATTAAAGAAATGTACGAAATTTTAAGACACCAATATAAATATTGTTATGGTCAAAAATGTCAATAATTGTCCTACCATATATTCCGACTATGCGTATTTACTTTTAGAATTTAAACACCATAAACTAAAATTTGTCAAATATGGCTTCTTGAGGTTCACTTGTTGTTTCCATAAGAATAGTTCGCATGTGGTTTAATTGAATTTGGTACAAAATCAACTGACATTTTGAAAGAATTTCAAGACATTGAGAAGAAAACGATAAAATATTGTATAACTCATCAAAAGCCAGGACATTTCTCTTGATTAAAATAATCTAAGTATAACAAAATTACTGTATTACACAGATTAGGAGCAACTGGAAATATATTTCAGGTACTTTTGCAACTTTTGAATTTTAAAGGCAGAAAATATTTTTGTAAATTCTTTAAACATTAAATATATATACATCGTTTTGCAGTATAGAGCATATGACAATCGACAACACAGGAATATAATTCTTGTTGAGCGTATTGCCAATAATTAGTAATTGAAGATTCACAATAATATTATTTGTCTTTATGCAGTGCTCTATTTTTCATATTTAATATCACTTAAGTGATAAACGTATCAACGCAAAGCGCGCATATTTCAAAATGACTGCCGAATGGATATTTAAGCCGGTTTTGTAAACATCAGTTTGTTTGTTTAATTAACGTCCAATTAACAGCCAGGGTCAAGGACGGCCTCCCATGTGTGCGGTGGATCGTGTATATGAAGTGCGTTTTAAGAGGCTGCGGTATATCGTGTTGTGTCTTCTTGTATAGTGGAATTCTTGCCCCTTTAAATAGTGCAAAATAACTGAAGCATGCCGCCGAAGACACCAAGCAACACACCCCACCCGGTCACATTATACCGACAATAGGCGGTGAATTGTTGGTTGGTGTATTACAAGATAAAGTCAGTTGCCCTTCGGCATTAAAGAAGTGCTAATGGGCCGAGAGGTAGAAACCGATCCACTCATGCTTTGAGGCATATTTGAAGGCTTAAATGTATAACACTCAGATCAACATGGAAATTTGCACTACGTGTAAATAATGTCTTTCAAGTTATCACGGAATATGCAATCATAATTTAATAATCTTTTAGAGATGTCACGTAAGACAACACAATATCAACCTGCAGGGAATAATGGGACATATATACACTATTGCCGTGTCTCGTTCAACCTCGATTTAACATTTGCAAATCTAGCTTAATTCGCCTTCATACGAAACACGAAACGGCGCACGAGCCCTGGAGGACATCGACAAAGCTGATATTGATTATGTTGTAGCTTCAAAGTCGTCAGCTGTTATTGCTGCCACCTTTAGTTTTTTCATATTCCTGATTTGATGTGTAAGGATATATGCGGAAATAAAGCCGACTGAATAAGAATCTATATACGTAATTGAGAACAGATTCAGACAAAGACATTAGACGACTGAGGTATACATAACAGGGTTTCAATTTTATTTAGATTAAAGCGAAATACAACAAATATGTATTACGTTTTAATGCGTTTAAAACTAATTAAAGGAGTAATGTATGCTGAAACAAAAACATATGCATCCGTCAACCAACGTAAGTTTGTTATTATATGTATTGGTTGTAAATCTGGCAAATAATCCACCAGTTTAAATGTACAATGTTGAGATTCAAACGTCATTTTGTTGTCAGTAGACTGATAACGTACGCACTAAAACCCAAGCCCCACGTATTGTAGAATATATACCACTCTTTAAACTGCGACCTTTCATTTTTTATAAGAACACGTGGGCAATATGGATCAGTATGTCATTGAATTTCTCCCTGAAAGGAGACTACGATTTTTATGTTAACAGTTTTTTTTCCTCATTTTTCGCATTAAGTGCGCAGTAATGTCCCATTACTGCACGCGTATTAGGAGCTTCAGATTCCCACGATTTGATGAAATGTTAACAGTTCTTAAAATTGATAGCAGTAGTATGGGTTCTTTTTGTCACAAATACCGAACAAAAATATATAAAAAATATCTGATTGTATGCAATTTACGGTAGGATGTAGTCAACAATGAAATATGCTCTGGTAGTCTGGTATAACTGCAACCATTTTAAGAGCTTTAACTAAGTGTCTCCATGCAGATAATCTAAAAACCAACATCGGCAACGGACTCTTCATTCAATGCCACAATCGATATCGAAAGAAACGTTAATCGTGCTGGGGAAAGGAATCGTCATTTTTCATTTTCTCTTTTAATGAGTATCGTGGAATATAATACTCCTAAATGTCGATAACGATTGTCGAAAAAAAAATCACCAAGGAGTACACATGCCCAGTAGTAATATACATCATACCCCTTTAGTGAATGAATGCTTCGCTACACAAAGTACATACACCCGTCGGCAATATTCGTTCAACCATTATGATGAATGAAGGCGCCATATACGACCGATTCATGTTTTTGACAGGCCTCAATGTATTGTCTGACAAAACCTAACACAAGATTCAGGTCATGCTATATTTTGGGATCATTCAGAAATTGCATGCTATTCTACATTTTGTAAAGTACATCACTGCATTTTTTTTACCATGTTAAAAATAAAATATATGCTTTTCTGTACAAACAAGAGTATTTTTTGATCTGCAGGTACTCGATCGAAATGGAGGAATTAAAGGATCTTTGATGAAAACAAATTCACAATATCGGTGTTTTTAATTAACTTTTCCTATATATTGATCTACATATCACATTATTAATATTAATATGCACTTTTTTTCATAAGTCTTATCGGCTAGTACATGGCTACGTGGAGTTCGATATATGGCATATCGACTCAGTATTTTTCTTTCGAGACGGCACAATAACCGATGCTGGTATTGCGCATTATCTAAACGTTGAGTTCTTCAGGATGACGTCATACGGCCATCATTCTTGTATTCGATTTACATGCACATCAGAGAATGTTTTACCTTTGTGAAAGAAACTATACATGTATCCCGTCGGTAGCATCTTTCTTAGTAAAAGCAGTCTTGTTTCTGAAAGAAATGTTTAAATATAGCAACTTTGTTGACACAGTGACGTCATAAGGGTGTAATGTATATGTAGCTATTCGATACAGTATCAAAGGACACTATTGTATTACATGGGAATAGCAAGCAAATATAAAATTCGTAGGTATGAGAGAAATGTATATGTAACGATAGTTGTACTGTTATAAATAATCAACACTCCCTGACCAATTGTACATAAGGAGCTACTCCCTAGCACACTAGACGGCGTTGTTGTACCATGTAAGATGCCGAAAAATATTGCATGGCGTGTCAAAGAATCAACTCCTATTATCTATTGTACGCCGTACTTAAACGTTACATGGTATCACAAGAATGGAACGCGAATGAAATGCAAGTGATAACTGATTGATGTAAACTTTTTCGCCACATCAGACATTGATTGATTTTGACCGAACGGTCACTGAAACACTTGGTTTGAGCCCATAAACATTAACAGTAATCATGTCGGCAGATTGACCGATAACAATGCAGACCCACAAATCTTCCACCCCTATCGAATTGGGTATGAAAGGAAACTTATGTGCTAACTGGAAAAGGTATAAGAGGACCCGGGAGAACTATGAAATCGCCACTGGATTTAACATGAATGGTTCAGAGTTACGTACAGCCACACTGGTAACCTGTATCGCAACTGAATCACTACAATCATTCGATGCTCTCGTGTACAACAAAGAGTATGTCATAAAGGATATCGATAAAGCAATCGAAAACTTTGAAACTAGCTGCATCTTCCAAACAATCGACACATGAACGATATACGTTTAATAAATGTGACCTCGAACAAGGTCAGACCATAGACACTTACATACGTGTAACTGCTCTAGCGAAAACATGCAAATATGGTAGCCTGGAAGATGACTTGATTCCTAATCGCCATAGGTGTTCGTGACAACAATACATGATAAAAACTCTGGAAAGATAGAGAAAATTAGACTTAAACAAGTGCATTGACACGTGTAGGCAATGAAAAAAGGCAACTAAAAGAGATAATACATGTGGAGTTACATGTACAATTTGTCAATCCGTGAACCGAAACACTGCCATGCTGGTAGGGCATTAGAATTGTACCTGCTGCCCCTTTTGCATGACCGTAAAATGCGACTTAATTTCGAATATTATCGTTTCTTTCTTCTTCGTAACGTCTCCATTGACACCACCTCACTTTTGGCCTTTTGCCTGAGCGCTTGCCCTTGTGAGGTAGGCTCTGGATTCTGTCCCCTGGCCTAGACACACCAAAGTCTATAATAAAGGGTTAGTTTCTGCTCCTGCTTGTCGCTCAGCATCAAGGGAGTAGGACTGGTTCGCCTATTGCAAGTATAATGTGACCGGATGGGATGTGTTACTTGGTGTCTTCGGTAGCATATAGTAGAAGTGACAAGTAAATGTAAATATTAAAGTAAAATTTTAAATGTATATGAATTTTGTAGAACTAAAAAAATAATAGCAGGTACCAAGAAGGAAACAGTAATTTGGTATTTTTGACAGTTTACATGGTAAAAGACACAATGCCAGAAGTAGAAGGTCCAAAAGCAAAAGGAAAAACTTGGGCACTTGTCTGATATATACAGACAATTTCAAGGAGCTGCGTTGAACGGTATTAGAGTTTTAGTCCGGACACAATAGGAAACAGTTATTTTGACTTAGTTTCCATGGTAACAGAAAAATACTAAACATTGAAGGTCACAATAGCAAAAGGCACAACTAGGACACTTCTCTGATGTATATAGAAAGCCCAATAAAATATCAATATCTTCAGCAACGCGTTTCGCGGGAGAAAAAACAATCAACCCTGCAACTTGAAAAGGGACAACGTTGAATTCATTGTTGTAAAAGGAAAAGGCCTGGCCATTCTATGTCACAGCAAATGGTACAAACACATGTGTATCCAGCAAAAGTAGGAAGACAATGAGCAGTGTCCAAACAGCGAAAATATGTAAAAACTCTAGTCACATCGACCTAGTTTCTAAGTACAAATCGGTATTCACATGTCTAGGAAAGCTTTCGGCAAAAGCTATATTTAGAAGTAGGCAAGGAAGTCCAGCCAGTGTACATACCCACTGGGAAGATCCAAGTAACAGTAAAAGAAAAAATTCACAAATGAACTAGAAAGACTGTAAAGAAGATATTATTACACCACTCCACAATCCACTTTATGGATTTCATCAATGGTGGTACATTGGGGTCACCAAACCAATAGGAAAGGTCAGACTATGCATCGACCCAAAGCCGCTGAACAAGGCACTGAATCGAAATCACTATCCATCCCCTACAATTGAAAAAAACCTTAAACAGTTACACAAGACAAGAATGCGAGAATATTCACATCAGCTGGTGCAAAGGATGGATTCTGGCAGGTAGAATAACGATTCGGGGAGGAAGTGTCTTGCCATCAAACTTCAAGGATTTCAAGGTGTGAGGAGCATATGCCAAGAAGCCATTTGTGCTAACATGTCATTAGTTATGCAGTATGTAGTTTGTTTTGTTCTAGTTATAGTATCTCTTTGAAGTGACGTTTAAAAGTAATGATAGCTGAAGTATACATTTACTTAGGTCCTGCAGGTAGAATTGTACCTGCTGCCCCTATTGCATGATCGTAAAAGGCGACTAAATTTAGGGTCTTATCTTTTCTTTTTTTCATTACTGGCTTTATTCGTTCCAATGCCTCCCTTGGCACCGACTCAATTTTGGCCTTGAGTTGAGCGTTCGCCCCTGTGAGGAAGGCTCTGGGTTCTGTCTCCTGACCGAGACACCAAAGTCTATAAAACTGGTAGTTTCTGCTCCTGCTTAGCGCTCAGCAAACAGGGACTGGGAGGACTTGTTCGCTCGTTGTCAGTATAATGTGAACTGGTGGGGTATGTTGCTTGGTGTCTTCGGCGGCATGCTTCAGTAATATAGCACTATAAAAAGGGCAACGGTTCCACTATACAAGAAGACACATCACGCACAAACCGCAATCTCCCAAAACACGCACCTTGCACTTCACACACGATGCACATACATGGAACCATAGCTGTTATTAGGAAGTTAAAATAATCAAACAAACAGACATTTACTTAGTCCAGTTATCACGCCAACACAAGACTGTGGTAATAAGACACTGGCACGATCGCGAATTGTATAGTGAGTTGGTTAATACCACTTGGAGTAGCTCAATTGTGAAATATGTTTGCAGTACTATGAGGGATTTGGTTGAAAATTTGAAACATCTATTTTAACAGTTTTCTTTAATATGAACTTACAATGATACATCTATAGAAATATGAAATTGTGTGTATTTCAAATGAGTAACAACCTCTTTTTCAAGATGGAAATGTAACAATAGATTAATATGTATAAATAATAAAAGCTCTCCGAACAATTGTAAATAACTAGCTACTCCCTGGCACACTACATGGTGTTGTTAAATTATGTAAGATGGCGAACTATACAGCATGATGTGGCAAAGATCCAACTCCAATATACGACGTACTTACACGTTATAGTATGTATGGTTAATTTTGCCTAAACTTATTTCATAGGGGTTTTTGAATGACAATAATTTATTTCGAAGGCATTTACAGCAACTACACCTGTAAATATACTACGAATATGTATGCCGGTCACGCGAACACCCCCGGTCACTTCTAACATTAGTACTAGTGTTTGGGTAATATTGTATATGTAGTACCGAAACGTCTTCTATCATACCGCGGACAGGGATATCCACAATTTCACCAGTGAAATTTTTCTATCTCACCCTAGCATAAAGACAGGTTACAAGATATCTTTGCACGTGCCCACATAGGGTAAGAGAATACGAAATATTCACCCTCTTTTGGGTGAGACAGGAAATCTCAATTTCCGTTTTTGATAACTCAAGAATCTTACCCCTTTGATTGTGATTCTCATGTCTATATAATCTACAGTAAAGTGTCAAACAGATATCTGGACACTATTGTAGTAGGGAAACGTCTAATCTACAGGTAAAGTGTCTGACAGATATCTGTGTACTATAATAGTTCCGACACGTCTAATCAATATCTATAGGTAAAATGTCTGACAGATACAATGTATCTTGGTACTATTGCAGCTACAGACGTTTAATCTACAGATCAAGTGTTAGACAGATATCTGGGTACTATAATAGTTCCAACACGTCTGATCTATAGGTAAAATGTCCAACAGGTATCTGGATACTATTGTAGCTGCAGACGTCTAATATACAGGTAAAATGTCTGACAGATACCTGGGTGCTATTGTAGTTCCTTGACGTCTAATCTACAGGTTAAATATCTGACAGATACTGAGCACTTTTGTGGTTCCAAAACATTTAACCTACATGTAAAATGTCCGACAGATACCTGGGTACTGTTGTAGTTCCAAAACGTCTATTCTACAGGTGAAATTTCTGATAGATACCTGGGTACTGTTGTAGTTCCAAAACATCTAATCTACAGGTAAATTCTATCAACGACTCCGACATAAAAATGCGTTACAAGTTTAATATTCTGTACAATGCCTGCTCCGTTTGTCCTTTGACATTTAGTGATGCATTTAAATATCAAACATTTCTGGAATCATTTCATCGATTCTAAGATTATCATACCATAACCTCATTTATGACATTTCCATCGGTTTTTTAAAATGAAGTATAAATGAGCACTGTGTATCGAAATTATCATCTGCGTTAATTTGTAGTTACCAGAAAAATTGCCATAGCAACAGACAGTATTAAAACAGGCGATTAGGATGATATTTGGTAGAAATCTCTCTTAAAAATATTCATAATTTCCCTAGTAACAATGCTGAAGAATTCACTAATAGTTTCCAACAGCGTCACACCACCAGTAACATAAATATCTTACAACAAATACTACCGTGATGCAGGTTGTCTGCTAGCTTCGGGCCATTTTATTTCTTACACGTTTTTCTCTCATGTATATTGCAATCGGTCAATATTTACTGCTACAGATCAATGTCATACCCGAAGATACGATAACAAGAGATCCTAGAGGATCTTGGCGCAAACCCAAGATTTATCTGTCTGACAATTGTGCGATGGATCTTTTCTCTACTTTTCAAACTTCAAAATCCAAGATGGCGGCCTGTCGGAAATTTATGTATAAAATTTGAGAAAGATCCCTTCAGCACTTTTTGAGAAATAGCGACGGATAACAAAAACTAATAACGGACCATGGACAAAAAGCGATTTGAATAGCCCGCCACGTGATGACGGTGGGCTAAAAATAGAATCGCAAGCTGGCTTCTGGAATGGACAAATTCAGTGTCGTCGTTGGTTGAGTGAATATGATTGGAGACCAAATTCGAGGAAAAATTAAAACAATTATGCATATGAACAAAATGAAAACTACAAAGTCAGCAATGTATACTATGTTTATTGAAAAAAGTTTTTCTTTAATAGAAACTCTTATCTAATATCAATTGCTGGTGCATTCCGAAATAAATAGCTGCCTTGAGCCATTTTGATGTCACGAAAAATACATTTGGCATTTGCACTGCAAGATGGCAATACAATCCACACTGGGAATACAATTTTATGTTTAAGCCGTACTGGGCGAAGGATGTCCATGTGTCTAATAAAATCACCAGAGAAAGACAGTAAAGTCTTTTGAAAGACCAAGCGGAAACCAGCATAATACATACTGTGACTATACAGCTACAGCACGACAGCTCAGGGCACTAAGCTAACAGTGACTATGATACCAACAAAGATGAAGCGGCGGGTTGTGTGTTCGTCTGTTTTGTATGTTTAATCAGACATAATAAAAACAACCACCGAGTAACAACATCAAACACTGCAGGTCAACTTACATTTAAACGTTATCGTTTTCCTGACAGAGATTTATCATCGGAACATAACAATCCGTAGAATTGCATTAGAGAAAGTCAACAAGTCGCGAGTAGCGTGACAATTCCTCAAATATGTAAAAGTGTCGTCATTATATCAATTTATAAACCGAGATGACACTATCTTAATAATAACCGACTTTTTTCACACTTCACAAATTTATCATTTACAAATTATTATTTCTCATTCTTGACGTGAAAACAGTAAAACATTTTGATACTGGACACAGTTTCTCCTAGATTGATCCTTATGACAGATACATGCATATTTCAAGTCTTAATATAATTCAAATATAATCAGGACAAACCTATTTTGGTAATTGAGCAGATCACTGATCATCATCTAGTTTTTGTATACGATACGTGTCAGTAGCATGAAAACACATAACAAGGATCTTTTCGTACATGAGTACGGAAAAATGCGCGGCAGACAAAGAGAAATTCATTGTCTCCATGTTCCCGGTGGGGGACTCATTAGTCTCTCTAATTAGCTTTTAAACGAATACGTCTGAGGAATGTATTCTCCTATTTGGTTTTACCAATATGAATGATTCTCCATCGTATGTGTTCATTAAAGTATTTCTCAAAGAAAGAGCCCATATTCATGACAAATCATTAATGATAATGAATTATCTAAACCCAGTTTGTTAGCTTTTAGTTAAATTAGTGAAATATCAGCATTCAGTATATTACCATCGTAGTCACGATTTCGTAAAGAGTAGATCAACTCAATCTGTCACACAGACTCTCAAAAATGTTGATGCTGACTATATCGCTGTGTTATGGTGCTAGTATACACATACCATTGTTTTTTTGTTGTTTGATTAAATTAACGTCCTATTAACAGCCAGGGTCATGTAAGACCGGCCACCATATATGTGGTGTGTTGTGGAAGACTGCGGTATACTCGTGTTGTGTCTTCTTGTATAGTGGAACTGTTGTCCTTTTTATAGTGCTATATCACTGAAGCATGCCACCGAAAACACCAAGCAACACACCCTAACCGGTCATAATATATTGACAACGGGCGAACTAGTCGTTCCACTTCCGGTATGCTGAGCGCCAAGCAGGAGCAGAAACTACCACTTTTATAGACCATGGTCTGTCTCGGCCAGGAGACAGAACCCAGAGCCTACCTTACATGGGCGAGCGCTCATCAGAAGGTTAACAGTAAAGTGGTGAGACAGCTTGGAAAAAAAAGAATGTAAATAATAATTAGGAAGTAAAAAAGATAAGATCTTAAATTTTATCGCCTCTTTCGAACATGCACTAGGTTCAGTTGTATACCATTGCATTGGAAGTACTAAAGCAATAACTTAAGTTCATTTCCTGGTCAGGTGAGAATGTCGAACTCGAAAGTGAAAGAACAGTTTTATTAGTAGGACATAAGAGGAAAGTGATCATCCCCTCTCTTCCCGACTCTATGATAATCTATTTGGGACCCTACACGACATATAGACGTAAGGCGAATGGCTGGTCTGTTATCAGTATGTTATTATGTTGTTTATTATATAATTGACCTTTAGCGTTAACTTATTTCTTCTTAAAACCCGTCATGTTTAATTATAGCAAAGTTTACTTTTCTTTTCTTAACATAATGAACCATCGGTGATTCCTTAATTATTCTACAAATTCGAAATGTATATAACACTTGATTTTTTTACATATAATAAACCATTAGCGTTGCCTCATTTATTCTACGTGATATTATGGTTTATTTACATAGAATGAATCATTAACATATTATTTAAAATAAATTGAATATATGAACTTTATTTAAAACTGTTATAAAATCAGAATATTTTGTATAAATATTATACCGTATCCGAGAAGGACACAGAAGACACACCTATCAATTGTTCGGTTTACAAATACACTTGTCATCATTGTAACTATTACGACAACCAGTGATTAACAAAGCCTGGAGGCAAGCTTTCAGGCCCGGAAACAGGAAAACATTATTGTGTTTGGAATGGTTAATGTGTACTTTGCAGTAGGTTTAGTGTCGTGAAAGATCAAACCATCATTTATTGTAAGTCGAAAACAGTAATGATATTTAATTACACATAATGAGAAAATAAGCGATATTTGGTTTTAGTTAGCTTAATGCTTTAGATTATTTGTACGTTTGACCATTTGGCGTAGCGTGCATGGCAGTATTTTAGGACCAGGCTTTAGTGTAGACGTCTACCATTTATGTCTGTAAAACACGGCTTACGGTGGCTTCTTCGGATTTTAAGTGGCGATTTGAGTGTCACCAAATATCAACAACATTCAATACACAGTATGTGCAATTAACTTTCTATCTACTGATTTCTATTCGGACTTGATTAGCGCTCTAAATATCAAAACCACCACGCTATATATATATTTACAATTGGTGATTGTTACACTAATGCATTTAAGATTGAAATTTAAGATATGTTTTCATACTTTATTATTTTGAAGTCAACAAAATTTAAGTTTAAGTAGATAATAACCCTTTCATACTAATGCCGGCTTAATGCTTGCTTGTTTGTTTGGTTAAATTAATGTCCTATTGATTTATAGCCAGGGTCATGTGAGAACGGCCTCCAATAAATGCGATGTGTTGCGTGTATGAAGTGCGGGTGTGTGTTTTGGTGTATTGAAGTGTGTTGCTTGGTGCCTTTAACGGCATGTTTCAGTGATAAAGCACTATAAAAAGGACGAGAGATACAATTTTCAAGAAGACACAACAGGAATATACCGTAGTCTCCCAAAACACACACCCGCACTTCATACACGCAACACACCGCACACATAGGAGGCCGTCCTTACACTAAATCAAACTAACATAGAAACTCTGTGAGCCTTATGTATTTACGTAGTATTGTGTAGAGATGATGGAATTGTTCTCCTGATCATCGGACTATATTTAAACAAACATCCTTTGACTGTTTTAACAATTAAGAGTCAATTTCTCTTCGTCGTTTAACGTGATCTCGGAAGGGGGGATAAATTAGTGGCTGTTCATAACATATGGAAGTCTTTAGATCTGGTTATAACAACCTGTAATCGTTGCTACGTTTTTAGACGTCTAAGAAAATATTTCTTGGAAGTAACAATTTTAGTTACTCACTGCTATATGACTTCTTTATCAAAGTGGAAGGCGAAAAAACAAGGATTCATTTAACATGAGATATATATAGATAATTCAATATCTCTCCTTTGTTCCAGATATGGTATAAAAGACATTCTTGGATTCAAAATTCTAAAATCAAATAAATTGTTGATCGGTCGTAAAACCTCTTAAGACAAACCTATGATTTATCATATCTAAATATATAAATCCAACTGTCTGATAATTTATATAAATGTTCATCAGCAGGCAGATCTCACTGTATTTTGTGTACATATATTCCAGCTAGGCCCAGTGCTAGGGCTAAGCTTACCATGGACATGGCTTCCTATGTTGTCTCCCGTGTTTATTGGCAGTCGGTCTATATATCTGTCACTATATTGACAATTTAAAGTCATTCTATACTGAAAGTGTGTCTGCAGTAATCCAAGTTGTCATCGTGTATAGAGTGTTTGTGGAAAACGGATTTGACCCGTCATTCATGCAATCTTCCCTGTATACGAATCTCCGGCAGCATAACATTCATGTCTTAATACTACAATGTAAGTGATTCGAGGTGGATGAAGGTTACAGCAGCTGCGTATATAATGTTGAAAATTTGATATTACTATAAAAGGCGTTCAAATTTGGCTATTTTTAGTTCACCAGATACGAAATCTTAAGTGACCTATTCTAATCGCCTTTTGTCCGTCTTCGTCGTCCGTCGTATGTCCGTAAGCAATTTTACAATTTCGACTTCTTCTCCAAAACTGCTGAAGCAATTTCAATGAAATTTTGCACAATTCTTCAAAGGCATAAGGTCAATCAAAATTATGAATTATATGGTCCCCTTCCCCAGGGGGCTGTGGGAGGGGTCAATAGGGGTAAGATTGCCTAAAATTTCAAAAATCTTCTTCTCTTCTCACAGATATGGTAGAATCTAAAACTCTTCATAGATAGAAATTTATTAAGGTCCTTTACAAAACATGTTAATTATATGACCCTGAGGATTTAATTTACTATAGTTTATAAAAGAAAACATATTATTGAGCATTATTTGGTAATTTGTATAAGAAATGAGTTAAATGTTGTCAAAATTATCAGTATGAGATGGCCATTAAATCCTATTAACAAATTTTCTATGACTGACCCCTAGGGGCCCTAGGGGCGGGGCCAAAGGGATCAGATAGGCTAAAACTTCAAAAATCTTCTTCTTAAATTTTTCTGGAAATGGTAGAATCAAATACACTTTATAGATGAAAAGTTCTTAAGGTGTTCTATAAAAATTGTGAATGATATGACCCTGGGGTCTCACGTTACCCCCTTGGGAGGTGATCAAGTTTACTTTCGTTTATATAGTAAAAACACATTTATGAACATTATTTGCTCAATTTTCATAAGAAAATAAGTCAAACTTCATTAGAATTATTAGCCGAAGATATTATGTAATACTACCTGCATTAGAGGGTGACAGTGCCTAGTGTCACTCCTAGGATAACACTGTTCGCCTCGGGTGACAGTGATATTCCGAGGGGTGACACTAGGCACTGTCACCCTCTAATGCAGGTAGTATTTATCTCATTATACCAAAAGTCTAGAAAAAAAGCTAGTTTTTAAGTATTTGCAATCTATTGAAACATTTTAACTGATTTTAGCAAAAGTCGAACAGTCACCGTCGGCAGTAGAATAGCAACTCGGTTTCTACTTAGTAGCGCTAACTACCATTGCATTATAAAAAAGAATACTCACAATAAGCATTTGGTAAAAATTATTGATGTCTTGTCTCCTGCGTTTGTTAAAATCTTAACGTTTTTATAAATCTCAATGAATTTTGGTTTCGTCCCGTCGTCTGTTTACAACATTAGCAACGTCACGAAGACGCTTGAAATAGCATGTCTTCCGTTCACCTAATCACCGACGGGTTCATTAAAAACAACATATAGCGCTTTGACGGTAAGCGAAAAGGCGTGAATGGAAAGCTCCGTCCTTAATATGAAAAAAAATATTGATAAACAGACTAATTTGACAAAGCTATTACGAAATAGCTCCAGATAAATTTTGAAGCGTCGCTTCAAAAAACAAAGATGGCGCCGAAAAAAGAAACGAGTGCGCATCTTTTTCACTAACCAACCTCAAGGTCCAGTATATAGTGTTAATGTCTTTTTGTGTCATTATTTGTTTCATTATATATTCAAACTTTTCAAGACCCCGTAAAAATATTTTATCAAATGATAAAGTACAAGTACATGTTCCATCCGAATTTGAAAATACGGTATAGAAATGGAACATTAATTGGATATATATTAGGACCAAAAAGGGAACCCTGGTGTACATCTCGAGAGGGCAACATTAAATCATCCATTGCACAGGATCCTGGGGCCTTTGATTTTATAGGTATCGTACAAGTTCTCTTTCATAGTGCTACAAAATGCGTCTGGGTTTTGTTAAATGGAATTCATATAGGGATTGGATTGCGCTTTTATGTTAACCATGCTTGTATGGAGCAATTCCTCTAAGAATATATTCTATGGGACGCGTTAACTTAAAAGCGAAATCCAATCCCTATATTTACACTCATACGACATTTTTATTTATATTTTATGCGCTATAGAATGACGTAATTATTCAATAAAAGTCAGTCAAAAGTGGGAGGAGCTTACTCAATTGAACAGCGAAAGACGACTCTTCACGTAAGGTAGAATTATTCATCCGCGACGACAATAAAGTTCAATAAAGTTATTGTAAAATAAACATAACAAACAAAGTAAATTTCACAGAAAATTTGGTTTCATCAGATCAGAACTTTAAATATATATTAAATTTTGCTAAAAGTTAATATATAGCGTGATAACATAAAGAATTTGTACTCGACCACATGTGTGAACTCGGTGACCGTTTTTGTGCAGCGAGGCGAAGCTAACGCACGCTTACACACTGGAGTTTGCCGAAGTGGTCAAAACACCGATGTTCAAGTAGCGCAACGTGTTTGAGATTGTCGTCTGACTTGACGATATTACATCCTTGGGAGTCATGTGATTATATAATCTACGCTTAGATCCATCGCCATCTACAGACGGAACAATTTCACTTGTGTTCGATGGGTACAATGTATTTGTGGTGACGCGTAAATGTCAATACGTGGATTACTAGCGGTGCATGTTTTATAATACACATGATTAAATTCTCAAAGAACAAAGACAAGAGGATATGTTTGTAACTGACCTCTGTCAGAGGGCTCTCACGCCCGTCCAACCCAAAGAGGCGATCGTAGGATGAACACAGACACAGAGGTAATGTGTACATTTGACAGCACTGCACGTCGCCCCGGTCGAGATATTTTTCCCGTTTCTTTATACAATTGTTGATTTTTAAAAATGTTGGTAACATATATAAATATAAAACATATATGTATTGTTTACATTTTCCCAAAATTCTATGAAAAACAATATACACGTAATGTGTCAAAATGTAAACAAAGCCATGCGTTTCTTTTAAAAAAAGTAGCCCCTTTACGTTGCATAGAACATTTTCATACTCAAGTTCAAAGTTCAATGTTACCATGCAGTTATGGTAAACAAAATCGGCTAGTACTTGCGTATAGTGAACAAGCATAAGCTAGCAAGTGTAAATATATTCATTTGACGGTCAGTGGCATGACATTGTCAACAGAACAATAGACGGTAAGCCATTGCCATTATTCCAATTGCAAAAAGATGTTTGGAAACAGAATGAGCAAACACCAAAGTTTGCAATCATCACCGAATTCCAACACTTGAATACCGATGTTCACTATGAGTTTGTCCAAGAAGCAGATTCCGACAAGACAGGCCAGAGGAGGGAAATATTGGCCACAAATAATGGATATCGATTATCAGACATAATAAAATACAAAAAATACTTCTGTAATTTAAACCACCATTTCAGATGTATTACCGGAAGAGGTTAAAACAGTTGATTCCTTATAAGACAACGTATTTAAGATAACCGTTCTTAATGAAGACTGAAATATATAAGGATTCTTTTTATATCTGTTATACAACTTGGGCAGATGAAATTTCCAAATGCCAAACTAATGCACTTGACACTGTTGAATTGGAATCATTTACATCAACCAAACGACACCAACAATATTTGCAACAAAAACAATTTGTGTAATAACACACAGCCAATTGAAATTATGGGTCACACACAGATACATTGCATGTAAAAATAGAAGTCAAAGAATATGAATTGTCTGCTCTCTTTATTCAAAACAACACACGATTGTAATGAAAAGGGTACATGGCACAATACATCTGTAGATAAGCTTCTTGATAATTTCAAGTCTCAATCTCAAAGCTGTGCGATGTTTGGAAAGGTCGTTAAGGAATTGATTTGGATCCGAAGAAACTAAAAGTTCGTCGACTTGCAGGCAATCAGAGACTATCCCACTTACATGGAAACAGAAATTGAACCAACTAAAAAGCTTTAAAGAATTATCGGATGGCGTCAGAAGATACCACAGCAAGACTTATATCAAGTGTATGCCGAGTACGTATAGCCAGATTATTATGAAGATTGAAAAAATGTTAGGGCAGATGGGAATTAATTAATTTGCTTTTACCATTTTGATTACAACAGGCATGCATCTCAATGCTTTCCTGATTTCTACACGGATAAAGAGTTGCAAAGGAGGTATAGTAATGATAACTAAGGCGAATTGGATTAAAGTTGCAAAATCTAAGCAAATTCTACTTACAAATTGTCATGGAAGAAGTAACTGATCCTATTCCAGTCTTAATGGCCCTTACACATTTCAATGAGTCAGTAGAACAATGCAAGGGATCAAGTGGAGATTCCAGAAGTTCTAATTTAAACAGAAATGTGCACCATCGGCAACCCAATGTCTAAACCTCACTACGCTCCGTTAAAACCCTTGGTCACCAGACACGGAAATTGGCGTTTTATGTCGAAATATATCGACCAATCATAATGCACTTTGGAACTATTTTGTGTTATTATCAAAAGAGAATCCCCGACCAAACAACACGTCGGCCTTCGCTGACACTGCCAAGACGCTACGGTGATACAATGCAGTTTGTGTATGGATGTTTTAAAAGACAAGAAATCACACAAAAGTTTGTTTTCGAAATCTGATCAGGCCAACTATACAATAATATTCATTTAACTGTCATTTATAGTATCATACAGAACCAAATAGAATGTAATAACTGCAGAAACTACCATAAGATGTGGAAAGCCACAACATTAAAACAGGAAAAATCAGTTACGTAATGGATATAAACCGAAGAGGAGGTATGTATCGGTATACCAAGCTGGGCACGTGCAGGTTGTGAATATCCGACTAACCGCAGAGCCGAATGTGTATGCGACGAAACAGTCGAATGGTTAGCGAGTCAGTAATAAAATTATTTTTATCCTTGAAAAAAAAACGAGTCAGTATTTCGGATGAAACAGTAAGTGCAGTTCGAGTTCGAATCCTTAAATCATTGATTTATATTTTAGTAAAAATAGAATTTTCCATCAAAAGATTTGATTGGTTAACTCAATCGGAACCCTTCCGCGATACACAATGTGTATATATATATGCAGGACACGACTAGCGACTGCAGGAGGATACTACTTCCAGTCAACATTTTAATGAAGATATTTCATTTTGTAGAAAAATTGAATAACGAACAATAAAGATTACGAATATGGAGCTCGCTGCTTTACGAAATACAGGTATACATATCTAACATTTTGATACCATTGCACTCAACGAAAGTGCATATCATGATTTTATATTAGAATTTGTTTTAAAAAAATTGTGTATTCTTTGCTATCCTTATTTTACCGTCAATTTTACGGACATACATATATTATATATTTTTCGAATATTATGATGTCTTTGTATACCATACGCGTAATATTTAAAAAGGCGTCAACTTTACCTTTGCGATTTTTAAATAATGATGCAAGGAACCTTCGTTTCCCCAATATTGATTTATCCAGGCCCAGTGCAGCCTTCCGAGGTAACAAACCCCCATGGTCTTATCCATAGTTGGTAACCAATTACCCACTCGCGCACGTGCTCGAAACAGGTTAGTATTCTAACACTAACCGGACAAATAGGTTACAAATTATGCAGTTATGACTGATAGGACACGGGACACATATACACGCTCCCTCTAAACGGTAACGTAACATATACTAGCGTACACAACACTGACAAATGGGCGATATTTATTTTTGACCATATGAAAATCCTTCCTATCAATAAGGGCATCGATTGCTTGAATCTGGAACTCATTCAGCTTCAAACCAAAAGTACAAACTAGAAATATGTCTGTTAAACTTTAAGTGCTCGCTAAATACTTCCTAACCTTAATTTCCGCTAAGAAATCATCCTCTGTAACAGGTGTACGTAGCACTTTCGCTCATTATCCTTGGGACTATTGCAAGGAGATGGTTTACGCCCTGGGTGCATTGTAATAAATACTTTCCTTTACTTCATCAAAACTTTAAATTTGAAATAACTTTGAAGTTCTTTGTTTCATAAAAGCTTGTTTATTATAATATTGATATTGATAGGATAAACTTGTTTCGTTGTTCAAAATAGTCGTCCGCTAGGACACCGTCCAGTCTCTGTGCACGTGGTGACTCACCTGTGTCATGCTTTAACGCCTTTCTGGGGTACATTAGATCTAGAGCTCAGACACAGATTATTTTGTAATGTGTTTTTATTTATTCTGTTTCTCTCACGCAAAGCTGTGTAATTTTATAAATATTAATTAGAACTGCAGCAAATGCGGTCTATGGTCACAGGGTTTAGTAAGCGATAGTGCGACGTACACCTGGGACAAAGGATGATATGAAATAAATTAAATATGTGGCCGATACTAAAAGTTATCCGTTTCGTCACTTGCTTTTATTAAGTATATAAACCTGAATTGCATTGTATTGTTCCGGAAGTTTGCAAAGTCGATCAGATGCTTAGAATATCGTGACCGATGCAAGAGTTTGTATGATACGCCACTTGAAGTATACACAAAACAAATGCGTTTAGCACTGTGAAATGTCACTAAATGTCACTAATGGAGGTCGCTACCTCGGTTTTTATCCTTCTCCCAAAGCACTAAGAAAGCTTCATTCTGATTGGTCGAAATTTCCTAAAATACCTTTTAATACTGATTAACGTGGGTAACCGACGATGACAGTGTGCAGCATTGGAATGCAGACGACAACCATGGAATACCGCCCAAAACCGACTTGAGCTACGACATACACTAAGAAATGGGCTACTTTGTTATGTAGACTTTTTATCTTTTACTCCTGCGACAGCTTCATTTTCAACATTTACTAAACTTTCTTCAATATTTCCTTCGTATGGCCACTGGTTCTGCTGTAAATATTTTGTGTTACATGATTGTGAAAAAAAATATTATCTTGAATGCATTGATAAAATTTTCTCTGACTCGACGATGTCGAAGTGTGTATAACTTTGATGGTTGGTGTCTTTCTGGGTACTTCAAATAATAATTTAAACAGTTCTTCTAATGAGTCCTAGAATGCTACTGGCTTTATTTTCTCCGTGTTGAGTATGCGATGCATAAATTAAATCGTCATTTACCGTTACTCCGATATATTTTTCTGATGTTATATTTTCCAACTGTATTTGATTATCTTTTTTATCGACAGAACTTTACATTTATCTGGATGGAATTTCCCCATAGCCATGTCTGCGACCACTTTTGCAATTTATTAAGATCATTTTACATTATTTCTACATCGCTGTCGTTTCTGATTTCTTTGCATCATTCTCCAATAGTGGAGAATTTGAGTCAGGAACTTTTGGTAAATCATTAATGTAACAAACAAATAAAATGGGGGCAAGTACGCTCCCTTTCGGGATACCGTTGGTTCACTGAATGCGTATTTGACGACATTGGTTGCTGAAAAAATCGCTGATTTAATTTATTATTTGCTTGCTGACTCCATATCCTTCAAGTTCCTTATTCATTATATATAGTGTATCTAATATACTCTGACAAATGTCAAACCGATTATCTCATCTACATGTTGATTACAAGAAAACCGGTGGCCATATAACCGCCACCCTAAAGAATGTAGTCGTTTTGGCAATGACGTTTACAAAGGAATATTAAATATATATCGAACTCCACGTGACCATGTTTTAGCCAATGAGAATGGCGGTAAATGAGAGCATATCTGATAACCCTCATTAAGTATAATAATACACTAAAAATTAAATCATGGGCCATTACATACGGCGTTTGTTTCGTGAGATTTACGTAATGCAACCGATAGACTTTGCGAATTCTTTTAGATGTATGTTAATCTGTCACCGACAATATTACTGTCACTTCAGTTGATAATTGTATCCAAATAGGTTGGTTGATGATGCAATACTTAAAATCACATTTAGACGCATTGGCATCAAACAGGGTGAAATTCCGTTTTGATGCTAGTACCATATATGATCAAACATACATTATTTTTATTTCTTGTCGTTGAAAAGTAACATATTAATATTGTGGGTATGTATGATATGTGTGGGTATTATATTAACTGAATCTGACTTATATTCTGGTTCGGCGGTGCTATATCGCTTGCCTGTGTTCACTATACCGTTGGTGCTATGTCTATGGGCTGTGCTGGCGATAAAAGGTTCTGATTGGCGCGTCAGGCGTCAGTGTTGAAGCGAGGAGTCAAGTGGTTAAACCTATATAAACCATAGCAATACGAGCTCTTTGATACAACGTATTTCACAATTTACACCTCCATCAAAGGAATAACGTGGCGCATTGACAGATAGGAATCTCTTATTGATCCCTAATTATATCAAGGTAAGTAATTTTTTTTTTCAAAGCAATATCATCATTTGAGTTAAGAACTTGTTTCAAATTTAGTTGTACATTTTTGGCACGTCAGAACTTCATGATAAACTACATTGATTTTCAGCAGTTTCAGCACTTCACAACGTCAGCTATATTGATATGTTAATTACATAATATAGATGATAATGTCATTTTTAGATCAAGGATGTACTTATAGATTCAATGGAGTAAAGATAAAGTCTGGACAGTTTTCATGCCTCCTAATTTTACACTCAAAATTGTTTTTATTTGTACAATTTCTACTTTCTCTTTCTTTACATATATATATATTGTTTATTCATTTTGCTCTATGGTCAGACGTTTAGTTGACCGGAATTTCATTACAAGCCTCTCTTTGGTGGTTATGTTATATGAAATTAATTAAACAAGTTCAATGCATTTATAAATCACGAGACTTCATTTAATGAATTTAACAATTTTCTTATTACATTACTACCATTATAGATTATAAAATGATCACATAACTGGTATTGATGGAAATATAGACAGGACATTCCATTTCGTTTCTATTTAAGCATTGATATCAGTTGGTTTTTTTTCATCGGGAGATGAAAAAAATGTTTGCAAAAGGATTATAATAAAAATACATTCTTACATGGGTCTGTCAAGTGGACAAGTGTAAGATTTTGACTGGTCTACTTTAGGCGGGCTGAGATATCCATGCCCACTTGGCAGATCTATGTTTGATTCTTTTACTCCTATATAGTCATAGCGTCGACATCACAGGAATGCCTTTTATTTGTATGATTAATTAACATCCTATTATCAGCCAGGGTATTATAGCAATGCCTCAAAATTAATGACGTCGCCGATAATGGTCTCCGCTTGTATTGTCCTCTTGGTCCTACCTTGATAAAAGTTATCTTTTTGCCATCCTGCAAAATTACAGAAATTGCTTTCCCAATCATCATGTGCCATCCCTCACAAAATGTCCGTGTAATGTGACAAATGTTATAATATAAGTCGACCTCACTCGATCATATACGTATATAATCTGTTTAAGCTGGTTGCAATCGTAAAAACTCTCCATGCTGTGAAGCTCTGTTTGCATATCGAATACTCGGATTGGTATACCATAGAACAAACAGTGAATGGAGTGGCGATCATTGGCTCACTTCTTTATTAAAGTGGCCGTATTTATTAAAATTTTCTTTTAAAAACATATACATCAAAATTATCATTTAACAATCTTACATCAGACATAAAAAATAATTTTATATAAAGGTAAATATACAAAGGTGAGCGGACTATTCGCCAAAATGTCCACTAATAACTGAGGAATAACCATGTGAAGTATGGGAGAAAGGATATTCATCTTTAATCAAATCCTTGTGAGTTCATACATCCGGATACACACAAAATCCTTGTGAGTTCATACATCCGGATACATACAAAATCCTTGTGATTTCATACATCCGGATATATACAAAATCTTTGTGAGTTCATACATCCGGATACATACAAAATACGTTTTCGTGTTCTAATCTAGCAAATAAATCACTGTAAAATCAATCTGCTATATAATTTGTTTACAAACTGAATTGGATTTTCATTAAAAAAGTGAGAAAGATTTGTTGCGACAAAACGTCAGTTCAATAATCGTTGCAAACAGTTTTATCGTATTTGGTTAATGCTGCCTGCTGTTTCATGACTAGAGTGGTAAATGGCAAATTGTAGCCTAATTGTTAAACTAAAACGTGCAGCCACTGTATATTCTCTCGGACACTATTATTTGTGTTAAGAAATACACGAACCTTGTAATCATTTTATTCTGCCTCCATAAGTAGACAAAAGGAAAAGAAATCAGAACAACACAAAAAAGGAAAAGAAAACCAAAAAGGAGCCGCAAAGCGTGGCATTATCCCCCACGCCAAATACATAATGGTCAAAGTAAGAATTATTCAAGTATACCTTTAAATGTATGTGGGTATTGCAAAACTGAAATAAATAACAACAGTTAATAACAAGAAACAGTAATATGATTTATATGCAGAAAGTTTCACGGAGCTGCATTGAAATGTTTTAGAGTTATAGCCCGAAAACAAAAAGAAACAGGACATGTAATTTGGTATTTTTGTCTAAAATTCCTTGGTAACAGAAGAAAAAACCAAACATGGAAGATCCACAGATATATACAGAAAGTTTCATGGAGCTGCGTTGAATGGTTTTGAAGTTATAGCCCGGAAAAAGTAATGGTAATGGGGAAAATTTCAGAAAGGTCTGCAATAGCGAACGGCACAACTAGATTAGTTGTCTGATGTAAATAGAAAGTTTCAAGGAGCTGCGTTGAACGGTTTATAAGTTGTATCCCGGAAAAAATTCGCGCACGGACGCACGGACGGAGCCCAATTTAATATCATCCGCAAACGCGTTTCGCGCGGGATAACGGAAAACCAATAGACAAACAGAACGTGAATTGTGATTTTCTTTAATTTTTTGAACCATTATGCGTTGTGATTGTTTTTCTTTGCAAAGCATTATGTTATTACATCACGTAACATATATAAAACTTTACTTTTCAATTGGTGAAAATATCTTGTAGATGTAACCTTTACTATTTCATCAAGAAATCGTTATGGAATCTGTACAAATGTGTTGTTAATGTCTTGATCTCTAAAACACTTTTTTCTACATTTTGGTATCTGACGATATATCACTCCTTTTATTAGGTCTCTAAAGTACTTTTTTCCTTTTGACCTTCACTTTCTGTGGACTTAACGGTTCACCCAATGTCGATAAAGGAAACCATATTTGTCGTCCTTATATAGTGACTGAGATTTTCAGTACATATTCACTTGCTATCACAGGCACAGGTAAGCCTCCATCTTACAATACATAGACAACATTACCTTTTATTATAATCATTGGTTGGACGTTACGCGGGATATATTAAAGTGAATAGTCGGGCAAAAAAAAAAACCAGTCCAAAAAGCGTTCATTGACCTTCCAAAAGTCCTCACATATTCAAACGACGGTCAAGCTCTGCTTACGTTGCCTAGTTCTGACCATTGAAATAATGGAAAAGTTCTAAAAATAACTCTTTGAAAGCGAGGCTCCGTGGAAATGTAACCACGGACATAGCTAGCCGGGAGGACGTTTTAGGATTCCTACAATTTAAATTAATTTCTTCGCATGCAGAGAGATGTTAATGAGAGATTTTATTTTTCTATTTCATAAGAAATTATACTGGATACATTCACACCATTTTTACCAACTTTAGCCTTCCTTGCCCGACTATTCACTTTAATCACCTTTCGAATCGTTCCATATCTGTGCTAGTAAAGCTCTTGTTTCTGAGTTTTGAGAGTGTTTGTGTGACTTTTTATTAAATTACTCAAACTCTGGTATTTTATGTTCTTTTTGTTGCTTCATATCATGTGCCATCGTAATCAAATGGTTGATATTCCATTAAGGTATGGTATAGTATATGAATCGATCAGTACGAAAATATCCTCATTATTTCATACAAATGAAGTCATACGTCGGATATACATTTGCGTTGTATTAGTGTTACGTAATCCAAGCGTGTAATTGATTAAGTTTGCTAAATCACCCATCAAAATATAGTGAAAGAGTGGTATTTTTAAGGCACAATGATAATAAAAGTTTGGTCCCTCGGGAACTGTTAATAGGGCATCACAGAGAGGTGGTAATATCAGTGAGTTAGGACTGAAACACACAGGCTGGGAATGACAAAGGTTCAATGAAAGTGTGATCACAAACACTATCTATATAATAATCTGATGATTCACACATTTATTCTTACTAATTGATTTGATTATGTCACGGTGTATATATATAATTGTATGCCTGTCGAGTCAATAGCACGGCATGAAATTAATATTACTGAGTTCAGCAAAGCGATATCAACATTTGATACATGAGAAGTGTCTATTATGCTTTAGGTTCTGAACTATTATTGTCGTTTACAAAAAAACTGACCAAATATTTGTGTTTACTGTTTGTATTGTTACTTATTATTTCGAACATTAGCTGTGTTTGCTGCCCAACCGCATGTCGGGCTCTGAGAATACTGTTTTAGAATGGCCATAGCTGAAATTCAAACCATTTTATTCAGTTGATTGATCTCTAAGGAGTCTAAAGTCGCTGGTTCCCGGGCATTTACAATAACTATGATCCCTAGAGTTCATGATATTGTGATCATATTTTATCGTGTTTTAAATCCCCTTTTCTAGTATGAATGCCTAAATACTTCAATCACACACACGGTCGTTCTTAACTGACTTAGCAGTCAATCGAACCTTAAGCAAAAAATCATAAAATATCGTATGACGGCTCACAGATTAGTATCTAGGTTATAAGCATTGCCTGTTTGCAAACATTTTGTAATACATTATATTTGGTATGTCGAAACGGGCTAAAACCTATCAAAAAAAGTCATTTTTGCGAATCCATTTTCTGAGTTCCCGACAAAATCATATTGCTACAAGAGCGAGCGGTACGAGAAAGTTCCAGTGGAAGAGAAAACTATTCTTAAAATCTAGCCCCAATGCCGTTTGGTTTTCTACGCTGACGATCTCTTCGTATAATGACGTTTAAATCAATTGGGAGGCTGGATGTTTTTGCTTGTGCTGGTTAACATTAATTTGCAGTTAGCGATAAACAACAAGCGTAAAGTGATATCACCGTTGAAGTATGAAGGTATCGAAAAATGTAAAACTAAAAAAAGACAACCAGAACCATTGCTTCTGTTTCTGTAATTGTACCATAATAATTGACATCTCTCAAAACAACTTCATACCGATTTTCGCCACAGACCATTTGGAGACATACAATCACAAACAATATTTTAGAAAGTTGAGATATATATTCGCATATATGATTTGACAAAAACTGCGCGGGCAATGTGATTTTTGGTATGTAAACCTTTTAACTGTACTGTATTTCCCAAAATATAATGGGACTTGAATTATTTTCCTGTGTTAGCATATCTATTTCCGGCGTCAATAACAGTTGTATATCATGGTTCGTTAACCTAATTAACAGCACCATGCCACGTACATAAGTAACTGAAAAGAAAATCATCCAACGTATACATTAAAAATATGCCATTGTTTGTTAAACATTATCTATTTCATATACGTAAAGGGAAGTTGATTTATACCTTTAAACACTCTTACTTTGTGTCCTGACTGTAAATATTGTACTGTTCATAATTGAATTTACACAACTATGTTATGTCTTAATTAAGACAAAATTTCCCCACTTTCACAAAAGACCGCAATGATATGGACAAATACATATCAATAAACAAAAAGCGCGAAAGAATAGCGATATGTAAATCAATGCCAATTTGTGTTCTGTTTTAATACTGTACTGGTTGTCATATTTCTTTTTAAAACTCATTTTAAACACAATCATTGAATTCCATAATAAGTGTAACTATGAACAACGTATTTTCACAGCGGCTTAGGTTGGGTGTTTTCATGCATTTTCCATTAAAATTTGAATTAGTGATTTACAGTTTAAAACTTAATAGTACTTTAGTTTAAGCGTTTTCGTTGCGATTTGTTTTTTTCGGGGGGGGGGGGGGGGAGGGGGAACTTATTATCGTCCATGAAATATGCAAACGTTAATCGCACATAAAAATAGGTTTAGAGATTAATAAACTTGTAGGATAAAATAACACCACAAAGTCTCTTCCCTCTGTCAGCCATAGACAGGGACAAATTAACGTTCGTCTTCTTATATATAAGTAAGATGAATAGTAGGGTTCATGGGCCTCTGCTTTGACCTGTGACTAGATACAGGCTGTTTAATTTTTATCCCAATTACTTACATTGTATAACCATTGGTAAACGTTCGGTTACAAGAAGTATTGTACTGTACAGCTGTAAAGCAAATTAAACACAATATAGAGCAAATGCAGTTTGCTTATGAATGAAAATTAATCGCTATTACACAAACATGCCACAATTTGAGTGTGCATGGATCGATCTATAATATACTGAATCGTGCTATAAGCTATATATAAAATACTTATCTCGTGATTATCATCGCCTTTTATTTGCTCTGCTTTGATGACATTGTAAGGAGAATTTCCCTACAGCATATTTATAGAAAATATGTAACAACTTATTTAACAAGGGTAAAAATATAAAAATGCATAAACGATATAAAAATATATTTTTGATAAACACAACGGATATGTAACTATATATAAATGCGTTAGTTTAATAAAAGCAACGGATTTGGATTGAAACATTCCTCAGTGATCAGCAAACAATAATCGTAGCAGTGATTGGTAACTATCATTTTTTTAGGATAAATTTCTGAGATGATAACGTTGTTCATAAAATAAGACTGATCATTAGCAACTACCACATCCACCAAAGTAGTGCCTAATTAGTATATCTCTGAACTATTCAAAGTAAATTATCAGTATTATTCTCAATATATTTTTGGTTAACGAACGAATTTATGGACAAACATGGAAGGGTATCTTTTTTCATAGACACTAATCCTAACCCCTCTTTGTACAAAATATCATCTTGCACGGCGGAATCATTAGTTATAAACAGTATTTCTGTGTTACCAAAACAACATTTACGGGTCTTCATGTAGCGTATGCCTCCGAAAAAACCGAGCAACACACCCACACCGGTCACATTATACTAACAACGGGCGAAGCTGAGCGCTCATTAACTGCTACAGTAGCATAGGTAGCGTTCTACTTAAAATGACTGTGACTATTTTGTAATAGTTATAATAGACCTGATGTGACATAGTTTGGTGTGTTCTTTCTCTTGCATTGTGCCTCTGTGAGAAGGAGCGCCTTAGACAATAGGGAGTTCACTTTCTCACTGAAGACATTATTACATAAGGGACCACCTATGAATAAGCAGATGTCGATTCGACGGTAAACATTATAAAACCAAAGCCCATATAAAAACAAGGTTTCATAACATGACTTCCAATGTATACGTTTGATACAACCGACAAATATAAAAAAAATTCCCCGTCTTAGGAAAATAATATGGAGGATCATATGAGAGCCATATTTTCTTGCGTCGCCTTCAAACTCCTACAGTACAGTGTGTAGTCGTATATTGTTATAGATATTTCCCTGGGGTTTTGTCTCGTTTTACGAGGACCTCTGTCTATGAAACAGAAGGACTGTGGTACAACCATGTGATATATTACTCCTAACATTTCTAATTCTGTCTCGCCGTGAGAAATATCATCATAAACATCCTGATTTCGATCCTGATACATACACTCCTACCTGTAGTATTAATTCCACACAGCAAACAAGAAGAAAACAATACTCATGACAACTGGTAATACCGTCACTTATCTATGGTTGTTATGATTTGTGTAGAGATAGGAATTCTAGATAAAAGCACTAAATAGGGACAGTCGTCATGGGAACGTAACGGCAAATTATTTTTATATGAAATTTCATTGTGAAAAGTAAAACATAATCAACGATGATGAAAATTTAGACAGTAAAATATGTATTTTCGCAAATAGACGTATTTCGAATACGTCAACATCGTGATATCAAAACGAATAAATATGTAACTTGATCATTATTATAAACGTTTAAATACCTTTAATGGCAGTCTATCTTGGAGATATGTTGATACATTTTACAGAGTTGATTACTAACTACACGACTTTAATAAGACGTAATTTCAAATCTGAATTCCGAAAGGGGTAGTCAATTTCATACACAACAACACAGGCCTAAAATATGACTTAGGTTTGGCAGTTTTATAGACGAAATTACATTAATTTTGTATTCGTTTCTGTTTTCGGTTATCGTTTGATTTGTTAGTGGTCATGACATGCTTGTTTTCGCTCCTGCTACATCACACACAATAGCAGGACATGTTTTTGCGTGACTGAATCGTGTGGATGGATGTTGTCATCAGTGGGCATGTTACAGTTACGTAACACTAAAATAGATCACAATATTTCAAAGAGTTATTGCTATTCAACAAATAATGCACGTGATACATTTAACGTGGTTTTTTTCTTTCTTTTCTGAGATAAAAACATATACATTATGTCACAACAAGCTTCGATACATGTTTATTTTGAAATGTTATAATACTTATTTTAAGGCTGATATGTTTTATTAATTTGTCACTTAATTTTACTTACTTAATTAACGACATATTAACACCCATGTTAGGACGGCCTTCCGTGGATGCGGTGTGTATCGTGTATGTAGTGCGTGTTTTGGGAGACTGATGTATATTCGTGTTGTCTTGTATAGTGGAACTCTTACCCTTTTTATAGTTCTATATCTCTCCCTACCCGGTCACATTATACTAACTACGGGCGAACCAGTCGTCCCGCTTCCTTTAAATTGAACGCTAAACAGGAACTACTACTTTTATGGACTATAGTGTGGCTCGACGAGGGGATAGAACCCAGAGTCTATCTTACAGGGGCGAGGTCCCTATATTAACTTCGTTACTACAGGTTTATCTAATTAAAAACAACAGTCATTAATCCAGTTAATTTGTCATGTTGATTATATTACAAATGGCCTGAATTACAAAGGCTCCTTTCCATGTTATGTCCGACATATTTTACATGAAACCCTTGTATGAATTTTGACTGTAACATTCTGAATATTTACCATCGATGATACATAAAACGTCCTAAGCCAGACACGATTGTCGTAACACACTGATAGTGATAGGGAAACACTTGCGAAACCTTACTTATTTTTCCTGACGATAGCTTCCCAATCTTGTAAAATAAATTCAAACTACCTCTGACTTTTGGGTTCATTTAAAGAGGAAGACTTACATGGTCTTCTCGTAAATTATTTGTGAACATGATTGCATTTTTAAGGGTTGGATATCTGTGTGTGTATCTGTTTTAAATTGCTTGTTTAAATTGAAATCAATAAATGTACGCAAGCCTTCGCAGCCCTTCGTGAAGTGCATCTAGAGAGCGTAGATTAATTTTGAAGACATTTATTAAGTAAAATATGGCTGTATCCTCTTGAAAGTGTCGAGCATGAAGTAATAAAGAACAATAAAAAATCTCAATTAACTCGAAATTATCTCGCTTGACTGATGAGATGTCAACCAAAATAATCTTAAAATTCAATTACGAAGCAAGCATTGTTTAAGTAAACATATTAAATAACACAATTGGTTTGAGATCTACCTTCAAACTTGTATTTAAATCAGTATAATTTCATTATGTGTGAACCTCAATGTCTCATAGGTTAAATAGTTTTGTCTATCAACTTAAGGAAACTCTTAGAAAACTCTTGGAAAAGTTGAAACATACCATTTGTTGACTTCATAAACAAACGACTAGTTTTAATTAAGTGACCTTATTCTATGTTGTTTTAGTTATCGTAACTAATACTTCGATGTGAAAGAAAGTTTACATGAAAAAAAAATCGTTTTTGTAACTATGTCATGTGAGGATTTTAAATAATAGAGAAAACAATGGATAGCAGTGTACAGTAGAATTACAACATTTAGCAAAATAAAGCGCATGTTGTAAGCATGTAAGTAATCACAGCTTTGTAATCTTAAGTATTTCATACAAAAGTATAATTTTTCTAACCACACAACATTGGTAATATCACTGTCGCGATAGTTGAAATGCGCCTATTTAGATAGTGGTTGTTCATTCAACTTTTAAACAATCCTACCTAAGAATGGAACAGCATGGTGTGAAATGAAGTGTTTCTGTTACTATGGAATGAACAGAGGTCATTTAATTGTGAGAATGATGTAGTAAACACAACTTGGCCTGGTAATAGTGGCTCTTTTGCTAAATAACACATCGTTCTGTGTCACAACTGAATTCTTTTTGCATCTCCGTAGTAGCTTTTCAATAATTAGTTTTTTCCGTATCGCATGTGACTAGCCTCGAGGATTTTACGGTATTACAAAGCAAACAGCTGATATCAAATCCTTCTCTAAATGTTCCCGTGTTGTGCGTGGAATAACCTCATTAAAACAACCCATAACATGTTTTAACAATACATTTATGTTTTTGTTAAACAGCTAAAGCCGTGGTGAAATGTGTCAATATTTTTATTATTGGCGTGTTCGTGTTTAGTAGTTAAAGCCAAGCGTCAAGATAAGATAGTAACTTTGTATCACTAATATGTAAATCAGTTAGGGTTCGTTATTCTCTTTGTTTGTTATTGACGAACAAATTACGTTTGATAAATTATTCAATTATCAAACAATTAATAATGACACCAAATTGTTACGTGCACTAAATTTGTGTTTTGAAACAAAAGAACTAATACATAGGGGGAAAAGTATTTTGTTAAGCAATGCAGTACCATAGACCAGCTATATGATTGGATAGGACGATACATGCTGCAAATCTCACACGCAAACACTAATCTCGCTACAGAACTAAATAGTAAATTAACAGAAAACAGAAAGTCCATTGGATAACTGGTAATGTATGGTGCGTTTTGCATACTAAAACCAATTTATTTTATTTTTGATCGGCCTTCAGTTAGTCTCATCGATAAGAATGTAGCAATGTTAACAGTTCGATGGTATCCCATTCGTGAGAAATATCCCTGCTATGTTTAGTGACCAAACGCTTTTAGATTGGTTTTCCATATACCATGGATACGCTGACAGATTTAATATGTGCCATTTTTGTCCTGATCCAAGAACAGTGTTTGGATAGGAAGAAATATGTATGTCAGATCTTGCTATGAACAGCGGGAGTCTTGTACCGAAGCCGACAATTATATCGCCTATCACCCAGCACCTTTAAAGCGCGGCCTAAAACGATTACCCCGTAGTTATAACAACGTTTGATGTAAGCGTTTTCTCTCCACATGCCTGTATACTGTTGACACGCACGATCGGTGTGAATGGCTGTTTTTATTAGCATCTGTCCAACGGTAATCCCACAGTTGCCGAGTGAAGGGTTTATATAATGAAGTCCTGACACATTTTGACGGTCTGGTATTGTGCATCAACTCAGACGATGTGGAATACGTTTGTTTTTTGTTTGATTATTCTAACGACCTATTGACAGCCAGGGTCATTTAAGGACGGCCTTCCATGCATGCAGTGTGTAGCATGTGTGAAGTGTGAGGTGCGTGTTTTGGGAGACTGTGGTATGTTCGTGTTGTTTCTTCTGTAATACTAAACATGCCTTAACATTAAAACATCTTCTTAACGCTGAAAATTATATATTCAAAACATTTGATAATTCTATTACTTTAACAACTGGCATAAAACTGTTATCGGGTTATAATGCTTTAGTGGTTAGTATGTATTTCATAATTCCTATACATGTATATTATTTATATATTATTGCCTTCTTTTGAGGGCACGATGGACTCATAGTGCTGTCGAGGGATGGCATAGTACCCGAGACGGATAGTACATAACGAATTGAAAAAAATGATAGGACAAACAATCATGTACGATCACCAATAACAATTTATTTAAACGAGCGTGGACATGTCTAACGTTTTGAAATGCCATGACCGGAGGCGTCTAAATACATTTTTCCAGGTAGAAATCTTTGAAAATACTCACAGCATATTTCGTTCCCTTGTAAATTCGTCAGCATTCAAGTTTCCAAACCGAGACATTTGTGTTTTGCAAATCGTCGTCCGCACACAGCTTGTTTGCCAGAGAACAGCGCAGATAGCGACAGTGACGTCATTTTCGTCAATATGACGTTCGTAACAAAAAGCGCGACAAACCATAGTCCCGCGGTAAACCATAGTCCCGGGACTATGGCTCAATATTGCCCGGGGGTTGAGCCAATGAAAACGCGGGAAAAAGTAACGTTATGTAGTTGAAGTTGCTCATAATACTTTATTACACAATGTTGAAGTGTTCCTTAAAACTCTATTACACAATGTTGAAGTGTTCCTTAATCCTCTTTTACACAATGCTGAAGTGTTCCATATTACTCTTTAACTTAATACTGAAGTGGCTCATAATACTGAGCATTATAGAATTGGATCGTATTTATCAATTAAATAATACACAGGCGGTCCATAATACTCCATTACACCATATAGTTTGTTTGTCTGTTCAATTAAATAATACACAGGCGGTCCATAATACTCCATTACACCATATAGTTTGTTTGTCTGTTTGTTTGTTTAAATCAACGGTATGTTGCGTGTATGAAATACGTGGTGTTGGGTAACTGCAGTATGTTAGTTTTGTGTCTTATTGTAAAGTGAAAACTCTTGTCCTTTTAATAGTGCTTTATCACTGAAGCATGCTGCTAAAAACACCAAGCTACACATTCCACCCAGTCACATTATATTCACATCGGGCGAACCAGTCGTCCCACTCCATTAATGCTGAGCGCTTAGCTCAAGCAGAAACTGCCATTTTTTTAGACTTTGGTGTGTCTCGGCCAGGGGACAGAGCCCAAAGCATACCTCACAGAGGCGATTGCTCAACAGAAGGCCAAAAGTGATGCAGTGTCAAGGGAGACGTTAGAAAGAAGAGAGTTAGTAAGGAAGAAAAGAAAAGATTAGATATTAAATGTTGTCGCATTTTACGACCATGCAATAGGGGCAGCAGGTACAGTTCTAACGTACCTGCAGGGTACATACAAATATGGTTACAAGTTTCCATCAAACAACACTGAAGTGGTAAGTGTATGGTTTTCCGATATAACGACGATGTTGTTATTAATTTAAAAAAAAAAATCCTATATGATATAACGCATTGCAGCATGGCTCATTATTAGCTCACCGGGCCCGAAATGCTAGTGAGCTTAAGTAATGGCGCGGCGTGCGTCGTCCGTCAACTTTTCACAAAAATCCCTACTGGTCATAAACGGCTAAATAAATTTTCACCAAATTTGGTCTGAAGCTTCCTTGGGCCAAAGGGAACCAATATTGTATAAACGGTGACCCTGGTCCCCCAGGGGTCTGAGGGGCCGGGCCCAATAAGGGAAATATAGCAAATTCTTTTCAATCCTTCTTTTGTAAAATTTGGTCTGAAGCTTTCTTTTGTGAAGGGAAACCAATCTTGTATAAACGGTGACCCTAGCCCCTAGGGGCCTGAGGGGCAGGGCCCGATAGATGAAATATAGTAAATTCTTTAAAATCATTCTTCTTCTGTGGGAATGAAGGATTTAGTCTGACGCTTCATTGGGTGAAAAGAAACCAATCATGTATAAATGGTGACCCTGCCCCCAGGGAGCTGAGCCCCATTGGGGAAATTTAGCGAATTCTTCAAAACCCTTCTTCTGCAGGAAAAAAAGGATTTAGTTCGAATTTGGTCTGAAGCTTCTTTGTGTGAAGGGGAACCAATCTTCTATATAAACGCTGACCCTTGACCCCCAGGGGCATGAAAGGAGGAGCCCAATAGGGGAATTATAGAAAATTCTTTAAAATGCTTCTTCTGTGGGAATGAAGGGATTTAGTTCTAATTTAGTTTGAAGCTTTCTTGGGAAGAGGAACCAATTGGGTATAAACGGTTGAGTTGTTTCCCCAGGGGCCAGAAGGGGGGAGGCCCTATAGGGCAAATATAGCAAAAAAAACATGTGTTGAAAAAAATAGATTAAGTTCAATTCTAAAACCTTCAAGTGGGTAGCTTGTGTTCTTAGCCTGAATCAGGTGAGCGATACAGGCCCACTGGGCCTCTTGTTTTCAGTGACTAATCAGTGAGCTCTCTATGGTTTGAGAGAATGGCATGCATTCTTTAATATCTTTTCTGGGATTAAGGTAATATATAAAATAAAACCCAAAGATACGTGTTTTTGCAAGCGCTTACTTTTTCAAAAAGGAAAATTCATTATAATCCGAGAAGTGTTATTTTTTTTATTGCTATCTGATATGACATAACACTGTACCCTGTATATTTTGTGTTAGAATGTACAGTTAGAGATGGACATATTTTCTCTTGGGCTATATACAAGGCTTATCCAGCTTTCACCATATTACCGTACATTAAGGACTGATGGCTTACTTGGCATAGCCATTTAGTTGCACTAAGTGCTTAAGACAAACCTAATGGAGCTTGGAGACCAACCCTTTCTTGGGAGGTCGGTCACGCTTACGTTTTATTCTATAAAACAAAGCGGTAGTATCCCACTAATGGTGTTACCTAAATACCTGTCTGACTGGAATCCAAATCCCCTAACCAAAGATATTAATTCGTCAAAAAGGAGCAGCGTGGGTCAAGAAAAGCTTACATGTATGCGATGTAAAATTAAATAATATTGAACATATCTATAACATCATCGTTTTAGGCCGGAAGCCGAAGACCAAAGTCCGAGATTTCAACACATGCAGATCTAAAACTCAGTCAACAACTGTTTTTTTTAATCTTGTATCTAAATACGAAAGAATCTCCTTCATTACACATGCATAATCAGAGTGTATGGTAGGAAATAAAATGAATGCAGGGATTTTAGTTTTGAAATAAAATATTACAAAAACTGAATTCATTGATTTGCGATCAATCAAAGATAAAATACTTGACAGTACACAGAACGATAGAACATTGATATAAAACAAAGTGCCTGGTTTTTTTTCTGAATCCGTCTGATTCTCACCACATATATAGGGATTGGATTTCGCTTTTATGTTAACCATGCCTGTATGGAGCAATTCCTCTAAGAATATATTCTATGGGGCGCGGTAGTTTCAGAGATAATTTTATTTAATCAGATCAGAACTTTAAATATATATCCAATTTTGCTAAAAGTTAATATGTAGCGTAATAGAATCTAACATAAAGTATTTGTACTCGGCCACATGTGTGAACTCGGTGACCGTTATTGTGCAGCGAGGCGAAGATGACGCACGCTTACACACTGGAGTTTGCCGAAGTTGTCAAAACACCAATGTTCAAGTAGTTAAATGTGTTTGAGACTGTCGTCTGACTTGACGATATATCATCCTTGGGAGCCATGTAATTATACCCATCGCCATCGATAGATGGAATAACTTCACTTGTGTTCAATGGATACAATGTAATTGTGGTGACGCGTAGCTGTCAAAACGTGGATTACTTGCAGTGCATGTTTTATAGTACACATGATGAAATTCTCAAAGAAAAAAAGACGGGAGGATATGTTTATAACTAACCTCTGTCAGAAGGTCTCACGCCCGTCCATCCAAAAGACTCGATCGTAGGACGAACACAGACACAGAGGTAATGTTTACATTTGACATCTATCATTTTTAACAAAAATGAAAGCACTGCACGTCGCCCGTCGGGATTTTTTTTCTCGTTTCTTTATACAATTGTTAATTTTAAAAATATTTGGATCATATATAAATATAATACATATGTGTATTGTTTACATTTTTCCAAAATTCTAAGAAAAAAAAACAATATACACGTGATGTTGCGTCAAAATGTAAACAAAGCCATGTGTTGTTTTTTGGTGTTTTTTTTTAAAGTAGTCCCTTTACGTTGCATAGAACATTTTCATACGCAAGTTCAAAGTTACCATGCAGTTATGGTAAACAAAATCGGCTAGTACTTGCGTATAGTGAACAAGCCTAGCAAGTGTAAATATAGTGATATGCCGAGAAATTGTGAGTGTTGCGCCCATAAGTTGCCGAATAGTGTCTGATGAATTGTGACGTCATGATGACGTAAGCAGTCAACATTTGACGGGCGCAAATATCTGAAAAGTTTGACTCTTTTTTAGTATAGATAAGTATAAGGAATAAAAAGAAAAGGTATATGTAGATGCAAAACAATTATATTAAAATATTGTCAGTTTTTGGTTCGGAATTCAACACATTTGCACCCCATCTAAACTTTGAGCTCAATGACATTTCTTTAATTAATGATTTTCATTCACAGTTCTTTGAGGTTAACTTCTTCAAAATGAAATGATAAATGACCAAACCAAACTCATTCCGTTATATGGTGTCTATTTAAAGGATATGTGCAGCCATTTTTGAATGAATGAAAAAAACAAGGCCCATCCAACAAATCGCATAGTTTTTAGTGCTATAGGTTGGTTTTGGTCGTGATTTACGGGTAGTGTCGACAACAGTTCAAGATAATGAGCTTGGCGGTCATGTGGTCTTATGACGTCATAAATGTATTAGTCCGAATTGAAGAGTTTAACGTACCGTGACGTAATCGTTTCTGGGTATGCTGGTGTATTAGTCCACGGCTTCACAGTTTATAACGTATACGCAGTGTTATATACTATTTAAATCTCTGGTATACGTTAGGTCTACAATATGTGTTCGAGTACATGTTTATTCTACCTTTATGATATAGATTTTACATTTCAAACAAGTAAATCTAACTATAAATTAGATAATAAGTCCAATGTGATGATGATATCAAATTATGGTTCTGATCAGTCTGAATAAGGGCGTACATGTGAATGACGGATTCTTGATTATTTCAAGTATTTATATATAGAGTATATTATCTGAATTTCTGGGTATTATCAAGAGTAAAATGACAAAAATAAGCAAGAGTACATATATAGATATCGCGTACATGAAATTTTTGCCGGTAAGATGGAGACTTATCGAGGAAACAATAAAATGTGGACGGTGGGCAGTTCTGTTTATATTGGAGTTACGGTACCGAACGTAAATCGAAAAGTCATATATCCATATGTTGCCTTCCACTTTACCCTGAACATTTGATTAAGCAGAAATACATCTACGATATTTTTATGTATCTTTCTAAATTATAGTAGACTATATTTGAATTCAAAATACTTTCATTGGTGATCCTTTTGTATATTATACTTAAAATCCTTACTAATACCTTTGAAATTATGGAAGATTGCTGCATGAATATGCCACGATGTTGTAATTACAGTATATTGTACTTGAGTTGATTATTTTTTAAGATTAAATCTTAGTTGAAATAGGTCATTTTTATGTCATCTAACCCTAAGGGTCATGTTTCGTTCGTCGTCGTGCGACGTTCGCCGTGCGTATTTTACATTTGGACCATCTTCTCCAGTTCTACCAGTGTGATTTGGCTGAAACTTGCCTAAAATGATCCCTACAAAGAGTTCTTCTTTTTCGGGTCAATCCGAAATCCAAGATGGCTGCCACAGCCGCCATATCGCAAACACATTTTGAACTTCTACAAGTGAGTTCGATGATTGACGCTTAATTAATACGTACAGATAAATAACATCCTGGTCGATGTACCACATGTTTTGCATCAAGCAAATGGATGGCTTAATATATATCTATATCACTGTATCTTATAGTATATCGATTGAAATTTGAAAGAGATCGCACCGACTGCAAAAATAGTGTTTTTAATATAAGAAAATGAAATTCATTCTACCATATGTAGAACAAATATTTATCAATGAATTTCAATATAGGTATCGGTCAGCAACATACCATAAATGTTTGTAATGATAAATCATCAGTGTATGTACGTACGTTAAGTATTATATATATGTATACGTAATTGAAAATCATTTTTCTTTCTATAATTGTTGACTTAAGAAGTAAACTTCATTTGACACTTTCAATAAACTTCGGAATTAATAAAATATCACAAAGATACAAAAATGAACATATACATGTATATATTACAGGAAAATTTCATTATCGTATTTGCTGCTGAACTCATTTCATAAACTTTCTGTGTGAATTTTCCTTTAGAATTACATGAAGATACTTGCAATTAGAGCGCACAATTTAAAGTATTTTGAACATTGAATTCCACACGTTTACTTATTTATATTCGAGCCAAATCATTGTACGATTAACTTCCCTGATAAAATCTTAGAAAAACACCATATCGACTATATAATTTATATAAACGTCTGTAGAAGTGACAGCACATTATCTATAGTACAGCTATAAGCCAGGACTATTATCACGCCACTTCCGGTTTAGGGCTAGTTTTGTTTGTTTGTTTGATTTCTTTAACGTCCTATTAACAGCCAGGGTCTTGTAAGGATGGCCTCCTATGTATGCAGTGTATAGCGTGTGTGAAGTGCGAGTTGCGTGGTTTGGTAGACTGCAGTATGTTCGTACTGTGTCTTGTATAGTGGAACTGTTGCCCTTTTTATAGTGCAATATAACTGAAGCATGCCGCCGAAGACACCAAGCAACACACCCCATCCGGTCACATTAAACTGACAACGGGCGAACCAGTCGTCCCGCTCCCTTTACGCTAAGCGTTAAACAGAAGCAGAAACTACCACTATTAAAGACATTGGTGTGTCTCGGCCAAGGGACATAACCCAGAGCCTTCCTCACAGGGGCGAACGCTCAAGGCCGAAATCAGGCAGTGCCAATGGAGGCATTAAGAAAAAACATAAGATTTTAAATTTAATCGCCTTTTACGATCATGCAATAGGGGCAGCAGGTACAATTCTAACGCCCTACCTGCAGGGCAATTTAGGGCTAGAAAATATCCATAATCTGGCGGTCAGAATATGTTACCTCGATATCGACGGTTGCCAGGTTATTCCGGTCGCGCGTTTCTATACGTGCTAATAAAGCTATTCCCAGCATAAAATGAAATTATCTTTTTTGACTGCACAAATCCTTTAAGTTGTGTTAGCTGTAAGCTCTAATCAACAGCTGAATAGTTCTCAAGTATGGAAAGGTTTCCGCTTGTTGATAACGCCGTTTCACCAGTCATAATCATAAGGGACGTGTTGGTTTTGGAAGCCTATGAAAAGCCATATTTGTTCAGGATAATACAAAAAAACACCAAACAAACAATACAAGAAACACTGCTCTTTGACAGTCGCTTGGCATCATTGGTATAATACGCATGCATGTATCTGCTGTTTCATGTTTCTTTGACACGATAGATCAATTCAAATGCTGAAATATTTGCTCAAAAGAATGCTCCAAACATGATTTTGTTTTCGTTCCGTATGTATGTTTATATTGCATTTTCAAACCATTAACTACATAAATCAGTAATTCTAAGTGATGTTTCTATCTTTAATTTCTTTTCTTAATTTATAAATCAAAATATCAAAAAGGTTACAGGTAAAGATTTGCGAAACAAACCTGCAAAAAACAATGGAAGGGGTAGGAAGGGTGTAAGTACCACATGTACCCCTTGGTACGGTTACTGGACGTTAGTTAATCAATCAAGCAAACATTAACGTGCACTAGGCAACGCTATTTTACAGGTTTTTGGTAAATTGATGTTGGAATTAGTAGAGCGACATACTAAACAAGAGACCCATAGGCTTTAACGGTCACATGAGTTCGTTTAGAATGAAACAAAGACATATAAACACTAAGATACCGGTACTTGAAGTCGGTCAGTGATTTTATGAATTTAACTTTTAAATTTATGAACAGTATTTGCTTCCATCAAACCTGTGAACTCAGAAGATTTTTTTGAAATATTGAAGTCATTTTGACCCTGTTTGGCCCCACCTCTCTGGTCCCCCAGGGGGTCAGCGAGGACTGATATGCATGTTAAAATACTATATCTTAGGCTAATAATTCTAGTAAAGGTTGACTCATTTCTTATGAAAACTGAGCAAATAATCTTCATGAATGTGTTTTTCATATATAAACTAAAGTAAACTTGACCCCTCCCAAAGGGGAAACGTGAGACTTAATTTGAGGGTCATATAATTCACAATTTTCATAAAACACGTTAAGACCTTTCCACCTCTAAAGAGAATTTGATTCTACCATTTTCAGACTTTTTAAGTTTTCGCCTATTTGCTAATTTTGGCCACGTCCCTTTGCCCCTACAGGGTCGACCAGGACCAATATGGATATTATATTAAAATGCTATCTCAGGCTAATGATTCTAACCAAGTTTGACTCATTTCCTTTGAAAATGGATAAACAAAATGCTCATAAATGTGTTTTCCCTATATAGACTATAGTAAATTTGACCTTCCCAAGGAGAAACAGGAGACCCCAGAGTTATACAATTCACGATTTTTTAAAGGACCTTTAAACCATCGACGAGAAGTATTTAATCCTACCATTTCCAGAATTTTAGGAAACGGTTTTTGAAGTCTTAGCTTGTTTGATCCCTTTTGACCCCGTCCCTAAGGCTCCTGGGGTCAGTCAGGAAAACTTTGTTAATATGATTCAATGGCCAATTTATACTGATAATTCTGACAATATTTGACTCATTTCCTGTTACAAATGACCAAATAATTTAAAAAAAAGTGTTTTCCCCTATATAAACTATAGTAAAATTAACTCCCTCCCCAGGGGCAAACTAGAGACCCAAGGGTCATATAATTCACACTTTTTATTAAGAGCATAACGACCTTTCTATCTATGAAGAGTAATTGATTCTACCATATCTGTGAGCGGAGAAGAAGATTTTTGAAATTTTAGTCAATTTTACCCCTTTTGGCCCCTCCCACAGCCTCCTGGGGGATGGGAACCATATAATTCACAATTTTGATTCGCATTAGAAGGTTTGTGGGAAATTTCATTGAAATTGCTCTGCAGTTTTGGAGAAGAAGTCTAAAATGTAAATTGTTTCCGGACATACGACGGACGACGCACGACGACAGACAAAAGGCGATTAGAATTGGTCACTTGAGACTTCGACCCAGGTGACCTAAAATACACTTTCTGATAAAAGCAGGAAATTTGGCATGCCAAGACTACCAAAACAATTTTTAAACCGCGAGCCATCGAAAAAATGTATCTACTACGGGTATATCTCTCGAAATGACCGCTATTTTCGTTGTCGTAGAGAAGTAATGGCATTCCTGTTTATGCCGATGTTGTTTTGGTAAATATAAAACATTAATATCGCCATTAAAATTGAGCTTGTATACATCCGATGACTTTCGCTTTTAATCTCATTGACGTTTCCTTTAATGTAGCATTGTAATCAAAAGGGATATAGTTATATAGTACATTGTCTTACTAGATGGGCTTTGCAAAAATTATTTACGTCATTAGCAAGTAATGCAATGCACATATAATTCAGAAAATATTCCTGAATAATCGCAATCTCCTCCTAGAGGGACCGAAATTATTATTGGGATAGATTAAAAGAATAGGAAAGAAACAAGGAGAAGTTACTCTAATAGATCAGAAGAAGTCGCATTACGTTATGTTGTACTGCACGTCATGTTCAAGATACTGACTCGGCCCTGCAGGTAGGGCGTTAAATTTGTACCAGCTACCCCTTTTGCATGATCGTAAAGGGCGACTAAATTTAGGATAATATCGTTTCTTTCTCCCTACATTAATTTTCTTCCTAGATTCTGTCCTCTGGCCGAGACACACCAAAATCTTTAAAAGTGGTAGTCTCTGCTCAGCATAACGGGAGTGGGACGACTGGTTCGCCTGTTGTCAGTATAATGTGACCGGGTGAGGTGTACTGCTTGGTGTCTTCGGCAGTATGCTTCAATGATATAGCACTATAAAAAGGCAACAGTTTCACAATGCAATAAGACAGAACACAAAGGTAAGGCGTTAGAATTGTACCTACTGCCCTTATTGCATGATCGTAAAAGGCGACTAAATTAAGGATCTTATCTTTCTCTTCTTCCTAACTGACTTGATCTTTCCTAAGGCCTCTCTTGACACCGCCTCACTTTTGCCCTTGAGTTGAGCGTTTGCCCCTGTGAGGAGGCTCTGGGTTCTGTCGCCTAGCCGAGACACACCAAAGTCTATAAAAGTGGTAGTTTCTGCTCCTGCTTAGCGCTCAGCATGCAGGGAGTGGACAACTGGTTCGCCCGTTGTCAGTATAATGTGACCGGACGGGGTGTGTTGCTTGGTTTCTTCGACGGCATGCTTCAGTGATATAGCACTATAAAAGGGCAACAGTTCCACTATACAAGAAGACACAACATGAATATACCGCAGTCCCCCAAAACACGCACCTCGCACAACATGCACGCAACACACCGCATACATAAGGGGCCGTCCTTACATGACCATAGCTGGTAATAGGACGTTAATCAATCAAACAAACAAATAAACCACAGTTTCTCAAAAGATGCACCTCGCACATATACACGCAACACACCACATACATGGGAGGCCGCCCATACATGACCCTGGCTGATGATAGGACGTTAATTAATCAAACAAACAAACAAAGTTACTGACTACAATAAATATCTAAATGCATACCTACTAAGTACGCATGAGCTGCGGTGGCAGTACATCCACTGTGTACCAGGGTAACAGGGGTTAATGGGTACGCCATCAGTTCCTTCAGATCCAACTGCAAATGCTGGCATTGAGACTTCACAAACAGCTGGAAAGCAATATTGCCATGTTGCTTTTACTTGACCACATTGTTGTTTGCAGTGGTTACTTTCATCATCATGTCATCAAGGGTTTTCAGTTTCAGGTTTTTTATTGGTTCGAAGAAGTTTTCATTCTTATTCAGTCCGTCTTTGATGAAGGCTTCCTTTGCCCCTTCCCTGCTGTTTCTGATCTCAGAACATCTGATATAGCTAGATTCAGCTCTAGATGATAGTCTGAGGAGCTTTCCATTGTCTACGGCCATGAAATTGAATGATTTCAACTGTCTTGTACCTCCTTTTTCACTACTCAGGATTTCCGCAGAGCAAACATTACGATGTGTTGTTCAACTTTTGATCCTCTTTTGCACGTTTCGCGATTCCTGTGGATGCCAGAATCACCGATGTCTCTCCCGCCGGCAGATCCGTCGCTCCTTGGTGTCAATATAACGAGGAAGTATGTGAGGTACCGGGCGTTGCACAATGCTCTTTACAGCCTGCACAAAAGAGGCTCTAAGTTCTGTCTGCTGACACACTATAAAATCAATAAAAGTGGTAGTTTTTTCTTCTCCTTAGCGTTCATACGGGGAGTGAGACGATTGGGTCACCCATTGTCAGTAGTATGTGACCAGGTGGGATGTGTTGCTTGGTATCTTCAGTATCATGATTCAGTTATAGAGCACTTAACAGCGATAACTCAACCCTCGTGAAAGATTTTGACTAGCCAAAATCTTTCCCGAGGGTTAAGATATCCCCGTCCACTTGACAGATCCATGTTTGATTAGTTTTTTCTTCCATACTTGACAGGGTTATCCCGCTGTTGCTATGGAAAAGATCAATTTGTCTTTTACCCGGGTAGGGAAAAGACAGCTCATACTAGACACTGACGTCATCAATACATGCGGCGACCATTATGCACAGCGACGTTCTTCACCGTTTCTCGTTAACGTATGTTAGAAAAAGAATCTTATATGAGCCTGCCGGATGGACAAGGATATTTCAACTCTCGTGAAAGAGTTTGAACATCAACCCTCAGCAGGATTTGGGATTGACCAGCCAAAATCTTTCACGCACTTTCCACCTGACAGGCCCAAGTGAGATCCTATTAATCAAGCCTGTGTGAGATGTCTTTTCTCTACCCCAGTAAAATACACAGTATTTTCCCCTAACAACCGAGGGATAATCCTGTCAAGTATGAGATAAATTGTTATCTTGAAGTAAAATAAGATATTCAATGGTGGAAATGGTGTAAAGTAAGTAAGTTTTGAAACATAAGATAATTACCAATTCGCCTGTTCCTGTTTTGATAGAGAAAAATACCATTTCGTTAGTTTGAAAGCTCACTAGAAGGTGACTCCCTGTTGCAATATTGTCAGATTTTCTTTGTAACATAACCTCAAGTGAGCATAACGATTTGTATTTTTTAGATTAAATGCAATACATGTACATACCATAATATATTCTGTCATCTAATTGGGCCTACCTGAATTAACGTTTACATACATTGTATTGTATATAAAGGCTTGCAAGAAGTGTAATATACAGTTGTACTTTCACCTCAGATAAAGCTTCATCTTTAGAAAAAATATAGTGTTTTTGAGTTTATTTGTATGTAAGGCAATTGTATCATTATATGTACACGTTTGTTTAGGAGGACGCCTTATTCGCCAGTAGTCCGCGCCCATGTCTGCCGTCTAGATCTATTTAGCTAAACCTCGGATATATCTGTTATTCAGAGACACTACAAGAACATACCGAAGTCTCCCAAATAACACGTAACACATAGCACACATCAATAGCCGTCCTTACATAGCATATCTGTTATTGGAATGTTAATACCCAGGCAAGGTGTTCACGTGAATTTCATGTAAAAACTTTCAATTTAGGCGTATGTCGTTTCATTCGTAAACTTACATTTTATTTTGGTCAATAGGCCTTGAAATACTCTAGTCGCCATTGAGTTTTATCACATGCAGCACCAATGAATCGACCAGAAACATGTAAAAAATATGTCAAATTAGAAAAAAAAAACTAAACGTCTTACCCCTCTCCCATGTATACCTAAACTTATGAAAAACAAAGAGAGAACAAAGCTTAGTTTAACATATTCTTTTACAACCAGTGATAAATATGTGCCCCTAGTTAAAAGCAGTCACTTGGAAAACTTCCAGAGCTTTATAGATCCAAACCGCATTATCTTGGATACGACACGTGTTTAAATTCAATATGTTCTTCGTCGCGAGATCTAAGTGTATTTTGGTACATTATTTCGTCCGGGTATTTGTTGGTTTTACACAAAATCCAGTTACATCCGTTAGGTACATGGTAGATGGTAAAGGGAAAATATAATGGAAGTCTAATTGGGATCATTGGAAATAGATGTATGTTGGAAACAGTTTACCAAGAAATAGTTTAGTTCTAGTTTGCTGTATGTCATCTCAATAACAAATGACTCCATTAATGTCACGTGTTTGGGGGAACTGCCAAAGATACTTAAAAAACCTGTTCACGGCTTTGTCATTGCACCGCCTAAATGCAGAGCGCTAAGAAGAAACAGTAGTTACTATTTCCACTTTGTACATCCAGCCCAAATCTTAAAGTAAGAAAGTGTCAATGGAGATTAGGAAGAAGTGATTCTAGTACATGAATGTTGTAGGTTTTACGTGTCATCGTTACCAAAACAGCTAAACAATTGTTTACAACATAACCGGGACGGTGCCATTCAATTTTCTTAGCATTTCACCTGATTTTGTATTACAGTGTCATTTAAGAATATGTCAGTTTTTGAAGGTGGGTAAAAGCCTTATAATCCGCGAATAAACCATCAACGTATGGCCAGCAGCTGCTATCGGTTCATGGCGGCTTCACATCATCCCTTAACAAGTGGTGCTCTTTCATTCTATGAACACTCAGTAACTAATGTCTATTGTATAGGACAGTGAGATAACGTGAAAAGAAAAGAAAGAAACAAATATCAAGAAATGTGATATTAAATAGATATTGAATATTGAATAACAATCTGATTAAAATACAGAACCTTATAACCACTCCGTTAAATAGAGAATCTGACAAAATCCCATAGAGGTCACGTCCAGATGACCTTTATACCACGTGGAGTTCATACCAAATTCATTTTCTACACCTTGCCACATCAACTGAAAACGATATGTAGTCCCAGAATACATATACAACTAGCTTTGTTGTGCCCCTTGGGCGCGATGACTACGTAAACCAAAACTATTTCGTCCCCTGAAATTCACTGTAAAAATTTTGCAAGTAGCAATTTGATTGGTCATTTTCAAAGGTCACCTGGACATGACCCCTAATGGAATTTTCTCAAATCCTCTTATAAAACGTAGTGATAAAAAGGATCTGTATTTTAATCAAATTGGACAAAACAAATGTTTGTTGGTGTTAATGTGTTTTAGTCAAACATAATATCACAATTGAGAATGTCGTTAATACATAGAACAAAAAGAGTGTAAGCTAACCACTCACGCTGGGGTTACATCTGTAATACGGACAGTATGCATACGTAGCACCTGCCGTTGACACGTGTGGTTGAAGACAGCTTAAGTTTCCCCTCGTGACATTGATGCCGTTCACCACTCTCAAGTTTATATGTAGGAAAGCCGAAAACGTTTATATATGTACATAGAATGCAGTGGGCTGTCTGTTAAAATCACATGGATCAATACCTTACTCAAGCCAAACCATAAATCCTGCGGAAAGTATTCTTGATTTTTTTTATATCTTATAACTGTAAAATTACACACGTACTTGTAAATGGAACACCGAATGCTGTCTCAGGATTAAATCTGTTCCCAGATAAACAGCCTTATTAATGGTGTATGTACTGATTAACCCCAAACTATAACGAAACTCTATGAAATTAGCATTTCCTATAATGCCTGCTCGTCGGTAATCGAGGCATCTCTGTATGAAAACCACATGGCGTATATAATTTAGGCGGGTCTCAGATTTGAAGATTCGTGGTTCTGCATGACAATAACCATGTAAATTAGCTTGTTGTGAGGTTAAGAACACAAATAAAGACCATTGTGACCGTACACTAAAATCTACATAGCGAATTTTTCAATGGTTGTAATGATGTAGAGTATGAAACTTTTGTAATTGAAGAAACATATAGATTCGCCTGTTCCTGTTTTCAATAGCCGAAAATGTAATAAGGCTCTGGGCTATGTCCCCTGGCCGAGACAAACCATGGTCTATAAAATGGTAGTTTCTGCTCCTGCTTAGCAATCAGCATTAATGGAGTTGGGCAACTTGTTCGCCCGTTGTCGGTATAAAATGAGACCGTGTGGGGTGTGACGCTTGGTGTCTTCAGTGATGAAGCACTATATAAGGGGCAATTGTTCAACTTTACAAGAAGATATAACATGAATATACCGCAATCTCCCAAATCACGCACCATGCACTTCAAACACACTACACTGCATACATGGGAGGTCGTCCTTACATGCACCTGTCAGTTAATAGGACATTAATTAATCAAATAAACAAAGTCTGCGTAATAGCACAAAGCCGCACCGAATACCATGTAATGGTATTAGACTTGAATGTGACATCTTCGTCACGTTAAAAACGTTTTACAAACTTTGGCGCATTACAAAAACAAACAAGCTAAACCATGAAGTAATCATACATTGTATAAAGCGCTATCGCATGTACATAAGCATCCATGCACAATAAAAACAGATTTAAATGAATGTGATTTGTTTGTTTTATTATATACAACGCTGTAATTGTTTCGACGATCATAAACACAGTGCTTACCAATGTCAATGTAGCACGACTCTCAGGAGTAAATAAACACAAATCAAATAAGAAGACTCCTGTTTATGGATTACTAATTTGTGTTACCATTTCGTCTATCTGTAAATCTGCACCATCCACTTGGAGGGGAGTTTCGTAGTGCAAATAAACTGGGATGTTTTTTTTATCATTGAGAGATATTATTGATATGCTATCTCGGATACACAAACCAAAGCGACATTAGAAAATGGTGCCTGTAAACGCTTGCCCGCGTCTACACTGGCTTATGTATCAGAGAGCTCATCAATTGCTAGGACTGGTTCGTATCATGTACCGCATAATCAGCACTACTGGATCTCAACATGTACCCCGCAGTGCGTAACATTTGTCAGATAGTATTTAGTAGATATTTTTGATTTATAGGAAATATGAAAATGTGGAAATCTTATGTATTTTTTACCATTTGCCAATCATTTGTACTTGAAATTAATGATAAACTTGCCGCACGTCACTTGAAATAATAACGCCTTATTCCGGTATTGTTCTACATATTGCCCTTTCCTTCTACCGTGTTTGTTACAAGAAATTACGTTTACAAAACATATCCTGGCAAACTTTTTCCTTTATTCTATGTCTTCATTTTTTTCTTCTTACCTGATACCATTTTTACCTTACCGTACCTGAATATAATAAACGCTGTTGTTATTGTTTTGATGTTACGTTTAAATGTATCGTCATTTCCATGGCTTTTGCGAAATAAACAAGTTTATAAAGATGTTTCATTGTGTTGTGCATGGCTTAATTATAAATATGTGTATACTTACTGTATATAGAGCAAAATCACTTTGTGGGGGGGTGCTTTGAAGAACGAATGAACCAGTTATATTTCCCGCACATTTTAATAGAACAGTAAGTGGTTGTTTTATAGACATGTGTGTCTCCGTTAGGATTAAATCAAATATTCAACCTGAAACTTATTTTTAATAGAATGCGAAATAAGGAATGATTGTATCATTGATATCTGATTCAGTCTCAGTTACAGTGGAAACAGTGACACTCGCACTTAAAAAAAACAACAAACAAAGCAACAACAATTAATTTGTATTAGCGATGTCACTGACAAACACCTGATCCTGTTGCTTTCATATTCCTTCAGAATTAATCTTTTTACTGCCAGTGACATGGATCAGATTTGATATCGTTCATTAAAAGTTTTCATGATTAATAATGAACAGCCGAGGAAAGAATATGCCTGCTGAATTCGTCATGAAATTCCGTTGTATAAGGTGTTATCGTGTGCATATTATATCCGACGGTCACTAATGAGCAAATCACAGACACAGCATATAAGAGTATCCAACTTCATTTGCGTATTGGTATATTGTTCCCCTATAGCTAGCCGACAGTAGATAGGCTAGGCTTCTGTCATCTGGCTTTTGAATTTATAACAATGGCGCTTTCATTTTCTGTCAAGCGCATATTGGGTGCTTTGTTAGATGTTTTAGACATATCAAAAGTCCATTGAGTTAGTTTTAAATGAATAATACTGTTAAAGACAATCTGTTAAAAACAAAGGCCTGTGTGAACTAACAAAGATTTACTCACACGAAAACAGCGCCGTCAGTGTTAAGTTACATGTCTTGTAGCATTAGCCTTGCAGACGTGTCAATCGTAATGGCCGCCAAAGTATTAAGTCGACGGTATTGATAAAATCGTACATAGTTATAAAATATTTTTTAAGACTTTTTAACACATATTACAGCGATCAAATAAAAAGTAAGACCGCCATAATTAATAATGTAATAATTTAAAAATGTGGGTTTTAGCTTTGTTTGCTTTAAAATGGTGCTAAAATGACGCTAAAATTAAGATAGTAACTGTTTTAAGTGTGATTGTCCTAATCAGAGGTTGATAATACTGCAGTCATTTGCTGAATTATATTTGATTAGCTGTGAACACATTTGTGGCGGTCTAGGACTGTGAATTCGTAACACAGATATGGGGGTCTATGAATTCGTAACACAGATATGGTGGTCTAGCTATATGAATTCGTAACACTGATGTTGCAGTCTAGAGCTGTGAATTCATAACACACATGTGGAGTTCTAACTATGTGAATTCGTCACACTGATGTTGCTGTTTAGATCTATGAATTCATAACACAGATTTGTCGGTCTAAAGCAGTGAATTCGTCACACATACATGGTGGTCTAGCCCTGTGAATTTGTAACACAGATGTGGCGGTCTAAAGCTGTGAATTTGTAACATAGATATGGCGGTCTAGAGCTGTCATTTACACAAATTTGGTGGTCTAGAGCTGTCAATTCGAAACACAGATATAATGGTCTAGCTATATGAATTCGTAACACTGATGTTGCAGTCTAGATCTAGAGCTATGAATTCATAACAAAGATGTGGCGGTCTTGAGTTGTGAATTCGTAACACAGATTAGGCGGTCTTGAGCTGTGAATTTGTAACACAGATGTGGCGGTCAAGAACAGTGTATTTGTAACACAGATGTGGCGGTCTTGAGCTGTGAATTTATAACACAGATATGGCGGTCTAGAGCTGTGAATTTGTAACACAGATATGGCGGTCTAGAGCTGTAAATTCGTAACACAGATGTGGCGGTCTTGGGCTGTGAATTCGTGATACAGATGTGGCGGTCTAGACATGTAAATTCGTAACACAGATGTGGCGGTCTTGGGCTGTGAATTCGTAACACGTAAATTAATGTGAAAAAGTTTGATCATAATTAATAATAATTTCTTTGAAGTTATATGGTCTGTGACTTGTAGTTTTGGCATAGAAAAAGTATTTAGAGTGTTCTACATATTTTTCTCCGCCTCTATAAGTTTTAAACTTTCGATATTTACCGAGTTTTGTAAAGTTCGTGATCGCAAATTATTAAACAATTGAATTAAAATTTTGATTTTTAACGTGTACACGTTTCAAATAGCTCAGAAGTATCCGAACTGTTCCTATCTATTCCGATCTGTACGGGTATTGCCAATATTGACCACGTGATACGGCTGTATGATGCCATTCGGTTTTCCGATATTACCCGAAAGTTTGAAACATGGTGTTGACTGTGGCGATTCCTTCAAAACGTGTGACATTTCATGCGACATTTACCGCAATGACAATAGTATATTGGTGCTTTCATGGATCTGGAACATCATATTTAAGCATCCATGCTCACACATTGAATGTTTTATGAGAGTTTGTGATGTTGAAAATTACAAGAAATACAACTTTAAACAACACTGATCGACATTGCTCTTCCTCCGATATAAGTTGGTTCACTACTGCTTTCGGATTACTCGTGAGTTTCTACATAACGGAAGTGAGAGCTGACAATGTAAGTGGGGTATTTTCTTAATATATGTTATCGATCACGTGTGTATTCATCAAAATATACTCCACCTAGCAACAGCGGCTAAAATCACATTTTTAGTAAAACAGTTACTACTGTTGGGAAACGCGATAATTTGCCTTCCAAATTTATCCTACACAATAATACAAAGTGTTATGAATAAGACAATTGCTGGTCCGTTTCAAGAAAAAAGATGTCATCAGTCGGGCTCTCGAAAACCATGGTGCCATTTACAAAAATGTAAAAGAGGTCACTTTACAATGATTTATCAATAAGTGTGAAAATGCATATGAAATGTGGTTTTAAACATCTGCTTAGCTTCTCGGTCTTACTTATGTACTCACTTTCTGGAACATAATTCGACAAACTATCAATTCGCAAAATTAAACGTATTATATTCAAATTGTGTATGTCAATTAGTGCATTCGTAACAACCCGTACACTTTTCATATTCGATCGCATGTAGTTTTTACCCATAAATGGCATTTTACATGACATTAGACAGTCAGGAAACTGGAAACTTCCTAGTAATGGATTTAAACTTTCGTTTCACAATATAACATAGGCGGTATTGCAGATCGTAGGACGACAAATGGCAAATAACCGATCATTTTGCTTCGATATAGGAAGAATTGCAAGTGATTATTAATATTTATGCGATGAATTAAAAGCGGAAAGACAATTTTAGAGTTATATGTATATCATTTACTCTAGGAAGAATATTGTCAACACCCCTCCTATTCATACTAAATACGGTATTTTATATTCGTCCTGACCATCAAACATTTTTTTATGTTGCTTCGACAATCGCAACATCCGGTAACCGTACAGAAGAGTTCGCACACTGGCATTATATAGTCAAAGATCTCCTTGGTGCAAAGGGTCAGTCGAATTCGGTCCAATTTTGGCCGGGCTCCAAATGTTTTGATATATTCTAGGACAATAGTGTGTGGTCAAATGTCAATAGTGGTGTTGTGTTTTATCGTGGCAGTGTGTAAATTACTTGACCCGCGTGGCTTGTTCTAATAGTCAACCCGTGTCCTGGTTAATATAAAATCTTTATAAATGACTGGACCAGAAATCGATTTAGAGAAAGAACTCCCAGCATTTTGACTATCAACACGAGTTATATTGTCTATCATCAATTAGGACATGGAATACCAGCAGATTATGTTCATGTTAATACAGATAAAAACATTATGTATTGATAGTATATTAACCCACAAAATAAATAGTGAAACTCATAAAATTATAAATCTTCGGAATTGTACATGTTTTTGTCTTCCGAATTAATTATACAATTACCATGCATTTAGTTTCTTGTTTTTTTTCTTAGAATTTTTTTGAAAATTAATGAAGCGATAATCTGATCATAATGAATTTGAAATATGCGTAATGACCCTTATTTGAATTCAAAGGCATTCCTTTTACTGTAAAAATTGTGTGGATGCATTCATTGTCAGCAAAATATGCAAATCAAAATAGTCACTAAGGATGGAATGCAATCGTTCTAAAACCTAATAATTATTTGAAAAACAACAGTTATAAAATATTATTTTTCTTTAAAATCAGTACTTTAACAACTTTCACACATATACATTTACTTTTTCCTTTGCTTCCATTAAATGCGCCTGTTAATTTAAGATACAACTAATTTGAACAGCGTTTCCCTATGCTCTAGAAACTTTCCGTATTGGCATCATGAAAGATAACTAAATTTTGGACCATACGTAATATAGCCACCATCAATGGCCTTCTCCCTCAATGCTGCTTTGGGATTTAAAGGATCTTTGAGCAATACACCATATTATTAAAAATGTATGTGTCTGCTTCTCTTTGCTGCTAAATAGAATCAGAGTATTACATGTTTGTGACCAGTTTGTTTTGTTATGTAGTACATTAAGGAAACAAGGTGAAAGATGAATAATGACACCTACATACGATTGCGTCAAAAGCAGACAATTTCCGACCAGGCCGAACACACTGTATGTAGGAGGGACCATCCTGGAGACTTTGGCTCTTTCAATGTCAACAAAATTTTATTTCAATTGAATCGAAAATGGATTGAACAGCAAGCAATGCCTATGTATGTTCATTTCCTAACCTTTGCTGTTCACAGAAACTACAAGAAACTTTTTTTAAATAACATCGCATATCCTTTAGTAAACGTCGAAAACGAGCTAACGAGTTACTTAACTGTGAAAAATGAATGGAGATTGTAAAACAACAATCAGATTATTAGAATCTAGACCTTGCTACATGGAATATTTCCTAGTATTACGTGGAGACTATAGCGTCATACTCGGTAACCTTGTAACGTCTACAAAATTAAACTACATTGATGACATCTTCTTCAAGATTATACTTTATCCATTTTTAAAAGACGGATGTGGTTTTTTTCATCTTCGTCTAGACGGAACGGATAATGATATAATGGCACCCTAGTCCTCAAATGAAAAATAATATCAAGGATTTTTTGAACTAACAACCAATATGGCTCAATTTGTCTGGCTACCGTTTTGAAATTTAAAATACGCATATCACATTACTTCAGGGCTTTAGTGAAAAACATGTCTGCGATTAGAAAGACATTTATCAGCAGTGGTGATCGGAGTCATCCCGAAGTGTTGCCTAGCCCTACATGTACAACATCTCTGATTTTTTACAATGTCTGGTTTATAAACACAGCGAGTTTCGTCAGATAAGCTGTGATTAGATTAATTCCATGATGTATTACGCTTAAGCTATGAAATAAAGTTGATGCATTGTAGCACCGTTATCAATGTCTGATAGTCCTTTACCTAGATGCGATGTATACTTCAATTCTAGAATCGCTGTCCAGGTGTGATAATCCATATGTCTTCGTCAACTGGGCCATTTAAAACATTCATGTGCGTTTTAAAATATTTCCTCTCCATAAAATTGTGTAATTATAGTGATTTTGTCTAGCTCTCCAAAAGCTACCGTCACAGTTGTATGTAATTACTATCATACTCTGTTTAAGAGTATTTGATAAATGTATCGAGCATGGACTACTCGACATTGGTCCGTTTTTGTATCCTATGAACATTGATAGCGTTCCAAATATCACCCGTAACAACGCCCTTTGCTAACTATCAGAATTAAAACGTTTATCATCTGCATTATTTAACCAATTACTCCGGTTGAAATTGTGGTTTTGGATTCAATTGCTTATATTCTAATTACCATCTTAAATTACTTACCTGTAAAATCAACATTTCTCACTCCCTGTTCGGTTAGTCATGCTTTCACAGAATTTTTTTGCCAAGAGTCGAAGTTTGTGTTTCAAATTATACATGCGTTGGATGAAGTTCGTTACTGTGGATTGAACATGTTTTCAATTGTGCCATTAAATAACCTATATTGCTATCTTGGTTAGGTACTGATTATTATCTTATTTTAAGCGCATAAAGTAATATTTTCAAATAGTCCAACCACTCGCTTGATACTACGCATTTAAAAGTCTAGTCAAACGAAATGTATTCACTTTGCTACCACTTAATGACACTTTTTTTGATGTGAACAAAGCGCTGTCAAGACTTTTAAGACAATATGTGAGACCAAGCATTTGATTTACATCATCAAGACAGATAGTTCGACCAAAGAAAGGACTAAAATATAGCATCTAAAGCTGAAATTGGCACACCCATATTACAAATGCTTTTGTACCGTTGTCACTACATCTCGTTGCATGTTCGGAGCAAAGCCTAACAAAAAATAGTAGAAAAACCACGACATGCAGTTCAGTCTACACACGTTGTCAACAAGGTTTCGTTGAAAGAGACAATATTTTTTTGATAAAAAATGTCGTAAATTTTTGCTAAAGCCTAATGTCGTCGCAATAAATACTTTCCTGCAAGGGATTTAAGTCTGTAACATGCAAAGACAGAAGAAATAGTGGAGTCGTTTAGCAAATTGATAAAACTACAGCGGAAACCCTGATAACTGCAGTTTTTCTGTTGTTTAGGAAAAAATGTTCTTAAATGACTCCGGCTGTTCATAGGCCGTTAAACTAATAAAAGTAACTGATCGGAAATGGATAAAATTTTCATTTTCTTCGGGTCTCATACAACAACGGTATGCCAAATTGATAAAATGTTCTCCGAGCAATATTGACATACAGGCCTGTTGCTTGAACACCAAACGGCCATGCCGAGAAATTAATAAAAACCTAGCTCAACTGGCCATAGCGCGGCGTCCGTTTTCCGTCCGACAAAATTTTCTCATGAAAATCCTATAAATTGTTACTCGTTCTACAGTTCTGGATTGAAACCAAACTTAGCCAAAAATATCATCGGAAGGGGAACAGAGTTTGTATAAATTTTGGCTCTGGCCCAAGGGGACAGGAGGGGCGGGCCCTAATAGAAGTAATACAGATAAATTCATTAAATCGTTACTTTTCATATAGTTGTGCTTGGATTGTAACCAAATTTTGCCCAGAAAGGGGGGGGGGGTAACATAATTTGTATAAACTTTGCCTTTGATCCCCTGAAGGGGAAAGAGTGGGGCCAAATAGGGAAATTAGAGGTTTATATTGGAATTCCTTCCGAAAAGAAACAATGAACCTGTATTCAGAACATTACTTTGCGTTGCAAACCAGGTGAGCGATACAGACCCTCTCGGCGACTTGTTTTCGGATTATTCACATAAAACCATCAGTGCTTCGTTAACACAATTGTTTTATTGCACGTGTCTATCATCCCTTTGTATAATTGATTATGTATGCTTTCTCTTTACAGACATTGGTGACGAACAGAGGATGGACAATATCACAGACTACACTATTAGGTCCATAGAAGAACATGATGACTACCCAGCCATTCTCGTCGTCATGTGTATGCTGAGTCTATTCAGCGTAGCGGGAACTATTGGAAATGCTTTGGTCATTTATGTGTTCTCTAAGCAACGTGACAAATCTACTTCGACAATGTTTATTCTTACGTTGGCCGCTACAGATTTCTTCACGTGTTTAGTTATTGTACCCCATACAATTATATGGGAATACTTAAGTAAACGAATGCAGTTTGACGCCATATGTAAAATATACCATTTTCTTATTACATCAAATGTACCGTTTTCTTTCTTCATTATGGTCGCTATTGCCTTCGACAGATATTTTAAGATTTGTCGACCATGGACGCATGCTATGGACCCTCCGGTGGCCAAACGTGTCATTCTTGGTCTACTGATCTTTGCGATGTCACTAGGAATCATACCTTTCTTTTCCTATGGCATATATGAACCGCCAGCCGCTGTAAATCAGACATTAGGGAAGGCTGAAGGTGAGCCTGTTGTCAGCAGCCATGTATCATTCACTACGGCAACTTTTATAAATTATTCTATGTACGACTCGGAACCAACAGAAACATCGTCAAACGCCGATGCCACGAAGCCCCCAGAGTATTATTACGGAATGTGTGTAGCATCGGAGACATTTATTAGCAATCACGTGAGGATGTTCTACCAGAAAATATACGCCTCCCTGTTTTTAATTGCTTTTATTCTGGTCGGCATTCTATATGGACTGATTTTCAAATCTCTGATATCACGTCGTGCCAAGAAATTGCAAAATTCAATGTCAAATGGCAAAAGTTCAAAACTACAGGTCAATCAAACATCGACAGCAAGCCAAACGTGTATAAGCAGTTCCCGCTTAGTAACAAACGAGGAACAGAAAATGACAAATGATCAAAGTAACGAATCGCTTATGCCTCAGAAAAAGCCACTGCAGTCCAGCAGGGAAAGGGAGCGAGAGAAAATTAAAAACGTAAGGGAAAAACAAAGAATGGCGAACATTAAGACGGCTGGTATCCTGTTCATTGTCACAGCTGTATTTATCGCGGCTTTCCTGCCAGCTTGGCTCATGGCTATACGTATGATACCGGCCTACATGGTTCTGTTTTATATGTACTTTAGCTATAATGTAGCCAATCCAATCATTTACGCTTTTTTCAATCGTGCTTTTAGAGTGGAAATGAAGAATGTGATACACTGTAAAAAGTCGTCGCCATTTTAAGGGATAGCTGGAAATTATTTACCATCTTTAAGCTTCTACCTGTCCGAATTTATCTATATTTCAACGAATGACGTGTACTATAAAACACTGATCAGTGTCATCGATAGTGAAACTTATTACATCGATATATGTGTATCGAGTATCATCATTTATGTACAATTAACAGTGGACTGTTTTCAAGGCATGTTGTTTGGAAATACATTTTGAATCAAAGATGGTATGATTTTTCTTTCACAATATTGTGTCGATGTTTCTATTCGATATCGTCAATAAGAGCAATTGCCAATATGAATCGAAAGAAGAAAATTCATCACAGAAGAGACGTAACGTTGCCAATGGTTACTTTATCCTGTCATACCTTCTAGTATCGGGGATGCCTTATTGAGTCGAGATAGTGTGTCTGACAGTTTAGTTGACCATGTTGCCTTTTTGTGTTCGACTTATGTTTATTTCAAAAACCATGATGTAAATAATAAATCACTTGGATCAAAGTCATGCGTAATGAGAACATTTACTGGAGATACGTCAGGCTGTATGGATGTCAAGGATTCACATCGGCGGTTCTCTAGGGTCGAGATCACGATCTCTCTAGTATGTACATTTGTAGTATCATCATTGTTATCTCTATTGAATAGCACATTCTCATTTCTAATTATCCATTACATATATATGTCACCACCAACTCACATTCGTTCTACGTTCATTCATAAAATGTATACGTATACAGTCGTACTTACATTTCAATTAATGTATCAAAACATATATGTAACTACTTACATCAATTGCATTATCATTTATTGAATGAAGACGTGCAGACGGGGCTAGATATGTCTCCTGTATCGGCGCGGGACTGAAGTAGATTTTGCTCGTCGTAACATATTATTTCATGCTACATGAGAAAACATAGGTGCCGTTTTCACAAAGCGTTGTAACCTACGAAAGTTCGTATCTTTGGCGCGAATTACTGCCAAGTTACGTAATTTACGCCAAAACATGTGTAACTTTACGCCACTATTCAATCCTGTCGTAACTTACCACTAACAACCGTTAACTATTATGCAGATTCTTAAACATCAACTGGTTCCTTACACTTTTCAAAAACTACAAGTAAGCGGGATATTGTTTAGGTACTTATCTCGAGTCAAACGAAAACCTTTTAAACCTTTTTATGTGAGGAAATACGTGGATTGAACAGTGTGCTGCTTGCGTTAAAGGTGGCATGACCGCAATTGGATGCCGACAAATTCACACCAAAGGACGAAATAAAACTCGTTTGAGTACATAACACGGGCTTAGATCACATTTACACTCGACAGTGTTGTTCTACTTCCATTTTAGAGAGTGGTGTATATTTTCCGGAATAACATATGCTTTTGTCGTGTCGTAGTTTACCAGAAGAAAATGAGTAACACATTTGTGAAGGGACTTAACTTTTTCGTTAATGTTTACAAAGTTTTGTTATATGGTTCGCTGGAGTCGCTCTCAAAAGACATAGAAATGACAGAATAAAACCTTGCCTACATGTTGTTCACTGATATAATTTATGTAAAATATTTACAAATGTTTGTTATCATAATATGATTGTGAAGCAATTAACATACTTTGCTATGCTTGTCATTTTATCAACATTCGATGGATCTGATATAGGCACTGTCTGCTGTCAAATATACTTTCCTTTTTAAATACAATTTGACGAAAAGAAGAAAAATGTAAGATATATATTTAAGGATTAACTTGAATAGATTTTTTATGTTATGGAGATATAACACAACAATTTGAGCGTACTCTAAATAAACCGCGAAGCGGTTTATGATGAGAGTACATTCGCGGTTTATTTAGAGTACACTCAGATTTTTGTGTTATATCTCCATAACATAAAAAAATCTATTCAAATTAATCCTTATAATTCAATTTACTAAAGATTATATCTTCAACATTTAAAATTCATTTTCGGACTCTTTTGTCTATGAAATTATTACGTCGTCATCTCAGCCAATATGAAGCACGTTACAAACGGCGACGCCATTTTTTCCTTTATGGGCTGATAAAGTAAATTGTTAAGCCAATGAAAATGCTCGTAACAAGCAAAATTGAATTATATATATATATTGTATTTTAAACAACTTGATCACAACTTTACCGTATCGAGTCAAATAATGTATGTTATTTGTCTGCTCTATGCGATTGTTATGCTGCTAGATATGATATATGACGAGCCTTTGATATTTAATATACACAAATTCCATGTACATTGTAAATAAGTTATTATTTATGTGTTCACCAGGGTCGAACTGCGACTGTGTGAGTTCCCCAAGTAGCGATTGCCGACACGGTTTTCAAGCAGTGATATTTCAGGTTACTTTTAATGATTATTAAAGCTTACCAAATAAGTGCAATAGGTTTAATACGATAGATATTGGTATCGTGTTCTTAAACTCACATAATCAACAACTAATCAACAAAACTTTCATTAAAATTAGGCATTTCTAATGGTAACTAAATTCGATAAGTTTTGAATTCATTAAAACACAATCAATCGTAATTTATATAAAGTTAATGCCTTGTTGTGTACAATCGTGACTATCACTCACAGACTACTATATGGTTTGTTGCCGAAATCGATATACAGTGAATTAGCTATAAACCATACAGTAGCATGTCCAAGTGTGGTATTTAGATCACTGCTTATCGCTCTTATTATTATTATCTTTGAATACCTGGTTGTTGACTTAAGGAAACATTAATAATTTCACAGCCATCTTTGTAAATGATTATAATATGTGGCAAACATTCCCTTTTATCACAACTAGATTACTGTAAACAACTGTGTCTCTCGCTGTGGGTTTCGCTATTACTGGCATTGTAAACTTTTCGAGGCGATCTGTCCCTTTATCAAGACATACAAAACTATTATGTGACCGTGTTTGTTTGATGAGATCCCTGGAAAATTCTGTTGATATCACTTCTTTGACCCTTATTACTAGCATTCATACAGTTCAGTTCGACCTCCGTGGTATTTTTATCAATAGAATATTTTTTGAGATTCATGATTAATTTTGTATTTCTGTTATGTTGTATCTTTCATCATGTAGATATTAATGAAGAAAACCATTAATTGGGGTCGATTTGATTTATTTATGTGTTATTACAAAATCATTTCAGGCTTCAGGTTCGAAATCGTTTTGCCTCCCACAAGATTAGTATTTCTTTGATATGCTTAAGCAGAAGAGACACGGTTAGCAGGTTGTTAACTTTCCTACATCGATTTGTTCTATTATTGTTCATACAGTAACGAACAATAGGTGAAATTTCATATGTAATGTTGTGTTTGTTAAGTACAATGATGTATGTCATATTTTGAATAAAATAAAATCTGAATGTTACATATCAAGTTATTATTTTGCTACCAATTTGTAATATAATTAGATTTGCGCTAAGTCGATAAAGCTGATATTTACTGTCCCATTAGGTAAAATACTGTAACTGGAGTGGGGCGCATACGTAAAAACAGTTTGGCATAAATAAATGATTTTGAAACATGTGTAAATCAGGAGACTGCGGTATGTTCGTGTTGTGTGGTCTTGTGTAGTGGAACTCTTGCCCTTTTTATGTGCAATATCACTGAAGCATGCCACCGAAGACACCACGCAACACACCCAACCATGGTGATTAAATAATTTTCCAGATTTCATATAGCAAGAATGACTGAACAAATTAAAACGTTTCAGGTTTGTTGAAAATTCACATCACTTAAAAACAAAACGTAGAATATTAGTATTCACAAATTGTTTGGAAATTTCTATTTGTAATCTCTGGCTGATAATGTTCCTATCATCATGGAAATCTAGAACAATATGGCGCCTTTCTGTCTATTAAACAAGAAACTATGATACAAACGATATTACAGTAACATCTGAATATTGCTCCTTTCGGAAAAAGGACAGGATGTCTTGGTTTCAGAAATCTTCCAAGAAGGCGCGTGAACATCACATTAACATGGCCACCAGCAGTACACTGAGAAACGATTTGCTAATGACTGCTTTTGAATGCCTCGCCTTGATCATAATGTGCTGTCATATAATCAAGGAAAAGGAGAATTTTCACTCTATCTGATGCAAATTTGCAGTTATTTTCAAATGTTAGATTGCAGTCAGAATGATGCCATTAAATGTCTGTAGTTACCATTACACGCACCTACACCTCAGAGGTAATAAAACATTTTTGTAGAAATAACGTAGTGTTTGTCAGAGATTAAATTGTTCTGGTACAAATGACACAATATTATATCGGTTTGGTTCACATTTACATAGCCTTATTTCACTAGCTGTGGTCTATAATGACGAGAAGCTTGTCTTCCTACCAATCAACTATTACGCTTGAAACTATTGGTGTTATATATACATTGATATGCTCTCTAATCAGGGACACAATACAGGGACACTAATATACAGTGGTATGCTTTATATACAGGGACAGAATACATTAAGATGCTTTATATACAGGGACATAATGCATTAAGATGCTTTATATACAGGGACAGAATACATTAAGATACTTTATATACAGGGACAGAATACATTAAGATGCTTTATAAACAGGGACATAATATATTAAGATGCTTTATATACAGGGACAGAATATATTAAGATGCTTTATATACAGGGACAGAATACATTAAGATGCTTTATATACAGGGACAGAATACATTAAGATGCTTTATAAACAGGGACATAATACATTAAGATGCTTTATATACAGGGACAGAATATATTAAGATGCTTTATATACAGGGACAGAATATATTAAGATGCTTTATATACAAGGACATAATACATTAAAATTTTATACTCTCTTTAGTCAGGGACAGAATACATTGATTTTCTCTATAGTCAAGGACAGATTACATTGATATGTTTTATATCCATGGACAGAATACAGTGAAATTTTCTATAGTCAGGGACATAATACATGGATATGATCTATAGTGAGAAATAAAATACAGTGATATTCTCTATAGTCAGGGACATAATACATGGATAGTATCCATTGTGAGAGACAGAATACAGTGAAATTCTCTATAGTCAGGAGGGAGGATATAATTAAAGATAAAGTTGGGTAGAGTATCAATATTTGGAATGGACCGTTTCGTGGTCCATTTCAAATATCGATACCCTACTTAACTTTAACCTTCAATAGAGCCACTAGAAAGAGACTATAATCCTTATGTTTACAATCTTAACTATAATAGCTCAAAATGTACCCTATTTAGTGTTTATGGCGTTTATTAGACTAAAATTGGCGGAATTTCCCGCCAATTTATCATTGAACATACAAATGAAAAAAATTATGTCTGATGAAGCATATATCTGAGGTTTTCCCGATATGACACTATAAATTGTTTTATTTATCTTATGTTAAAAATTCCATAGTGCAGAACATTTTGATTTTAATCTTTTGTTTTGTAGGAATACACATGCTTACACAATTCAAAACGTGGCATGATATCTAACGTAGTTGCAATGCGGCGATTGATCCAAACCGCAAGCTTCAAGGAGGTGTGACGAAAAGAGTTTCTTCAATTTTGTGATCATTTGAGCTCACGTTTAAAAATACTTAAATACACGGATGTTTAAAATGGTTACATTTCGTTAATTCCGGATTTTGGAGGTTTACAAATGAATCGGAAGTCGTTTCGAGGAACATGTACAAACACAGGTAGGCCCACTTCTGTAAACGTTTACCGCTCTCAGAATATTAGCATATATTAGTATTGCTGTTTCAAACACTTAAATAAATGTTAAACATATCTATTACAAGTTTCGTTACAACTGTAGGATTCCGCTTCATTAATTTTCGAAACACTCAAACGTACTCTCGCCGATTAACAGTAGGTAGTCCCCTGGCCCTGCGGTGAATAAAATGCATTGTCTAGCTACTAGTAATATGTCGGTTTTTTAAAACTAATCTAACTCAAAGACGGTTGTTGTCCTGACATATCTTATTCATATGCATGTAATGAAAATGTTACAAATACAAATAGGATAATACATGTTCTCGCGAACAACACAGCGTCACCGACACACCAAATGTAAACATTGCGACATCATTGGAATGTACAAAACTGTACATTGTACAACATTGTATATTTATCATACGCACGGAAGCATTGCTCAAAGAGATACGGTAGTAACATAAACAATGTAAAATTTCTACATTTGTATTTACACACGTACATGTATATGTGTTAAACCCTATATTTGATAATATATGTTCCTCGAACGTTCTATCGGTACTGAAAACACTAACAGTTTCTGATGCTGACCATCATCCGAGCGGCTCCAAATTGCGCGTGACATACTCAATCTATCGAGAAATAAAGTTGAGTAGTCTTTAGTTGAAATCAAAGGGTTTATACTATCAATTCACCACTGACTGTAAATATACATGCATATGCTCTTTCTTGAAAATTCCTTACATGATTATCACTATTATCTTGAAATGAAGTTTCTAAAGTCTGTTTTATAACAACAGCTTCACAAATTGGTATCAATTCTAGTTGAAATAACAACTGACAACAATCGCATTGGTAAAATCCAGATATCGGAATAATGTTGGTGTACGAATAGAATTAGCTGTGTGAAATTCACTGTTTCATCCATTGAAAGCTGTAGATAACAAAAGTCCATCTGTATATTGAGGTCAGGCCTAATAAACGTAAGTTATACCAGCTTTATTTGTAACAACACCTTCCTACAAGTATCGTTACTGATTAGGAATCTATACATTCTGACGAGATTAAGGCTCGTTTTGTGAATCTGCCAATGTATTGATATCGCAGACAATGCTCATAATAACAGTACGACCTATTATAACATTGACCTAGTTAAGCATTAGTGTTATTTTAGTATTAAAAACTTGATCTTGCTGAAAACTTCAACGATTTGATAGTTTCAGCTGAATGATTAGTTGACATGACCTGCTTAAGAAGATTACATCCTAAGGTCACATTGGCTGGACCTTGCGCATACAAGTAGTTCATATTCAATGAATGGTATCGCTAGGTTTTTTATCTTCATTAATTTTGTTTTGGATATGGTGGCTGATTACGGCCATCTCGTGTTGTCGTGTTGTCGCCTTGTCGTGTTGTCGCCTTGTCGAGTTGTCGCGGTCTCAAACTGCGACAACCCGAGATTTAACAGTTAAAATGTCGACTTGTCGCGTTTTCGAACCGCGACAAGTCGACAACACGACAACACGACAACACGACAACACGACAAGTCGACATTTCAAACACGCTAATTAGCGCGTACAGAATATCGTGTTGTCGCGGTAAAATGTCGACTTGTCGTGTTGTCGAGTTGTCGACTTGTCGTGTTGTCGCCTTGTCGTGTTGTCGACTTGTCGTGTTGTCGAGTTGTCGACTTGTCGCCTTCCTGTACACATGCGCAAACAATGGATAACACTCGCCATATTGGATTGCTAATGAAAATAATTGTGTGCATGTGTTTGTACCTAGATGAAGAAATTTGATAGCAATTTCTTTACCGAGAGTTGTCAAAGTATTTTTCTCTGAACTATGAATTTCAATAATTTGTTTATTATATGATAATCGTGTAATAATGGTCTGGTCACGCCGTCTGATTTGTACGCAGTAATCGTCATCTGTTAATTTTAAGGTCACTTGAACCGCTAAGGCCTAATAGTTCGAAGGCCCGTTAATCCGAAAATTAGAAAATATTGCAATTTTATGGTGGCATATTTCTGCTATCGATTTGCCGACTTACGACTTAATAATGTCGACATCGTTAAGGCATTAAGTCGAAATCATATCGGAATATGTCGACATAAACAGAAGAATATGTCGACTTACCACATGTACATGCCCACATAATGAATCCAAGATATTTATGTAGACAGTCGGTAACTCGGCGATTAATGTGTTTATGCTCGGGTGTGACACCGACTTGTCAGTTATTGATGTCGACATCTAAACTAAAAGATGTCGACATCTGGTCTTGAAAGTGGAAATCAAAGGCCACCCTTTCATAGAGCACTGTGTAGATCGACGTTGATTTTGTTAATTCAAGTTTTTACTCATTTGATTTCAAAAAAAAAAAAAATGTGATCCTGCACATCCCGGCCATGAAACTGTAGTCTGCGTGTACGTAGCTGTTAGCCCGAGCTAAGGAAGTGTACAACGAATTATAAATATATATAACCGTGGGTTGAAAATTCGTTTCCAAGCTGTGTGTGTGTTTTGTTGATTGGCATTCGTACCAAGTCCATGTAGTACATACCGTACTATACTATATTAAAAGAATGAATGAAAATAAAAATAAAAAAAAAATTTAAAAAAAGATTTTTTTATGTTGTATTTTCTTGTGAATCCCGAAAAAAACCAGTTACGTAATTTAAAAGCCATAAAGGTCACAGTACAGGTACACAATACACGTTGGGAAACCAGCTTTACTTGTTAGCTTGGCCTACATAAATATTTACATCCCTCGATCAGAGATTTAAATGTAAATCTCTGCCTCGATACACTTATATAAAGGCACAACGAATTTTTGTTACGGTCTTAATGGTCAGATTCAAACTTTGGGCTAAAAATCCTCCAGGGACGCGGTTTTAAACTCCCAACTCGCGATACATCTGCATCTATTTTTCGTAGTAAAAACATGCGTTCTTTGTAGTCAAACGTAGTAAAAAAAGTCACGTGCTTATACCTCATTCACGCCATTGGCCGGAATATACAATTGTATTATGGGTAACTAGTGCTCACGTGATTTTGTGTTTACTTCCAAATATGGTGATAGTTTGCTTGCCATTTCTTCGGAGAAATTGATTTATTTGAAAATATTTAGACTCCAAAATATTATTAATATTGCATGCTTATCGTTTGACTTGCACATATGCACTGTTTTACTATAAATAATGAACTGAAATGAGTTGTAAAACTGCCATTTTCACGTTTTGTAAATAAATGATATAATACGAATTGACCAATTCAATAGGTCTAACCGTCTAATCTAAAATCAGCGAAGATCGGCTACTCCCGGCTAAATTCGTAGAATTCTAAATTTATATTTATATATATTATTACCTGCTTTAGGGCTCAGAACATATACATATAACACAGAGAAAATAAGGCCAAAGTATGTATAAATACCAGGTCAGAGAAATCACTCTATTTGGAAGTAAACACACACTCATGTGATCACTAGTTACCCACTAATACAATTCCATATTTATTTCGGCCAATGGCATGAATGAGGTATAATCACGTGACTTGTTTTACTACGTTTTACTACAAAGAACGCGTGTTTTGTACAATTATGGGGAAAATCCTCCGCGGATCGTGGTTTCATTTCCACCATTTGAAATTGTTAGCAATACTATCATATCATAGTTTATTTTCCATATTATTTCCAAACAAATAGTTATAAGCTTCCGCATAGCCCACTTAGCTTTTTGGGAATCTAATACATATGTACACATATACTAAGAAACACGGGCTTATGTGCTTACATGGCAGGTCTCAAGGCCCTCTACCAATATTGTGAATTTCATGGCCCTGGGGTCTCGGAATTTTCCCCAGGGGATAGGGTCTTTACCATACAATGTAGTTTATATAGGAGACATATTTATTTGTTTGTTTAAAAGCAAAACGTTATTCATAACTGTGCATATCGGAATTCAGGTGACTATTAGACATTCTCAACTCTCATCCATTTGTAAAAAATTCAAATTTTAACAAACTTCTTCTCCACAACACGGTTTTTCTCATTTTACAGCAAGTACAAAAACAACAACAAATTACAATCATGAATATTTTGTATTGATATATTTTTTTTTGCAAATTTTCAGCAAAACAAACATGTTTCAAATTAAATTAATACACATATTTGATTAATATATTTGATCTGCATTCATTATTGAATTTTAAAAAAATTAAAAAAAAACTTTATAACATAGCAAAGGTACATGGTTTGTCATTTTCATCAAGAGAGATAAATCCGATTTGAAGGATTTTCCACAAAGTGGAAAAGTTAAAGCCGCATAATCCGTATCTTTCAGGGTCCGTAAATCAACAAAAGAAAATTAGGGTACATATATTATAAAAAGTTATCAACTTTTCCCTAATTACACACCCAAAAAGTCCCGAGTTCAAAAGAAATTAATGATTAAAAATTCGATATCCAGAGTGTTTGAATAATTCACTTTCCATGCATTATTCAACCAAAATTTAGACTGGTACATTTCCTGGTCTAGTCCGCTAAACCTGCCTATATTATTAGGCTTTTTTTTTTCTTTTTTTTTGCCTAATATATAGTCTATATATTAGGCAAAAAAAAAAAAAAGCCTAATAATATAGGCAGGTTTAGCGGACTTTTCCTGGTCAACATCAATTATAATTTCAACACAAATTTATTAGATGATGTTTCAAGTAATTGTCGAGTATATATACATGAACTTTGACATCTGCCATGGCACAACATGTAATCTTCAATTTATCAATGTTTCACAATCAAAGTCTACTCTAAGCCTTCTGTTTCAAATGGTGGAAATGAAACCACGATCCGCGGGGGATTTTCCCAATAATGGCACAAAACACGCGTTCTTTGTAGTCAAACGTAGTAAAACAAGTCACGTGATTATACCTCATTCATGCCATTGGCCGAAATAAATATGGAATTGTATTAGTGGGTAACTAGTGGTCACATGAGTGTGTGTTTACTTCCAAATAGAGTGATTTCTCTGACCTGGTATTTATACATAATTAGGCCTTTTGAAGAAGATCTTATTTTCTCTGTGTTATATGTACATGTATATGTTCTGAAACCTAAAGCAGGTAATAATATATATAAATATAAATTTAGAATTCTACGAATTTAGCCGGGAGTAGCCGATCTTCGCTGATCCTAGATTAGACGGTTAGACCTATTGAATTGGTCAATTCGCATTATATCATTTATTTACAAAACGTGAAAATGACAGTTTTATAACTCATTTCAGATCATTATTTATAGTAAAATAATACATATGTGCAAGTCAAAATGATATGCATGCAATATTAATAACATTTTGGAGTCTAAATATTTTCAAATAAATCAATTTTTCCGAAGAAATGGCAAGCAAACTATCACCATATTTGGAAGTAAACATACAATCACGTGATCACTAGTTACCCATAATACAATTGTATATTCCGGCCAATGGCATGAATGAGGTATAAGCACGTGACATTTTTTACTACGTTTTTACTACAAAAAATAGATGCAGATATATCCCGAGTTTGGAGCTAAAACCGCGTCCCGCGGGAGAATTTTTAGCCCAAAGGTTGAATCTGGCCATTAAGACCGTAACAAAAATTCGTTGTGCCTTTATATAAGTGTATCGAGGGATGTAAATATTTATGTATATATATGGACAGGGCAAGCTAACAAGTAAAGCTGGTTTCCAAATGGGTATTGCGTATCTGTACTGTGACCTTTTTGGCTTTTAAATTACGTAACTGGTATTTTTCGTGATTCAAAAAAATTAAATATTGAAAAAATAATTGTAATATAGTATAGTACGGTGTGTACCACATGGACTTAGTACGAATGCTAATCCACAAAGCACACACACAGCTTTTAAACGAATTTTCAACCCACGGTTATATATATTGATAAATGATTATGGCCAAGAGGATGGAAATGCACTCTAACTTCCTCAGCTCGGACTAACAGCTACAATGTGTACGTACACGCAGGCTACAGCTGCATGGCCGGGATATGCAGGATCACAATTTTTAATTTTGTAATCAAATATATAAAAACTTTTCTGAATTAACAAAATCAACGTCGAACTCTGCTGTATGGCGCCTTGCTGCATATACACAGTGCCCTATGAAAGGATGGCCTTTGAATTCCACTTTCATGACCAGATGTCGACATCTTTTAGTTTAGATGTCGACATCAATAACTGACAAGTCGGTGTCACACCCGAGCATAAACACGATTAATCGCCGAGTTACCGACTTTCTACATAATTATCTTGGAATCATTATGTGGGCAGGTTCATGTGGTAAGTCGACATATTCTTCTGTTTATGTCGACATCTTCCGATATGATGTCGACTTAATGCCTTAATTATGTCGACATCATTAAGTCGTAAGTCGGTCACTCGATGGCAGAAATATGCCACCAATATGGTCTATGGTACAAGCACTGACTTCAGTTTTCTATATTCAAAGATAGTGGCTATTTCAAATGATTTGCGCATGAGTAACAGGAAGGCGACAAGTCGACAACTCGACAACACGACAAGTCGACAAACACGACAACTCGACAACACGACAAGTCGACATTTTACCGCGACAACACGATATTCTGTACGCGCTAATTAGCGTGTTTGAAATGTCGACTTGTCGTGTTGTCGACTTGTCGTGTTGTCGTGTTGTCGACTTGTCGCGGTTCGAAAACGCGACAAGTCGACATTTTAACTGTTAAATCTCGGGTTGTCGCAGTTTGAGACCGCGACAACGCGACAACGCGACAACACAACAACACGAGATGGCCGTAATCAGCCACCATATTTTGAGCTAATTCCAACACTTGCAAGTAGGATTAAGAATAATGCGTGCCGCAAATGGCATGGTCGTAAAAGGCGACTAAATGTGGAACTTTTATCTCGTGGCTCTAGCAAACTATCGTGCACATTTAGTGTTCAGTGTTCAAAATAACTGGTTTGCAGTGAGAGAAAACCCGTCTTAAGAAACACGAATGTGAATTGTTTGAGAAATCCAATATATTTTGATCTACGTAATCAAGATAATTAATATCCCAAATTTAGTTATTTGCGATCTATTCCAAGGGGCAGAAGGCTTTATTCTAACCTTCAACTTCCAATATAAGTTAATGCATTGCTTGCAGTTCCAACATAAAGCAAACTTAAGAAGCTTAAACACTTGCTTTAAACATAAAAAAATCTAGAAGATAATTAGTTTACAGACGCTAACAATTACTGAATGTTACCTTATTTATCCCCTTCACTAAGTTCATGTGACCCTAGTTTGCAATACTTTTTAGTAAATCATGTCTAAACCCAAATGAAGTGTTAACATCTTTCTAAAGCTTTGATATTGTGACAAGATGAGATCTTGTGTTTCTGTGATGTGTCAAGTTTATTACGATATTATTTCAATCTGTAGGAATATCAGAACATCTGTGAATAATTATTAACAAGAAGATACTGGGAAACGTAATTCAACCATTGATAAATATATACCCGATCTTTAATGCATCGTAACCGGCCGATATTCTGATAAAGTATGAGCGATCCGTTGAGAGAAAGCGTGGTTAGTTACAGGAAGTGTGAACCTGAAATGACGTAGTACGCAAGTTTTCGTGTATGAAATGTTATTATTTTTAGTCCGAGCGAGTATAACAGAGTTTCGGATGTAAGTGCAGTTCGTATGCAAGTTATAACTAATTTTGTAAGTTAGGATGTGTTTATTTATTACGTATAATACAAATGTTGCAAATTGTGTACGCAACCTTTTCCAACAAGAATCCAGCAATAGAATAATCTCACGTGGTTACTATAGTTTTCCAGCAACGCTCCAGCAAGGTTCCGTTACTTCGGGGTTTGTATTTCACTTCTGCTTTGGGAGTCAAGGTGTGAGTACGTCTAGTGATGTTTCTCTGTGTATCTTTCCGCTAGGGATGTGAGGTGTTTCTTGGTAGGAAATATTGTAATGTAACCATAGGATAGCTACTGTGAGAGTGTGTTGAGAAAGGAATAGATCTTCAGAATTTATCATTGTTTATTGTAATATATTTAAAACATAATTAAATCATTTACCTTTATTTAACTCTTGGTTGTATTTGATTAGGGAATCGAATCACAGTCTCGGTGACAGTGATTATTTAGTATGAGAAGCTTGAAACCTCATACCTATGTACAACTGAAGTTTGTTATAAATTATACATTGTACCTAATGGTCCAAGGGTAGACAACTCCAGGATTATAGATTATAGATTTTAATGAGATATTCCTTGACCATTAGTCAAGTTCTGTATGGACATGGTATCAATCAGGTTGATACCCAACCTATGTAACGGTCAGACACGCTACCTGAATTATAGTGGTTTTGGTCATACCACTTGGCCGTTACAATATGGTTAAAGGAAGTATTTTGATCTAGATAGCCTTAAGATGCATAGCTGCGATGACGTAGCTCTGAGCGACGGATGGTTCTGACAGATGGTCGTCGTCAGAGCTACGATTCCTTCCCATTGACCGCAGTGTTGCAAAACATCCAGCGGAGAAAATGTCAATTAAATTGTAATCAAATTCAACAATATCAAACATTTTTAACATAAACTGACTATTTTTTACTTACCTCCATGTCTAAATTATGTTTGTAAGCACATTATAATAGCTCATATCTCCGAACCAGTTCACTTTCGCCGCCATGATACTTCTCGTTAGAAAGTCTCTCACTCCAAATATGATAATTTACCATATATGGAATGACCTACAAATTTTTATTGCGAAAGAAATATAATGTCACAGAGTATAAACTTGAATTAAATAAATCTTTATCGGTAAATTCCAATCGATACTTACATATTTTCAGTTTCACAATGTTTATTCTTAGTTAATTGACCTATTTAAGCTTCAAAAACACTTTACCTGTCGAGTGTTTCATTTCATTACGGTTTCCAGCAAATTAAACATGGCGTTGTATTTAGCCAGAATTATATGTGTTGTGTTTGCCTTGGATTTTACCACTAGTAGTTGCGAAAACATTATAATCCGCAGGTTTGTGAATTAAATAGTAATCATGGTTTTCAGAAAAATACAGCTACATATGGATAATATCCGAAAATATATTTTATCAGCCTCAAAGTGCCCAATGTGGAGCACATCGGGGCTTGCAACACTATCGGCAACGGAATTGAATTCATATCCTATCTGGAACGGAGTGGAGACAAAGTACGATTATTCGTTCTATAAGATACATCGCATTTTAAGCAGTGATGCATTATGCACAATTCAAACATCCAACCTTCTTTCACGCATAAACGCTTAGTTTAGGGCAATTATTGTTAGTTTGTATTTTCAGTAAATGATATGCATCAAGTAACTTTAGAGATTACTTAATTAAACAAACATAAATTATTTAAAATCCTAGTACTTTAAAGTTGGGGATGCCTTGTGATAAGACGATACCATTCATATAATATGACCTAAATTTATGCATATGACCCAACCCATATGACTTGATGTGATCATCTTACGCAGTTTATGCCAGCATCAACATGCAGTACTTAACATCAATCTAATGCAAATCAAATGATGTAAAATGACAGTTTTTAGAAAAATCGTTTAAGTTTAAATGATAAAATGCACAAATGCTTAACTATGTCACTGTGACCTACTTTCTTCAATTTTTCATCATTCTGGAGACAATGCTAGCTTCCTGAAAAGTTGAGTATCGCTTAGGTAAATAAGGTCAGTTCTTCTTCCACGCATAAACGCTTAGTTTAGGGCAATTATTGTTAGTTTGTATTTTCAGTAAATGATATGCATCAAGTAACTTTAGAGTGTTCCATTTGGGTCATGTGACTTCATAGTGTTTGCCATGCGTGGAACTGTGTATATAATGACCCTAAATCTTTTTTGTTATTTAAGATAATTTGAACATAGAAATCACAAATTCGCATGGACAATGAATGAAATCTGAGAAGATAGCCGTGCCAGGTTACGAGAAGACAAAGAAATTAGTCTATTTGATAGAGAATCTTTCTCGACTGGATGATATTCACATGGAACCAGATTACTGCTCTGCTTCCGCTTATGGCATCGGATGGAATTTTAATCAATAACATGAAAACGGAGTAGACAGGAAATATAATTTCAGATTCTAATTTGGTGCAGAGAAGGTAGGGAATCTATTTCTGGTCTGTTCGATGATTCCTCTACAGGAAAACATAATTGTTTACAAATTAAGTAATACTTAGCAGTATCAGAGATAAGGAGGGCTATTTTAGTATCACCGCTGTTCGAAATGTGTCAATATAAATGAAATTCAATCATATAAATTGGGACAAATTCGAAGATTTGTCTTTTTCATTTTTATTAGATTAGTGTAAAGAATAACTCGGATTAGTGGTCAAATATGACCCTCCTTTCATTGATGAATATACGACACCGATATTAGTTCAATCTTGCACTTAATTCTGTGACACGTGAGGACTTCCTGGCTATGTAAGCCAGAGGCCTGATCAATTATACGCGGAGTAAGATAGAAACGTACTTATGCCTTTCGCAGTCCAAGAGCTTCCATTGTACTTGGTGTCTCTTCGTCCACGTCATCTGTCTCAGGTGCACTTATCTAAGTTAATCAGAAAATAGCTTCCCCTAAGATGGACAACCTAATCCACACTTATGGGGACCGGTATGTGTTAAATGTACTTCATGTTAATTCGATGACTGGCGCCCTTCCCTCTCGTCCCTCTCTCTTTAACCTACCTCGTCTGAGCAGTCAATAAACAAGCGCACATGTTTGTACATCCTGAACAGCTTGTCAACATACCATCAATCTTGAACACTTATCCAAATCCATAACTTAATCCGTATGGGGTGTACTATTATATTTCACAACCATTAGTTATATTGGCTGTGAAATTCAAAATGTAATATGGCAGTAAATATATGTACAATTAAACGCGGACATAACGAATTCAGTTAGAGGGAATGTTCCTGAGTAACGTAATCATTCCATGGCTGTCATCTGATATTAGTAATATAACAATGTTTTATGTATAGTGATCTCATCCTTGGGTCAATTTCTTTCATTTTCTTATTTTCGTAATGTTACACCCTTTGACAAATACCAAATTGTCAATCGCATATGGCCCTATCCTAAAGTTTTCAGCAAACATATGTTTAATATTGTATGCCATTTTTTTATTATTTCAGATTATACTTTGTTTATTAAGTTTTGTATTTCTGCCAGAGGCGTTGTTTGGAAACAAAATACTGCATAACGAAACAAAGACTATGCGTATATCCATTACCTCGATCAATACAACGAACTTCTTATACGGCGAATTTAACTTTAAGATCCTTTGAATCGACAGAGTGTACTCTAAATAGTGTACTATGGTGTTTGTGTTATACCTTCATAAAAACGATTCCGTGTAATTTTTTTTCTGTAAATTCATTGCTCGCTTGTTTCAGCCAATCAGAGACGGCGTTACTAATGGCGACATTTTGTTTGGTTGATGAGATGATTTAATGAACAAAATTGTTATACCAAAGGAAATTTTTGTTAGAAATTTTTTGACGGGCAATGTTTTTGACACGTGGATAAGAAACGTAATTAAATAAGAAGTTGTCCAATTATGAATGCACGAACGAAGCAATGTTGCTATTCCTATTTTGGAATTGAAAAACACAGCTGTATTTTTTGTTTTCTTTGCCAATATATACCGATGAATACAGCGTGTATTGGAAGCAACATAAGTTTATCATGTCAGGTTTCGCAAACAATTATCTTCGTAATATGATTGTTAGGAAAAAGGACATTTGCATTCCGCAACTTGTCAACGTGCTTTAACGGAAAACAGCGTCGGCGAAGGAATTCTTGCCCTACCCAATTACGCGACGTTTTAACCTCTTTCTGCTCAAATTGACACAATTTAAATTAGCAACACTTTATGAAGTAAGCTTAAAAGCTTCAGCACGTTACCGGGAAATGAAATGTTTTATGAATGTGAAGAAAATTGTCAATATCACTTAAAGGGTTTTGATGCAAAGTTCATATACTGTGGGTGCTCTAGAATGGTGTATGATGGGTCTTCAATCCACCATATGTACTTTTAGCAGGATTAGGCCATTTATCAGTTATCATAAGAAAATCCTCTCAATACCAAATATATAAGAGACTGCCACATTTTCTATGAGACACTATTGTGTAAGGACATATCGACGATGAGCGTTGCTGCTGTGACATTCTAAACAAGCCAACGGTAAAATGCAACATTCCGTAGAAATGTGCTATGGATATTTTGAATTGTCAATTAAGTGGTTGGCACATTCTACAATAGGGCTACAACGAGCAGCGCAATAACTGATCAAATTATTAATTATAGTTTAAAACCATAACAGGCATGTACTAAAATGAGAATAATGCTTTCGGAATAAAGCATTACATACCTTTTTATCTTATAATAGCTCATTTGACATCAGTATCATTAAAATCCGTATAGGCCTGAAATTATTCACAATCAATTCTATCTCCCAGTCTTCCCAAATCTGTTGAAACAATGAGAACTGGTGGCCGATCACCAGATATGTAGTACATTTATTAACGATAACAAAACCACAAACTAAGATTAAAGCCACTCCTGTATTTTTGATGTACCACCCATCAATGGGTGAAAGGTAACATCACAATTTTACAAACAAATCTTAAAGATTTGAATGAAGATACCAGCATTCACTCTGTGAGGGTTAAATCAAATTATTTCTTAATCATATTATTCCAAATGTTAAAAAAATAATTGATGTAAAGAAATTTAATCATCATAAATATTCTAAATACAATACTTTCTAAATTTTGAATTTATCTATTAAGCAGAATCAAGTTTTAAATGAATTAAATTCACAGGTATAATTTGATATTCCATTTAAATAAGTTTTAAGGTATTTCAAAATCGTCTTTTCCATTAAATGCAACACTGTGGATAAAAATGCACTTTAATGCCAGAATGGATTTACTGTCAATTATATGTCAGTCTTTTAAAACTTAAGGAAACAATAAGAAATGTGGGTGATGCTCAGGTCTGTAGTACACATGTGTCTGTGTAGTGATATTCGCTCATCAGATCTACGTCTTAATAATTAATATATGTTGATAATTTAAGGATGTTTGCAGTCAAAATGTTATGTTGTATCAGTATAATAACACTTTAAACTTTTTTTGTATACACTGTATATGCAGTAAATAATTCAGCCTATAATCAATACCTTGTATTTCTTTAAATACATTGCAGTTCATACACCAATGACAACGAAAGTAACAAGTATTTATTATATAACTGTATTTATAATTTGACGGGTTTTTCATAGCAATACTTATAAGTGCAAAATATTATTCATTTGACTTTGAACATATTGAATAACAGCCGATCTCGAATCCGTGGGGAACTGTTTTAACTTTAGGAGCACAACAAAAGATGTCCATAAAATATTGCAAAATTATATTTAAAAGTTCAAATCAAATATTTACTAGATCGTTGGGAGTAAGTTCATTAACAACGTTTACAGCATTTGTCATTCGATGCCGCAATGATATAGATATACACCCCTTTCAACCTGAGGAAAGGAATATTAAATTTTGTACATAGTAATAGGACATAAAAGATGTGCATTTGCCGAATATACTTCGATGCCATTCATCGATATGTGTATGTATTTGCACGCGTTAAAATGACGTTTATTCAAATAGTCGGATAAACACAGTTTTCAAACTAGTGACACAAAACTTTCTATATACAGTATATACAATAATATACAGGAATAGAAACTGCCGATGGCTCACACTGTTAAACCCTATAAAACATCGTGAATATAAGCATTTAGCATTATATCGTACAAAATATATCTTTCTGCCATCCTGGATTTTAGATAGATACAAAACAAACAAAATAGATGACTAGTAAGATTCACGTAGAAACACATTAAATATGTTAAGTTGGAAATGAATGTTTTAATATAGAAGTTATTGATGTAATAGTTTCGAAGGCTGGAATTGTTCATGAATTATTCATGATTAAAATTCACGAATATTCTTCAATTATTCATGAATATTTTAATGCAATTCATGAACTGAAAAATTAATGAATAATGTCGGAAAATATTTTATGAACATTCATAAATCCTTTTAATCATTAACATTAATGTAATACTATGTTTAACGTGATAGTTCATGAGTTATTCATGAACTGCAACTCGCAGCAGTATGCTCAAATAATTTATGAATATTTATTAAACTTCATGAACTGGAACAATTAATGATTATTCATTAACTTAAATCTTGTTCATAAAGTTTAATGAATTTAAATTGGAGTTAGCAGCATCTGAATTTCGTGAACTCTAATGGGGGTCTAGAATTAAAAAATTTCTATCAAACCAATGACAACTCTATTGGAATCAGTTCAATAATTGATGAAACAAATTCTTATGACAACAGGTATAAATCATATATAAATATATAACATCAGAAGAGTTTAACATGAAATCACCAACAGCTTACTGTGCTCATTATATTGTCATTCTGACACAGATAAGTGTCAACAGAATCTGTTTTCAGTAATACGCAGCAATCAATTTTATATTACATTCCAAGTTATTTAGTATTTGTCAAAAAGAAACCTTTAGTTGTAAAGCACGATAAGTTATATGGACAACTTAATTAAGTAATATTTGACAAAATTTCATAAATTAATATATATATGCATAATCACAATAGTGATATCAGTGTGCAACAATTTCCTGTTGAAAAAGAACTGCAGATAAATCAGAACTTACTAAAAGTGTTCATCTGTGCTTAAAGAAATCAAGTAATGGAATATTTCGTTCAATAATGTGCCAAAACTTCCATTTCAAGATGAAAAATGGTTTCCCTTCCACATACCAGCAGATACAGCAGCCATTTGGGATTATGACTGTTTGGCGGGAAATTTATATAGAAGTCATGTGGCTCATGTGGTCATGTGACTTCAGTGGATATTAATTAAAATTCATCAAAATGTCATTTTGAAGAATTTTTAATGAATATCAGTCATGCATTAAACTTCATGGATAATTCGTGACACATTGGTCATGACAAATCATGAATGTTTCATGGGTTCATAAAACATCATGAAGAGTTCATTTGATGAGTATTTATGAACCACAATCTGCTAATATTCTTGAAAGTGAATCATTCATGAATATTCATGATGTCATGAATACCATTTCGCAGGGTTCAGAATGTAAATATACGTTATCATCCATTGCATATAAAAAAGTACAACTTTGTAACAATCGTTTTCGGATGTTTTAGGAAACTTCAAAGGAACTTTCAGAACATTTCATATTGTGGAAAAAAATCCGGTTGTGTAATCGCAACTTTGACTGAAATTTCGAGGTCAAAGTTCCAATCACTGGATAATAAAGCTGATAACAAAGACATGACTTTCAATCCATATTGCCCGCTACGTTATAATCAAGTTGGCTAATTACTGGCATTTTGATTCCCTTAAACTAATGTGTCCACGGAATAATCAATAAAAGGGGATTTAGATGACGCTTTCTGAAATGAATCTGAAGATTGTATATAACACTAAGACCGAGGACCATATCTTGGTGTAATGTTGCCAAGTCTTCATGTTTTGTTGATCGAAATGTCGTCACGCTCCGCTAATGAATCTATCAACAATAATTAGGTGGCGCCGCGAACTGTGATATAGGGGAGGTCGCCATCCTTAGGTTATATGTAGTCAAGGAGATAATTATCGGAGATAAACGTGCGTCGACATTTAGGCTTACAGACAATGTATTAAATATACAGGCCACCATCGTGCTCTAAGTGGTAGATGTTCACCAGTAGTGTGGGTATAGTGTGACGGCTTATATGGTACAAAGACTACCATGTGTGAAGCGATGCCCTCTTACAGTACGACCGTTACTTTGGACACAATAGTACGATATGATATTAATATTGATTAGTAATCTTTGATATATAGGTCAACCAAATAGATTTCGTCGAAGGTGAATTAATCTAATCTGTACTGGTTTTGAATAGAAATAGTGGCCAGTAACAAGACACTCAAAATCGCGACACCTTACATAATTCTTGTTATTAAACAATTAGTTTAAATTTATCTATAAACCCTACCCCTTCTGTTTTGTAATTTCGGGGAAACATTTACAGAATTTAAATCTAATTCGAATACTTCAAAATTATTATCATCGTTTCTTCTTGTTCCGCTATTCAGTGTTCCGCTATTCAAAATGTGAAATTTGCAGTTGATGAAACTATTTTTCTGAACGCAATAATCACTGAGTACACAGACAATTTTGTTTTGAAAGGTAAGATACATGATTTTATAGGCCTAATGGTTTAATCAATCTGGGTTTCCGTTTGTCCAATTAGATATCAACCAAACAGAATTATTTTCAGGTTAATATCCCCAGAGCGGGATAAAGCTAATTCATCTTATGATATATAGACTTTTCTTTCATACCTACGAGTGTATTACTGGCTGGTCTAGGGTTATACACTCATGTCTGTATGGCATGGCTAGCCATGCAATAAAGCCTCGTGACGTCACGGCTTCAACAAAATCTCTTATTTCCCCGGTAAAATTTTAAACATTTTTTTCACAAATATGACTGGTTTTACTATAAAGGATGCAAAACAACGGAATTCATTATGAAAATACCACGTAATTTTTCATGTATTGAAAATTGTTTCCCAGTCGTCGATTTCTTAGTATCCGCTTATGAAAGAGTCTATATTCTTTTTCACATGAACGTACAAATGTCATTTTATAAATCCGGGCTATGATGCCATTAACCAATTGGCAGATTTGCATGGCTGGGTCATTTGTCCTCTTGGCAGCAAAAATACTGACGATTTGAGTTGGTGCCTACTGAATCCAGATCCATCTTCATCAAAGAACATGAATCGGACATTGCTACCGTTTTTCAGATCCAATACCGTGGTATAATCTAGAAGTACCATACATCTTCATTGCAATAGATTCAACTTCTAGGTCCTCGCATCTGGGAAATTAATAAATATATATTGCCTTTTGGACTGGAAACTGAGTCTTTCCATCTGACCGTAGTTCCCCTGAGGTTCTCCAGCCAGCGCTAATGACATCGATGTCAGATTACCGCGGTATATTACACATAATGTGACCCCGATTACTCTTCTAGCGGTCGAAAGAAGCCTCGCAGAAACCTATGATTGTATATTGGTCTAAGAACTAATGAATGTTACTCACGAATTTAAAACGATCGCGTATCCGACTTACTTATCGAGTGATTATTAATCAGATTTAAGGATCTTATTGAAACCTTCAAAGTGACTTAACACTCGATTATCCGAAATCTGCAGTACTCTAGTTAGATTGTTTTACTATTTGTTTTATAGAAAATCCATAGTACAGCGAGCGTTCCTCGTCATATAACACTATATGAATGTATGCCCCTCCACACATATCAAGAACAACTCAACAACCAAATGAATTTGAAATGGCCACCCCAAAAGGGTGACATTTAAATTCATAGGTCACCATGAGAGGAAGTCTCATGGTGACCTATTCTAATCGCCTTTTGTCCGTCGTCGTCCATCGTCCATCGTCCGTCGTGCGACGATAAACTTTTTACATTTTTGATTTCTTCTCCAAAACCACTGAAGCAATTTCAATGAAATTTTGCATAAACCTTCTATGACATAAGGCCAATCAAAATTGTGAAATACATGACCCCCACCCCCCAGGGGGCTGTAGGAGGGGCCAAAAGGTGTAAAATTTACTAAAATTTCAAAAATCATCTTCTCCACCAACAGATATGGTAGAATCAAATACTTTTCATGGATAGAAAGGTCTCAATGCCCTCTACAAGCATTTTGAATTATATGACCCTGGGGTCTCTGGTTTTCCCCTGGGATGGGGTTAAGTTTACTATAGTTTATATAGGAAAAACACAGGAAAAACACATTTTTGAGCATTATTTGATTTGGTCATTTGCATTAGGAAATAAGTCAAACATCATCAAGAATATCTCTATGAAATGGCCATTGAATCCTTTTACCAGGTAACAAATTTTCTATGACTAACCCCCAGGGGTCATAGGGGCGGGGCCAAAAGGGGTCAAATGAGCTAAAAATCTTCTTTTGAAATTCTGGTACTGGTATAATCAATACTCTTCATAGATGGAAAGTTCATAAGGTTCTTTACAAAAATTGTGAATTATATGACCCTGGGGTCTCAAGTTTCTTCCTGGGGAAGGGGTCAAATTTACTATATAGTTTATATAGGAAACATACATTTATGAACATTATTTACTAAGTTTTCATAGGGTATTAGTCAAACTGGGTTAGAATTATAAACCTGAAATAGCATTTTAACTTCATATCCATATTGGTCCTGGCCGACACCCAGGGGCCTTAGGGGTGGGGCCATAGGGGGTCAAATAGGCTAAAACTTTAAAATTCTTCTTCTGAAGTTCTGGAACTGGTAGAATCAAATACTCTTCACAGATGAAAAGGTCTTAAGGGATTCAAAAATTGTGAATTATATGACCCTGGGGTCTCAATTAAGTTTCTCCCTGGGGAGGGGGTCAAGTTTACCATAGTTCATTTATGAACTTTGTTTGCTTAGTTTTCATAGGAAATTAGTCAAACTGGGTTAGAATTATTAGCTGGAGGTAGCATTTTAACATCTTATCAATATTGGTCCTAGCTGAACTTTAGGGGCCAGAGGGGTGGGGCCATAAGAGGTCAAAATAGCTAAAATTTCAAAAATCTTCTGAAATCACAGATTTGATGGAACCAAATAATTTCCATAGATTAAAAAGTCAAATTCATAAGATCATGACTGAGTACAAGGGCTTGGTGGGCCAATATATAGTGTTTATATGTCTTTGTTGTTTTATTCTGTATCTTAACTCAGGTGACCGTTAAGGCCCATGGGCCTCTTGTTAATGATCCAACATGTGGATTAAAACAAGAAATGACGATTATCAATGCAAAATCAAAATCACTACAACTAAAGAATAAAATTTTATCAAAATTATGTTAGCCTAAGTGGGTTTGACCCAAATAACTGCCACAAAGACCTAGATGATATACAATATCAAGAAAATATTAGGAACCAAAATCATTATTAAATATACAATGAAACTTATCAAAATTTATTAATCAAAGTGGGGATGAAAAACCGCGACTGTGAACAAAAACAATAACTGCCACTTAAAGGGTAGATTAAGGGTGTGTTTGAAAACTTTCAGATATTGCAGTGCTTGAAAGGAAAATCAAAGATGACTGCTGAACAAGAATAGGGATGCGTACCCACAGGCCACACTAACCAATCAAAAGCCTGCAATATCATTTCGTCATCAGCAGCCAATCAGAAAAGACATTGATCCAATTAAAGATATATTGTCCAAATTATAAGAGAGTAAATATCAGAGTTTAAAGAGTCAAACTTCGATAATTTTTTGAAATCCAAATAAGACATTCCTAGAAAAAAACCTAAAATAATTACAAAACATAACGATATAGCTTGATATGACTTACAAGTATAAAATACGCTAATTTCTTAGCTAGCATTTATGCCCCTCCACACATAACAAGAACAACTCAACAACTACATGAAATTGAAATAGCCACCCCAAAAAGGGAAACATTTACATTTATTGTTAATGATCAACCATGTGGATTAAAACAAGAAATAACGATTAACAATGTAAAATCAAAATCACTACAACTAAAGAATAAAATGTTATCAAAATTTTGTTAGCCTAAGTGGAAGACTATATCTATATATATAGTAACACTTACTCTCTTACACCTATTAGATTTCGAGAACGATGTTGCTAGAACAAAAAGCTGAGTAATAGCTTCGCTACACCTCTGAATTGTACCTCAATTGTTTGTCTTTTTGTCTTTATAAAAGAGCAGAGCACGTCAAATTTTACAATATTTTTGTCCACACCGGGAGTATTATCTCCTTGCCCGATATAACCTCAATGTATTGAAATGTATCCATCGGTTGGTTACTAATTAGTCATTCCACAAAACGTAGAATAACACGATTTCCGTGGCAACCAACAACATACACACATGTCATCCAAACACAACTTCCTCTATCATAAAATTTCATTTTTCTAATATAACAATCTAATTTCAGTTTCTCCTTTAAAGCTATGAATATTGGATTCACGATAACTGCTGATGCTCTAAACTAAAAGCATAAATTATGTAGATTTCACTCCGATAAAATTTATCCAATAAATTATTCAAGCATTGATGTCACTATTTTTTAACTTACTCGGATTTTGAAAAAAAAATTGTTTGTAAACTGTGTGAATCCGCATAGCGGATTCTCACAAAAGTTTGCAAACAAAATTTATTTCAAAATCCGATGAAGTTAAAAAATAGTTGCATCAATGCTTATAATTATTTTTTCAGACTATTTGATAATATGAAATACGTTTAAACGTACGATTCCATTGATTTTACAATTGATTATTTCTTATAAATCAATACGCAACGTCGACACCCTTATTGTGACGTCACGATAATGTCGGGTTTTGTATTCTAGGATTTTTTCATAGTATATGAAGAAAAAGGATCTGTCAATCAGAAAGTCGGATATAGTATGAAAACAAATAAAAACTACAATCAAATGGTGTTTTTGTCTGGTACTCCGCATTTTCTCCACTTATAAACCTGACATGTCTTTAAATTATCCTATCTGTTAATAGGACGTTATACTAACAAAACAAACCAACACCAATGTAATATAATGTACATGATTTATGATTTTGTGATTCCATGTTTCAGTTGGTAACATATTTTATTGTATGGTCAAGGTCACCATTGCAAACAAATCAACACACTGTTCCCTCTGTCGAATGGAATTTTGATGAGAAGCATCATTGGTGGAAAAAGTAGACTTTATGCTGTGGATGTGGTATGTATATTATAAGACTCTTCCATGTGTGGATATGAAGGATAGGGATATTCTACCCGAGAGTCACAAAATGTAGTAAAACCCGAGGCTTGCCGAGGGTTTTGCAACATTCTGTGATCCCGAGTGTTGGATATCCATATCCTTCATATCCACTTATGAAAGAGTATTTTTCTTTTATACCTCGACGTTTTGTTACAATTTTACAACTAAAACATCCCGCCATTTTGAAATCCACGGCTGAAAGTCAATTTTTCATACGTGATATTTTCAACAAATTCCGCTGTTTGCATCTTATATAGTAAAACCAGTCAAGTTTGTGGAAAAAAATGTTAAAATTTTACCGCGGAAATAGACATTTTGTTTACGCCGTGACGTCATGAGACTTTATTGCATGGGTAGCCATGCAATACAGCCTCAGGCGGCATGAGTGCATTGTCCTAGACCAGCCAGTATTATACCCGTAGGTATGAAAGATTTTTTTATATGTATTTATTGAAGATATTACTACTTTGCACATGTTTGGCCTATAAGGGTCACATGTTTTATATAATTGATAACATGTAAACAAAAGGGCTGTAGAGTTTTCTTTCTTGCAAAATTGATTGACTTGTTGTCTTTTAAATATTTTATCTTCTATTTTGGCAGCTCAGCAGGCAGGGCATTATAGTTGTTCCTGCTGCAGCTATTGCATGATCATAAGTGGTGACTAAATTCAGGATGTTATTTTTTCTCTTCTTCCTAACTAACTTCCTGATGTCTCCCTTAACACTCGCCCCTGGAAGGTAGACTCTGAATTTTGTCCCCTAGCCGAGACATACTAAATTCTATAAAAGTGGTAGTTTCTGTTCCTACTTGCCACTCAGATTGGTTCGCCCGTTGTCAGTATATTGTGACCGGATGGGGTGATTTTGCACTTTAAAAAGGCCAACAGTTCCATTATACAAGAAGACACAATACGAATATACCGCAGTCTTCTACTTTGTTTATTCAGGATGTGAACTGTACTGCTACAACCATGCTGTATTACCTTGTGCATTTGGGATATGATTTGTACCATGCTGTAGTCGTGCAGTATTAACTTGTAACGGAGTTGGTACTGCAATTTCTGTATTAATTATGCTGAAATTGCAGGATGTCCGTCTGTCTGTTCTTTCATCTGTCTGTGTCCAAAATATCAATCATGTTGTAAGCTGCATTTATGAGATCAGGATTCCAATTATATTTATTTTGTACATCAATTACGATATGAGGACGCGGATTTGTTCTCAAATTTGTCAGATGATTCCTTATGCCATGTAGTTATGCTGTTTAACGACTGGGGGGTAACCAGATGGCTGCTCAATGCCAATCGTGCATTTTAACAATTAGAAAAACAAATGAAAATGTTTTTAGCTAAGTGATAACACTTTGGTGAAAGTATTTTGTTCACAGCAAGGAGTTGACTGAAATGGGTTATGGTAAGGGGTTCATAAGTTTAAAGGTCAATATTGCTTTTCAGATTATCTAATTGCATAGTAGCTAAGTTATTAAAGTTGTATGATCTATGACTTAAATTTTAGCATAAAAAAGTATTTTGAGTGTTTTACAAATTTTCTCCGCCTCTCTAAGTTTTAAACCTCACCGACTTTAACTTAAACAATGATTTTTAACGTGTACAAGTTTAAAGTAGCTCGGACGTCTCCGAACTGTTCCGATATGTGCCATCTGTACGGGTGTTGGCGATGTGGCCACGTGATACGACTCGGGATGCTCCAATCTCTAGGGGTAGGTCAATGGCAGTGAGCCACGGGTAAAAGTCACTGCATCAGAGGACAAGGTCACTGGATCACAATATGATGTTAGCATGTTATTTTGTTTTTCTTAAGTGATGATTGTGAATTTGAAGAAATTGTTCAGAGTTAGTTCTCATTTAGTGATAAGTGAATTTATTATTGCTTAAATAAAAAAAAAACCTAAGATCATTTGTGCTTCATTTTCAAACTGTTCTTTTGAATCAAACTGATTGTTACACTTTGCATATTGATGGAAACGTACTTGCACACAGTCTAAAACCCTTGTGCAGTGTCAGTTATTTATTTTGTCCTTCCTGACTTGTCGGTTTTCGAGTCTGCTGTAGCACATCGTGAGCTCCTTAATATCTTAAGTTTAATGTCAGTTACAACTGTATATTGATATATGTGATGTCATGGTAAAGTTTGAGGTGGACAGCTCGTTTAATATGCACTAACGTTATTGGTGTTAAGACTAATCAGTTAAGTATTTGAGTTACCTAAAACAACTTCATTTTATCTGTAAAATTGTATTTGTTTTTACATCTCTGGCGTGTCAAAAATAAATTAGTCAATGTCTAAATTTTGCTTTTGAGTTATTGTAAATGATCGAAGTGAGATATTTTAGAATATATCGGCATTGATTGGTCTATTTCCGAAGTACTTTTGTTCTGACTGCGGGAGTGCTTTGTAAGTCTAGAGATAGTAAACCCTAGATGGTGTGACAAATATGTGTCCTTGCAGTTAACCATGTACATATCTATCTCTATTATCTTTGATGGAATACATTAAAGGCGATAGTAAATAACGTGAGTCATGTCAACTAGGGAAATTATTACCCCGTATATGTTTCACTTTCATAGAAGCAACCATATTGTTTGATGACAACATACATTTAACATCAATCTTAATTGAGTCAACAAAACTTTATGAAGATAGTACCTTGTTAGCATCACTAAGTAGTTGTTCAATTTCAATAAGAATTAAGTCACACTAAAACTATTAGCATAAGATAACATTTTAACATTTTAACCACTTTGGACCTTGATGACCCCCATAGGCATGAGGGGTGGGGACAAATAGAGGTCAAAATGATCAGCAGCCAATCAGAAAAGATATTGATTCTATTAAAGATTCCTTGTCCAAATCATAAGGCAGTATATATCATAGTTTTAAAGAGTCAAACTTCAATAATTTTTTTTGAAATTCAACTAAGACATTCCTAGAAAAAATCCTAAAATAATTACAAAACATAACGATATAGCTTGATATGAGTTACAAGTATAAAATACGCTAATTTCTTAGCTAGCATTTATGCCCCTCCACATATCAAGAACAACTCAACAACTACATGAAATTGAAATGGCCACCCCAAAAAGGGTGACATTTAAATTTATTGTTAATGATCCACCATGTGGATAAAATCAAGAAATGACGATTATCAATGTAAAATCAAAATCACTACAACTAAAGAATAAAATTTTATCAAAATTTTGTTAGCCTAAGTGGAAGACTATATATATATATATATATATAGTAACACGTACTCTCTAACACCTATTAGATTTCGAGAACGATGTTGCTGGAACAAATAGCTGATGAATAGCTTCGCTACCCCTCTGAATTGTACCTCAATTGTTTGTCTTTCATGTCTTTATGAAAGAGCAGAGGACGTCGAATATTTCACAATATGTTTGTCCACACCGAGAGTAACATCTCCTTGCCCGATATAACCTCAATGTATTGAAATGCATCCATCGGTTGGTTACTAATTAGTCATTCCACAAAACGTAGAAAAATACGATTTCCATGTCATCCAAACACAACTTCCTTTATTATAAAATTTCATTTTTCTATTATAATCAAATATCATTTTCTCCTTATTGGATTCTCGGTAACTGCTGAAGCTCTAAACTAAAAGCATAAATTATGTAGATTTTACTCCGATAAAATTTATCCAATAAATCATTTAAGTATTGATGTCACTATTTTTTAACTTCATCGGATTTTGAAAGAAACTTTGTTTGCAAACTGGGTGAATCCGCGTAGCATTTTAACAATCAGAAAAACAAATCAAAATGTTTTATAGCTAAGTAATAACACTTTGGTGAAAGCATTTTGTTCACAACAAGAAGTTGACTGAAATGGGTTATGGTAAGGGGATCATAAGTTTAAAGGTCAGGGTTATTTAATATTGCTTTTCAGATTATCTAATTACATAGTAGCTAAGTTATTAGTTGTATGGTCTGTGACTTAAAGTTTGGCACAGAAAAAAGTATTTTCAGTGTTTTACATATTTTTCTCCGCCTCTCTATGTTTTAAACTTAACCGACTTTTGTAAAGTGTGTATTCACAAGGTTATTAAAATAATTTAATCTAAACAATGTTTTTTTAAATCGTACAAGTTTAAAGTAGCTCGGAAGTTTCCGAACTGTTCCGATATGTGCCGATCTGTACGGGTGTTGGCGATGTGGCCATGTGATACGACTCGGGATGCTCCAATCTATAGGGGTATCGCCGATGTCTGTCAAGTTTTATGAACAGACTCGAACCGTAGGTCAATGGCAGCGAGCCACGGGTAAAGGTCACTGCATCAGAGGACAAGGTCACTGAATCACAATATGATTTTAGCATGTTCTTTTATTTTTCTTAAGTGATGATTGTGAATTTGAAGAAACTGTTCAGAGTTAAATCTCATTTATTGATAAAGTGAATTTTTTAATTAAGCAAGTTATACGTGATCATGTGCATTTTGATAGTGACCAAAGCGTTTTTGGTCAAATATCCTGGTGAATTTTATTAAAATAAAATAAAAAAAAAACTTAAGATCATTTGTGCTTCATTTTCAAACTGTTCTTTTGAATCAAACTGATTGTTACACTTTGCATATTGATGGAAACGTACTTGCACACAGTCTAAAACCCTTGTGCAGGGTCAGTTATTTATTTTGTCCTTCCTGACTTGTCGGTTTTCGAGTCTGCTGTAGCACATCGTGAGCTCCTTAATATCTTAAGTTTAATGTCAGTTACAACTGTATATTGATATATGTGATGTCATGGTAAAGTTTGAGGTGGACAGCTCGTTTAATATGCACTAACGTTATTGGTGTTAAGACTAATCAGTTAAATATTTGAGTTACCTAAAACAACTTCATTTTATGATTATCTGTAAAATTGTATTTGTGTTTACATCTCTGGCGTGTCAAAAATAAAATAGTCATTGTCTAAATTTTGCTTTTGAGTTATTGTAAATGATCAAAGTGAGATATTTTAGAATATATCGGCATTGATTGGTCTATTTCCGAAGTACTTTTGTTCTGACTGCGGGAGTGATTTGTAAGTCTAGAGATAGTAAACCCTAGAGATAATGTGAGATGGTGTGACAAATATGTGTCCTTGCAGTTAACCATGTACATATCCATCTCTATTATCTTTGATGGAATACATTTAAGGCGATAGTAAATAACGTGAGTCATGTCAACTAGGGAAATTATTGCCCCGTATATGTTTCACTTTCATAGAAGCAACCATACTGTTTGATGACAACATACATTTAACATCAATCTTAATTGAGTCAACAATACTTTATGAAGATAGTACCTTGTTAGCATCACTAAGTAGTTGTTCAATTTCAATAAGAATTAAGTCACACTAAGAACTATTAGCATAAGATAACATTTTAACATTTTAACCACTTTGGACCTTGATGACCCCCATGGGCATGAGGGGTGGGGACAAATAGAGGTCAAAATGATCAGCAGCCAATCAGAAAAGATATTGATTCTATTAAAGATTCCTTGTCCAAATCATAAGGCAGTATATATCATAGTTTTAAAGAGTCAAACTTCAATAAACTTTTTTTGAAATTCAAATAAGACATTCCTAGAAAAAATCCTAAAATAATTACAAAACATCACGATATAGCTTGATATGAGTTACAAGTATAAAATACGCTAATTTCTTAGCTAGCATTTATGCCCCTCCACATATCAAGAACAACTCAACAACTACATGAAATTGAAATGGCCACCCCAAAAAGGGTGACATTTAAATTTATTGTTAATGATCCACCATGTGGATAAAATCAAGAAATGACGATTATCAATGTAAAATCAAAATCACTACAACTAAACAATAAAATTTTATCAAAATTTTGTTAGCCTAAGTGGAAGACTATATATATATATATAGTAACACGTACTCTCTAACACCTATTAGATTTCGAGAACGATGTTGCTAGAACAAATAGCTGATGAATAGCTTCGCTACCCCTCTGAATTGTACCTCAATTGTTTGTCTTTCTTGTCTTTATAAAAGAGCAGAGGACGTCGAATATTTCACAATATGTTTGTCCACACCGAGAGTAACATCTCCTTGCCCGATATAACCTCAATGTATTGAAATGCATCCATCGGTTGGTTACTAATTAGTCATTCCACAAAACGTAGAAAAATACGAATTCCATGGCAACCAACAACATACACACATGTCATCCAAACACAACTTCCTTTATTATAAAATTTCATTTTTCTAATATAACAATCAAATATCATTTTCTCCTTATTGGATTCTCGGTATCTGCTGAAGCTCTAAACTAAAAGCATAAATTATGTAGATTTTACTCCGATAAAATTTATCCAATAAATCATTTAAGTATTGGTGTCACTAGTTTTTAACTTCATCGGATTTTGAAAGAAACTTTGTTTGCAAACTGGGTGAATCCGCGTAGCATTTTAACAATCAGAAAAACAAATCAAAATGTTTTATAGCTAAGTAATAACACTTTGGTGAAAGCATTTTGTTCACAACAAGAAGTTGACTGAAATGGGTTATGGTAAGGGGTTCATAAGTTTAAAGGTCAGGGTTATTTAATATTGCTTTTCAGATTATCTAATTACATAGTAGCTAAGTTATTAGTTGTATGGTCTGTGACTTAAATTTTGGCACAGAAAAAAGTATTTTCAGTGTTTTACATATTTTTCTCCGCCTCTCTATGTTTTAAACTTAACCGACTTTTGTAAAGTTTGTATTCACAAGGTTATTAAAATAATTTAATCTAAACAATGTTTTTTTAAATCGTACAAGTTTAAAGTAGCTCGGACGTTTCCGAACTGTTCCGATATGTGCCGATCTGTACGGGTGTTGGCGATGTGGTCACGTGATACGACTCGGGATGCTCCAATCTATAGGGGTATCGCCGATGTCTGTCAACTTTTATGAACAGACTCGAACCGTAGGTCAATGGCAGCGAGCCACGGGTAAAGGTCACTGCACCAGAGGACAAGGTCACTGAATCACAATATGATGTGAGCATGTTCTTTTATTTTTCTTAAGTGATGATTGTGAATTTGAAGAAACTGTTCAGAGTTAGTTCTCATTTATTGATAAAGTGAATTTTTGAATTAAGCAAGTAATACGTGATCATGTGCATTTTGATAGTGACCAAAGCGTTTTTGGTCAAATATCCTGGTGAATTTTATTAAAATAAAATATAAAATAACTTAAGATCATTTGTGCTTCATTTTCAAACTGTTCTTTTGAATCAAACTGATTATTACACTTTGCATATTGATGGAAACGTACTTGCCCTACAGTCTAAAACACTTGTGCAGTGTCAGTTATTTATTTTGTCCTTCCTGACTTGTCGGTTTTCGAGTCTGCTGTAGCATATCGTGAGCTCCTTAATATCTTAAGTTTAATGTCAGTTACAACTGTATCTTGATATATGTGATGTCAAGTTTGAGGTGGACAGCTCGTTTAATATGCACTAACGTTATTGGTGTTAAGACTAATCAGTTAAGTATTTGAGTTACCTAAACAACTTCATTTTATCTGTAAAATTGTATTTGTTTTTACATCTCTGGCATGTCAAAAATAAAATAGTCATTGTCTATATTTTGCTTTTGGGTTATTGTAAATGATCAAAGTGAGATATTTTAGAATACCCCGGCATTGATTGGTCTGTTACCGATACTTTTGTTCTGACTGCGGGAGTGATTTGTACGTCTAGAAATATTAAACCCTAGAGATAATGTGAGATTATGTGACAAATATGTGTCCTTGCAGTTAACCATGTACATATCCATCTCTATTATCTTTGATGGAATACATTAAAGGCGATAGTAAATAACGTGAGTCATGTCAACTAGGGAAATTATTGCCCCGTATATGTTTCACTTTCATAGAAGCAACCATACTGTTTGATGACATCATACATGTAACACCAATCTTAATTGAGTCAACAATACTTTATGAAGATAGTACCTTGTTAGCATTACTAAGTAATTGTTCAATTTCAATAGGAATTAAGTCACACTAAGAACTATTAACATTAGATAGCATTTTAGCATTTTAACCACTTTGGACCTTGATGACCCACATGGGCATGAGAGGCGGGGACAAATAGAGGTCAGAATGATTTTATAATTACAATATTATTCTCAACTCGCAGATCTAATTGAATTAATACTCTATATAAAACTATCCACGTTTGATTGTTACAGTGCCTTTTTGTGATGACTTTCTGTGATCAGGCGATTGTTGGTCGATTACAAAACAGCTCATTGATTTCTTCTGATCCTTTGCAACGTTTAAACCTGTCATTTTCGGGGTTTTTAATGAAACAAGTGCATATTGAGATTTGATCTGTTAACAACTTAAAATGGCCAGGATGTGATGCAATTTTATGATTTTTGAATTAGTTTGAAACTGACTCGTCTAAGGGGACTTTTTTGAGTAACAGCAGTTCTAAATTTATCGTGAAATCCAAAACTTAATTATATAATTATTCACCTCAACTTGGTTTTTTTCATACTGAATTTGCAATGGAAAACACTTATGTTATACCACATAAATTACAAAAGTCTGGTAAGTTCATTCATTAATGTTTATAATTTCCCTACAGTAATAAAAGAATATCTGCAAAGCCTTAATCAACACTGACAGAAATTGTATATTCACATACATCGGTTGATGTTTTGATTGAGTAATCTATTCTCTTTAATTCTTAAACTTCAGCCATACACATTATTTCAATTATCGTCCTTATCCGAATACATTGTCTGACACTTAATTTGAGAATTCGTTTGTGCTGTCAATTACCGTAGTATACTCATTCTATTTTCTTACCTGATATAGCAAGATACATGCATGCTAACTCTCTGCCAACGAGTTGACGAAAGCAACTCATTCCGGTCAATGTATACTTACTTTTCAGTTTGCCCTCGAAAACTTTTTCAAACAAGCACACAATTCATGTAAAAGGTTTATTTATAATTAGTAATATAAAAGTGCTTGTAGAAAAAAAGTATTTTTTTTTTCTCAATAAGGTAAGTTGAAAGACATGATTGGTTTCAACGTTTAATAATTGATTTTTCTTTGTTTTCATACCAAATCTGGCTTTCGGATTGGCCAATATTTGTTTGCATACCGCTATGAAAAAAATCCGAGAATGGCGCGAAACTCCGAAGTTATCGTGACGTCACAATAGAGACATTGACGTTGCGTATTGATTCGGAAAAAAGAGTCACGTGAAAAACCACTATAATGTTATATTTAAACATACTTCATTTTATCAAATAGAGTATGAAATTAATTATACAAAATGTAAGTATTGATGTCACTATTTTTTAATTTTATCGGGTTATGAAAAGAAAAATTGTTTGAAAACTTTTGTGAGAATCCACTACGCGGATTCACACAGTTTGCAAACAATTTTCTTTTCATACCCCGATAAAAATTAAAAAAATAGTGACATCAATGCTTAATTAAGGATTAACTTTAATAGATTATTTATGTTATGGAGATATAACACAAAAATCTGAGTGTACTCTAAATGAACCGCGAAGCGGTTTATGATGAGAATACACTCAGATTTTTATCTCCATAACATAAAAAATATATTCAAATTATTCCTTATAATTCAATTTACTAAAGATAATCTCTTCAATATTCAAAATTCATTTTTGGACTCTTTTGTCTATGAAATCAATACGCCGTCATCTCAGCCAATTAGAAACAACCTTACAAACGGCGACGCTATTTTTTACTTTATGGGCTGATAAAGTAAATTTTTAAGCCAATGAAAATGCTCGTAACAAGCAAAATTGAATTATTTAAAAAATAATTTTAATTAAAAAAAATACACGATAAAGACGATCTTATATATACGTATATGAGCCTTTGCAATACTCCAGCAAGCATAGTATATCCCTTTGAGTAGTAAGCTTTGTCTGACAGCCATCGGTTTACTCCATCATTTCATTGTAAGGTACTCTAGTTTCCACAATTACTTTATATAGGGATTGGATTTCGTTTTTATGTTAACAATGCTTGTATGGAGCAATTCCTCTAAGAATATATTCGATATTGAATATATTCTTAGAGGAATTGCTCCATACAAGCATGGTTAACATAAAAACGAAATCCAATCCCTATATTTACACTCACACGACTTTTTATTTATATTTTATATGCAATAAAATCGTCATTTTAAAGTGACGTAATTATTCAATAAAAGTCGGTCAAAAGTGGGAGGAGCTTATTCAATTGAACAGCGAATGATGACGCTTCACGTAAGGTAGAATTATTCATCCGCAATGACATAAAAGTGCAATATTTTAGTGTAAAATAAACATGACAAACAAAGTGAATTTCAGAGATAAGCAAAAAGTTCATATATAGCGTAATAATATAAAGTATTTGTTCTCGGCCACATGTGTGAACTCGGTGACCTATTGTGCAGCGAGACGAGGCTGACGCACGCTTACACACTGGAGTTTTTCGAAGTTGTCAAAACACCAGTGTTCAAGTAGCTAAATTTGTTTGAGATTGTCGTCTGACTTGACGATATTACATCCTTCGGAGCCATGTGATTATATAATCTACGCTTAGATCCATCGCCATTTATAGATGGAACAAATTCACATGTGTTCGATGGATACAATGTATTTGTGGTGACGCGTAACTGTCAACACGTGGATTACTAGCGGTGCATGTTTTATAATACACATGATTAAATTCTCATAGAACAAAGACAAGAGAATATGTTTATAACTGACCTAGCTCTATCAGAGGGTCTCACGCCCGTCATCCCCAAAGACTCGATCGTAGGACACGGATACAGAGGTAATGTTTACATTTGACATACATCATTTTTAACAAAAATGAAAGCACTGCACGTCGCCCCGGTCGGGATATTTGTTCCCGTTTCTTTATACCATTGTTTATTTTAAATATGTTTGTATCATATATAAATAGAAAACATAAATATATTGTTTACATTTTTCCAAAATTCTATGAAAAACAACAATATACACGCATTGCGTAATGTTGCGTCAAAATGTAAACAAAAAAGTAGCCCTGTACGTTGCATAGAATATTTTCATACGCAAGTTCAAAGTTCATTGTTACCATGCAGTTATGGTAAACAAAATCGGCTAGTACTTACGTATAGTGATCAAGCCAAGCAAGTGTAAATATAATGAGATAAAAACGGTATGAAGGTATAAAGCTAGTATATTAATAATCCGAAATAAAAGTCCAAAATAATTTCAAAATGAAATAAGAAAACATTTCTATGGAATGTATATTCAGCCACTTTAGAGCCTTCTTCAGTCCAAAATAACACTAACACAACATGTTCGTCTACATGTTTGTTGACATTTGTTGTGGGCAGACACGAAATATCTTAGCCCGCTTGACGTGTATTGCTGGCTATTTCGACCCAACATGCTATGTGCACTAAATCAAGCCCAGTCTGTATAAACAACGAATATAAACACAAGATATTTTGTCAGATAGACTCTTGTAGCCATGCATATACATGACACTGGCATATCAAATGGGATAATATATGCAATTACGTGTATGTAAGTACTTTAATTAGGTTTCATGTGCAAGAAAATGTGTCTATAGTAACAAGAAAGAAGTGAAAGAAATATGTGATTAGGGAAATCAATACGGTAAAGAAAAAAAAGATCGCCACTCCAATGGATTTCCGGTGGATGAAAAAGGAAGATGACAAGATTATACCATATATGGATATTCTGACGACTAGGACGTCATAGCATTTTAAATGTAAAATGATGGTCATAGTACTGAGTTTCTGTATCGGTTAACAATCCAGTTTTATAACTACAGATTTCGTTTACGGATTCGTGTTTTAGCTAAATGTGAGTACAATGCGACTATTAACATAACATTACGTCTGGAAATGCATGTAACTTAAACTTGTCATCAAAGCGTCATGCCTATCATTAAATTGGTTTCAATCGCAAACCATTTGGCACAACATTAGGTGATGTGGCGCCATCTTCTGTTGAGAAAGCGAGATAATAGAAATCGCAATGTCATTATATCGTGCTTACGTTGACATTTAGATTGGATACTGTGCATATTATTTCTACTTCTTCGGTTGATCATTTGTCTAAGAACCTTACTCGAATGATAGCTAGTCATGACCTCTTATGAAGTCTTTTATGTATTTAGTGTTAAAAAGACCTATTGTTTTTGTTCTAAGGATCTGCGAAATAGTAAGATATGCTATTAAACGTGTCACCATATTGTAGGGCATGAGTCGAAGGTGGGACGGTAGCTTTTTTATATTGGTCTTGAATTCGATATTGCCTCTATGGCCTCAATTCCTGTTTTCAATTTATGTCGATGTCTCATTAACGGTATGACAAATTTCTTTTTTGTTATGTAGAATCAATAATTTAATTACCATTTTTCTGTAAAACTTCCGGTTGGAAATAAGGGTCAAACTTCGAATGTGGAATTTTTCGAGAAAAAAAAAAATATTTTAAAATCTTCTCAAGTTTCTTAATATGATTAACTTTGACCTTTATGCAAGGTCACTTGGGCCAAAATCTGAAAATCTAATGACTACTTGCGAAGTTCTAGAAGGCATAGACACATAATATTAGGCCCATATAATGCTGACATATATGCCTACCAAGTTTGATCATGTAATTGACCTTAACCCTCATTCAAGGTCATATATTCAAAAATCTTCGAATGACTTCTTATGAAGTTCCAGAAGGCCTAAAGACCAAATATTAAAGATGTAATATGCTTACATAAATGACATAAACCAAGTTTGATCATATGATTCACCTTAACCTTCATTCAGGCTCTCAGGGGCCAAAGACCTAAAATCTTCAAATGGCATCTTCTAAATATCTTAAGGCATAGAGACCTAATATGAGGCCTGCAGGATGCTGACATTTATGCCTACAAAGTGTCTTAATATGATTGGCTTTGACCTTTATCTAAGGTCATGGGGCTAACAATCCTAAATTCTTCATATGACTCTTTATGAAGTTCTGAAAGGCCTAAGACTTAAAATTGGACTTGTAGCACGTTTAGAAAAAGTCCTACCAAGTTTGATTTTATAAATGACCTTGACCAGAATACCTTGCTTTCAGGTGAAAAGCCCATAGACAATTTCTAGTTTAAAATTGTTGCTGTTACATTCACATGTCATACAACATTGATAAAAAAACCGAAAACAATAAAACTGAAACACATTTTTTCACCATTTGTCGTTACACTTCTGATATTATGATGAGCCCACAAAAAAATCGGATGTTCTGGATAGCATACATTATGCAGCGGTCTGTACGTGATTGCCATGAATATGATTTGATTATCACAGAGTGGGCGTGAAACAGACACAATGATACAACGTCCTCCCTGTCCTTAAGCCTCCATATTTCTTTCTGTCTGAACCTCTACGAACATTTGTTGTTAATATATTACGTTACTGCTGGCGATTAACACAAGCGGCACTATAAGGCGACATCACATTTTGGCTATGACGTAACAGAATCTGAACCAATGCAGTGCATTTGCAAAATGGCATGACGATTGTTGAAATCGCTTCATCACGTGAAATAGTAATGACTAATCAGAACTTATAATTCATAGACGATAAACAGTGGCACACGCAGTATTCATAAAAAGGTCAATTCGTCGTCTAAGTCATATGAAGGCCGAAAACAATATATGACTTCATTTGTCTCATTAACAAAGGCTAGCATGAGTTATTAATTAATACCTATATGTGATAAACCATGACCATGTAGTTTCCACAGATAGTGGGGTTTATTGATTGCAGAAAGTTTTTTTTTTTTTTTTTTTTTTTTAAATTGTGAATGGCTCGATTGGTCGCAGGTGTTCATGTTGCATTGGCAGGATGTAATTAAATGTTCACTGTTATATCACTGAAGACTTTGTCGTTAACATATCTGTAACTAAGTACATCATGTAAATCAGTGGGATATCATGTAGAGGAATTTGTTTATCATGGTGTTATTTACACTGCAATCAATTAACATTTACCAGTGAAAGATTTAATTTAATTGCCCATGACCACTTTTCCCGAAACAGGAGTGATACTTAAAACAAACAATTGTTATTTTAATAAAATCCGAAACTGGTATGTTTCCATGCCGAACATGACACGGGATTCTAACTTTTTAAAATATGGGCCTATATATCAATGAATCACTTTAAAACACACGTCTGAAAAGCGTATCAATCGCCTTGTATGTATTTTAGCCTAGTGTCTGGCGGTGATAGAACACCGATATCATATATACAATTTCTCGACACGTTTTAGTATGACCGATTGGTAATCATCTTTGGTCTAGCCAAAGTCTTTGAAGTATTGACATTTCTACACTGAGCGGACACTATGAGATGAAAGTAAAGGTTGTATACATGATTTCAGTAAATAGCTGCCCTGTGAGCCTTGAGAGATCCGTTATATAATTGGAACAAACTATGTTCTTACCACATCGCGCAAAGAATAAATTGAGAACAAACAATTTGTGCTGTTCGTTAATGTGTTTCTTAATGGTTCTATAAAAAAACATGATTACAATTATTATCCATAAGTTTCCATTTATGGTCATAATATAGATATACTATATACGAATGTCGACGCTTACCAATATCAGAAACTGAAAATAAATTATTGTATAAATCTATATATCTATAAATGAGATGCTTAGGATGACTCACTGTTCAAAGTCCTCGGTTAGAACATAAATATCAGGGATATCATTTTAGTGAGTCGTTAATAAGCGCATAAATATTAATTAATAATGGAATCTGTGTCACGTGTAATTACAATTACAACCCAGGAATTAATAAAAGTGAATAAAATCATATTCTTCAATTTTGAAAGCGGTCCTTAAGTGCTATATAACCAGCATACTAAATGAGTTTAATCCCTTATTTGCTCTGAAACGAAAAAAGCAACTTTCAAAGTCCTTGGTTAGAATATAAACATCGTGGATATCATTCTAGTGAGAACATGAGTAATTAACAAACACATAAATGTGAATTAATTGATGAAAGCTGTGTCACGTTTAATACAATTACACAAAAGGAATTAAAAAAATGGACAAAAATACTATTCTCGAATCTGGAAAACGGTCCTAAAGTGTACGAACAATACTATTACTAGCCAATCAAATGAGTTCAATTCCTTATTCATGTTATAATACTGTGTAATTAATAACGATGAAGCCATTAAAGAGGTGTAAATCAACACCTTTAGGGGAAAGATGGGGTTGATATTTAATCATCGGAACACCTTATGAACAATTGGTGACCAGTATCATTTGACCAATTAAAAGTGCCCTACTTCTTCCTGGATCCTTATACACAGGGAACACATCAACCACAAAAGCTAAAAAGAAAAAGTAATCATTCATAAAATGACCGTAGCTGATGATAAGGTATCAAGCATTATTATCAATACAAAAACGCGATAATGTAGAGAATGACTTAAAGTGCCAAAAATACAGATATTTTCACCAACTTCTCTGGCAAAAAGAGTGGTACGGTCTCATACCAGCTCTTAGATTATTGGTGTATTGCTGAGACGACATATTGTGTAAATAAATCATGAATCGTTTTCCCCCAGAGGCAAAGTAATAGTTGTTTCTAAGATGCATTCATTTATTCAATTAAAGGTTTAATCTTCTTAATTATAGTTTACTGGCTTCCTAGTACAGCTATGTGGCTGATTCGTTAACGCTGTCTGGGAATAAGGTTTTTATCTAGTGCTTTATGTCAGATCAGGCAAGTAAGTTCACTTTGGTGGTACAACTTAGTCTCTAATCAGATGTCCTCTAATATTGCAGACATCCTACCTCTGATACCCGCAGCTTATACAAATAGTTCAGATCAGAAGGTGGGCACGGTGTACTGGGGATTCTTGTCTAACACGTTCCGTATATGTTATGGGTGTTGTCTCCAGTTACAGGTGCTGGCCGGTCTGCTCTTAATTTAAATAAGTGCCAACTGCAAGATTTCATTATAACCGCTGTAGGTTTTGTATGAACAATTTAATTTCAATGGAGATCAGAACAAAGAATAGCTTCTTTGTGTCGTATGAAATAACGTTTTCGTTCAAAAAGGACAAATTACAAATTAGATACGGATTCTTATGTAGGGTCTCGGTTTCTAGGGTCTCGGTTCTTAAAAGAATGCATAGTTTAGTGCTAGCTAGCGGTAGCTCACCATGCAGGGTACAATGGTATCATTTCAGGATTTCTTACGCTGCATCAGTCGTTTTTCCATGTTTGTATTTTAAAGGCGATAAAAAAATACAGAATACTGTACACGTACATAATGTACTTATCATAGTGGTAGTTTTATTCTATCGGTAGTTCTATCTTATCAGTACTATTTAATAGGTAGTTCTATTTAATCGGTAGTTCTATTTTATCGGTAGTTGTATTTTATCGGTAGAACTGTTTTATCGGTAGTTCTATTATATCAGTAGTTTTATTTTATCAGTAGTTTATTGAATCGGTAGTTCTATTTTATGGGTAGTTTTATTTTAGCGGTAGTTCTATTTTAGCGGTAGTTTTATTTTAACGATAGTTCTAATTTAGCGGTAGTTTTATTTTATCGGTAGTTTTATTTTAGCGCTTTTCGTGCTGTTTAAGCTCTAATTCATGTACATAGCTAAATTTTGAAAACATGCATTTCCGGTATTCGACCACCGAATTGTAGTAACATGTTTCCCCGTTAAAAAATCATAATTTACAGTTTTTGGGGGTTTTGGAATGCGCTACAATAAATACGTTTGGAGTAAATAAATAAATATTTGGTGATTTAATTGAAAACAATGAAAAGCAATGGAATATCAATGAAACATTTAATATAATTATTTTTGTAGATTAAGCGGTTTCAAAATATCATTCATCTCATGTAAAACTGTTTCGTTGTAGAAGATGCTCACAGATATATTGCATTTTGTGATTACGTCATTCCCCTTTGTCTGTCAGCAATGTCCTACAACAGATGTAGAAAAATAAAACATTTTTGTTTATTTTGAAACTGATGCTAAGATAATCAACATTTCTGTGAGACTTTTTAGAGATAAAACAAAGTTAACGTATTTAGAAAAGGAAGAGTCTTCATCCACATGCACTTAGCTGTTCAAACGTTCTAACTATGCATCTGCTAAAAATTATCATACAGATATATCAGTTTTGTTGATGTTCTTGTTCTCAATTGCTTGTGTCTATACTTGACAACGTAGGAAATGCTATATTATCTGAAAGCCTATCCATGAATGGTAAGTGATAAGATATAGGGACAAATGCGAATAAATACATGTATTTATTTTAGGTATTTAATGTACATTGTAACTGACTTATAAAGGTCACTTGCTCCTTTTGTAAAACTTTTGAAATTAAAAATAACCACTCGTGATATGTATATCATAGATTACAATAGGTCATCTAAAGTGCATAAAATGTGCATTACTGCACATTGTGCGTATTTACATAAAATTAGGGCATATATTGGGAATCAACACCTAAAAGTTCATAAAAAGAGAAACAATACCGGTTCTAATTACTTACCGTGTTACATCTGTTCTACCTAAATATAATCACATGAGAGCATATCATAATCATGAGCTAGGAGTATATTGGATTGATTCTGTCTATAATGCTTTGTTGTAACCATTTTTATACAAGTTTCGTAAAATGTGTTTGGAACGATAGTGTTCAAACTTTTTCAATCGCTGTACCATATATTACAAGTATATGCATTTATTTCAGTTCAGGCACATTATAGTTAGGTGGTCGCACAAACAACGCATGCGCACATCGTCCTCTTAACAGTGAAATGTGCGATGCAGATTGCATATACGTGCATATCGTGTTATAGCGGTTGCCATGACAATAAACATTTTAAAAAGTTTCTAATTTGCGAAATTTAGATATTATCATATTAAGATGAAAATATATATATATGTTTTAAAGTCTGATAAAATCAGTGGTTATAGCTTTCAAAACAACATATGTAATGCATAACCATTTTTCCAGTTTTGACATCTATTGAGCAGATTAATGAATAATGCTATCGTTGATATGATAATGTATGCTTTTTGCTGCAATATCATATTCAACATACGACTTATTTTTCATTTCTCTGATATAAATAAATCAAATGTAGGAGCCAAAAATCCTATGTTGTTTCAATTATCAATTCCGTTGTTACAAGACAATTGTAATAAACCATTGCATGTTGAGAGATATTGTGTATTACTAACAAATTGTTTACATGCAGAAATCTGGCGACAGAATCACTTATACATACAATAGTATGTGAACGTAAATCACAAGAGGGCTCTAGAAAGCTCTTTCTATATTATTTGATTAGAATCCATCCATGATTGATTGATAGTACTACTGAGAGCAATCTTGGACCATTTATAAGTAACATTTAAATGTAAAAACAAAATATGTCAAGAAAATCACCATTGACGCGAAACAGCTACATTTATAGGATGTTAGTGATTAAGTATGACACCAACCCATAATATGCCATGACCCACCAAGCATGCACAATAAAGCAGCCCTAACTGATGGATTCAAATCGGTCTTATACACGTATCCACGACATGTTCGAGGGGAGACAACACGGGTTTGTTGTTAAACCCTCCTGGAACATTGAAGGCAAGCGGTATGTTAAAGCTGATATTGATGGTTTTTAATCCGTTAAATTTATTGAGAAACTATTATTATCTAAACTCTCGTAAGTTAATGTTTACATTTCTAAAAGATAAGTGCTCGTGTCTTTCAAAATTAAAAAAAAAACTAATCGAAATTTGATAAACATGATAAAACAGCTGTCACATGTTGGGAAACATTTATTTAAGATTTGCTTTCGATCCTTTCTTTAGGATATACGTTCAATCCATAACTAGTATAAAGGTAATGATTTGTATAGGTTTTATAACTAAAGGTAACCAGATACTGTGGCGTGATACATAGCATCGACACAAAAATAGATATCACGACACATTTCCATATAGGAAATTCAGAATAGATTCAATTTCTGTTAAAAGTAATCTCATTTTGAAAATGAATAAAATATAATTAGGTACCTTTTTTAGTAGTAGTCGGTGTTGTTGTTGTTGTCGTAGTGGATGTTCTCGTTGTTGTAGCAGCTATAACCAACAAATAAATAACGAGAATCACAATAAGTTCGTATAAAATAATTAGCCATGCTAAACATATTTATGGAATGATTTTTATTTATTTATTTATTTATTTATTTATTTATTTTTTGTTTACTGGTGTGCAAACTGCATATTTGGACATATATTTTAAATGACGCGCGTTAGCTTATCTTATCTGTACACATCAGTAAACAACAACAAAAAAAATAAAAAATACAAAAAAAATAAAAAATAATTCCTTATATTTTCATTTATTTCAACGAAAACGGTTTCGCGTTTGGTAAGGTTGTATAGCAAAGAGAAAACAGAAATGTAAATAATGTATCGTATTTCTTACAAATGGTCAGACACAAGAAAAATATGAAACAATCTATTAGTATATACAAATACATATATTTGAGCTTCTGTTGTTATATGCGCGGAATTATCAAGAAAAAAATAAAATCAATGATCTATAATTAGAACCAACTGGTTAAAATATCACATGTGATTTACTTTTGCGTCTGTTACTTTATGTGTATAACCTATAGAATTTCTGTATAAAATATAAAATTATCATATTTGAAAATGAATAAATTAAAGAAAATGAAGTACCTTTTTCAGTAGAAGTCGGTGTTGTTGTTGCCGTAGTCGTTGTTGTAGCAACTATAAATGGGAAGTAAATAACATTAAAAGCCCACTGCCTTTCAGAAACAAAAAAAAAAGTTTCTTAAAACCATTAACAACATAGCGAAGGCTTAAGATAAAGTTACAACACCAAAGAATGCAAGATTTCCTGTGAAATCTAAGTTAACATTGAAGATTCATTTTGTTGTTTTGCTATCTGTTGCAGTGAAAGTCAACTAACGCACGGTAATTAGGAAGACGGCGGGAAACATATGACGACTCGGTTTATGAAAAATCACACTGGAATTATTTTAATTGCACAGAATGTGATGATAAGTGTGGTATGAACGGTAAGCTAATAACTTTTGCGACTCTAAAGAATATCAATCTTGTTCAGTGGCGTAGGAAGATGAAACGTCATGGGGGGGCAAAGGTCCTCAATATTTTGAACCCCCCCCCCCCCCCCCCCCCCGCCACACCTACAGGAGGAGATTAATTCAACTCCCAACCATATAATATATGCTTTATGTTCATTTTTCATATATCACTAAATTTAATCCTTGTACACATTTATAGACAGTGGGGTCGCTAAAAGGAAATTAACGAATACGCAAATTGGCCGAATTAGCGTGTGAGCATCGAAGGCGCGAGATTTTGGTGTTTTATTAGGGTCTGACGGTGACCCCCGGGATTAGTTTTATGTATTTTGATGATTTTGCGATCGCCCGACAGCGCGAGATTTTGGTGTTTGGGGGGTCCTGGGGTCTCCCCCGGGAAAAAATTACGATTTAGAATGGCTTAGATGATTTTTACGATGCATTTTGATGAATTTGCGAGCGCCCAAAGGCGTGAGAATTTGGTGTTAGAGGGGTCCGGGGGTCTCCCCCGGGAAAAAAATTACGATTTAGAATGGCTGAGATGAGTTTTACGATGCATTTTGATGAATTTGCGAGCGCCCAAAGGCGTGAGAATTTGGTGCTAGGGGGGTCCGGGGTCTCCCCGGGAAAAAATTACGATTAAGAATGGCTGAGATGAGTTTTACGATGCATTTCGATGAATTTGCGAGCGCCCAAAGGCGTGAGAATTTGGTGTTAAGGGGGTCCGGGGGTCTCCCCCGGGAAAAAAATTACGATTTAGAATGGCTGAGATGAGTTTTACGATAAAGTTTAATGATTATAAAGCGTTCTTAACATGGTAATTTTTCGATTTAAAGCTACCTGCATTTAGAAATGATAATTGTGTCGTCATAACATTATGCAACCCTACTCGATCTGAATATACCGGCTTCACACCATCGGCATATTGTTGTGTAACATAAAAAATGAATTAATTGTCTCGCTAAGACATATAAACAAATTGATCTTTTAAGAGACATTTTTAAATAGCACATAGAATCCCTTGATGGACATTTTTAGTCTAGTTTGTGTGTATTGAATTTTCACTATTTAAGGTTTGACATTATGTGCTTGAACGTTTTAGGAAATGCGCCGCGCAGCGGAAAATTTTCTAGAATGAAGTACGAAAAATGTGTAGGAGGACCCTTTTTTCTTTCAAATAAGCATTTTTAGAAAATTTCAGTCGGCGAAAATGGGGGGGCAAAAAGACATGTTTGCCCCCCCGTCCTGGGGAACGGGGGGGCAGTTGCCCCCCCTGCCCCCCCGCTTCCTACGCCCCTGTTGTTTTACATTCTCATTTTAAAAATTATAAACCGTTTCGGAAAGATAGTGTGCCTCTAAGCACAATAAATTCGTATATAAATAAACAAAAGCCCTGATTAAACATATTGTATTGTATTTCTTACAAATTTTCATACAAAGACACTATGAAACGACCAAACGTCATATAGAACATAAATAAGCCAGTTCTGTTGTTGTTAACACGGAAATTCTCAAGAATAAGATATTTAAAGCAAGGGTCGCTAGAAAAATACCACATACCATACCGATAGAACAATGCCTGTTGTCATTCATTTTTGACGGTAAAAAATATGTTTAAAATCAAATAGCATAATGCTTCTTTTACTAATCGTTTGTAACTGAGAGAAAGTAGCGTCAATATTTTTTAGGTAAATCCATCATCATTAGATTAACCCTTTCTCCAAGTCATGCAACAATACTTGATTTTACACATTTTTTTGCCAAATCATGACACTACTGTATTAGTTGTCGCACCTTTGTGTACATTTGCACGGTTTTCGTCTGTATTAGCTGGCAGACGACCAGTTTTGACCAAGTACCAATTTTCGCCATAGCATGTGTATTTGAATGGTTGCACACACATTTTCACAAATAAAGTCATATTCTGATAGAAGATGTTATCATACAGATTTCTACAAAATATTGCTTGAAAATTCATGTGTAATCATACATGTACACGTGCAATCTATTCTTAAGAATGTTGAATTTGTTCCGACAGTTGATACTTTAAATTCTTTAAATTTATACATATTAATAAAAGGAGATGTGATTGATTTCTGAAAACAATGACTATTAAATGTCGTCCATTAGATATCAAATTTGAAAAAAAAACCTCGAGAATAAATCTAAAACAATTAAAAACGAATTTGGTTCGGCTTTGGAGCATTCTTCTCATTTAATGAACACATTTCTGGAAAATGTAGTTTTTGTAAAATCTGTCAATTATATCTCTTTCCCCGTTAATGAGGGAGTTCGAGCTAAGCCGTCGAAAACAGATATCACAATAATAGAATGATTATGATAAATCTCCAAATTGTCCTTGACCCTGGTATCAATTTCTGTTGATTAAGGGAGCTAATCAGACTTATCACATTTGTTTCACGAATCTTGTTTATCCTACACGACCTCAACCGAAATATAATCACAAACTTCATAAGCGTAACAATAAGTTGATTTCGGTAAAGAATATATTAATTAGTTAAACGTTGGAGAAAAGTTTGTCTAAGTAAAACAGGTGTAATAGCCGATATATACAGTATTGTTTTCCGAAATCAAATTAATATAACTCATCAAATGGTTTAAATGGTACTTATATAAAAAAAAATACTAGCAGGTCAATGCATTTGAAATGTGGATGCGAATAATTCGTACAATAAAGTCATGACCGTCGAGACTCATTCATAAGGTAAACTAGTAGGCCATGGGCTAGGAGGGTCCCACATGCACCCCCCCCCAAACCTCCGAACCAATATTTTTCTGAACCCTTATGACCCACTGATCACAAATCCAAATGTTAACATTGCATAAGTTGGGATGAACTTCCGGTTATGACGTCATCAAGATGGCCGCCATCTCGAATTGCACTAAAAATTGAAAAATAGTCATAACATTAACATTTTTCAACCGAAGTAGACAAATGAGGTACCAAAATGACCACAATAGAACAACAAATACATATCAGGACCAAAAAATCCAATATATGTAGTGATTTCTACGCAGGAAATGAAAAAATCGGATTTAAAGCTCAAAAATGGTGATTTTTCAGCAAATTTTTCATATTTTGTTTGACGCAGCAAAAATGTTTCCCAACAGCAATCTATTATTTCTAATAAGTTTTTTGACCACTTGTCAATCAGTTTAAGCAACAATAACAACCAAAACCAATGTTAACATCGTATAAGTTCCGGTTATGACGTCATCAAGATGGCCACCATCTCGAATTTCACTGAAAAATGAAAAATAGTCATAACATTGGCATTTTTCAACTGAAGTAGACAAATGAGGTATCAAAATGACCACAATAGAACAACAAATACATGTCGTGACCAAATAAGCCAATATATGTAGTATTTGAACGCAGGAAATGAAAAAAATAATATTTCAAGCTCAAAAATGGTAATTTTTCAGCATTTTTTTCATATTTGGCTTGACGCAGCAAAATTGTTTCCCAACAACAAATTGTTATTCACAATCAGTTATTTGACCTCTTATCAATCTGTTAAAACAACAACAACAAAAATATATAGAAATGCAAAAAAAGAATTATTGTTATACCCTCAATTTTATAGATTAGCAGCGTCTCAAAAATAACACAACACCTACTGATAGCGTAACAAATGTAACCAAAGCTAAGCATGTGTTTCCGTTAATATCATTAACAGTTCCCAAAGCGTTTGTGTCTTTGAAAATGAGCACATTCATTTCCTATGCATAGCATAAGCAAAATGTCATATGGTTACTACAATGTCACTAATATGTCTTTCACTGGTTCTCAATGATAACCATTATCATTGTGCGTGCTTTCTCGCCTCACTGACCTATCCACTGAAGAGACTCGGCATATCTGGTAGCTGGTACATGCAGTCCGAATCAGAGTACTCGAGATATCAGTATTCAATTCGTCGAAATGTGACACTGCATTATCAGTGTTGTTCTAGCCTTTTATGACCCATCCATGACCAGAGTTCATATCAGGAACAACAGGTTCAGGGATGTGGGATCTCTTTCAGATTCTAACATATCGTACGTATATGCTGTTTCAGACTTCTCCGGCATAATGGAAATTACACCAGATGCACATTCTTCCAATGGTGGAATTAGTTCTCTTGCACATAACTCCATAATTCGTATGAAGTACTATTCATCAATCTTGTGGACCCTCGTGCAACCATAAATGGCACTGGTGATATCATCGAGGTAATTAATGAGGGCATAAATGTTAAATGTTTTTCATTGGTCTGACTTTTCCCACTCCCTTGAAGGTGCTGGTTGTGTCACGTCTGGTGTATGCGCAAAGAGACCATTGAAGACTCTCCAGTAAAAAGTTCTCTAAAGTGCTTTCCAGACTTGGCAAAGAGTGAAACTTCACTGCAGACCTCATATATGACCTCAAAGAATCCACCTGTGCCACCTATGGTCACTGAGGTTCACAAGAATTAGGAATTGTGCTTCATACGAATTAAGGAGAACCAACTCAACCCTCCGCAGAATGTTGATCTGGTGTCTTTTCCATCATGCCGGGGAAGTCTGGAACATCATATACGATATGTGAATCTAGGTGAAACTAGGTTGGAAACAGGAAGAGCTCCCACATCCCTGAAGCCGATGTTTCTGATCTTAACTCTGACCATGGACAGTTGACAAGTTAGAACCACGATGGTAACCCGGTAATGTAATGTCACATCAGGTCACCGAGGTCGAAGACGACACTCTGGCGAGAAAGCACACACAACGAAAATGATTAGCATTAAGAACTAGTGAAAGAAATATGTGACACTGCAGTAACCATCTTATATCTTGCGTTATACACAGGAAATAAACAATGGATGTGCTCATTCTAAAAGACACAATATGTTTCGAAAAGGGTCATGGTATTTACGGAACTTTAATTTGATACCCTATAGCTATTAGTTAGCGTTTTGCTGTAATAATTCAGTTTGAGAGGCTACTAGTCTACAAAATTTCGAGCATGAAAATGGATTATTTTGAAGTCCCACTTAGATATTCAGCCAACTTTAAATTCAAATTTGTTAAGATATAAATCGTCAATAGCCAATGTTATATTCAGGAAATTCCAAGACACCAGGAAACTGTAGTGTTAGCGGTTTGGAAAAAATAACAATCATATGCCGCATCCGGTGATGTTTTGTAAACCAAATGATGGTATAACAAATCTCTGTTGCATTTCTATATATTTTTGTTGTTGTTGTTTTAACAGATTGATAAGAGGTCAAATAACTGATTGTGAATAACAATTTGTTGTTGGGAAACAATTTTGCTGCGTCAAGCCAAATATGAAAAAATGCTGAAAAATTACCATTTTTGAGCTTAAAATATTTTTTTTTCATTTCCTGCGTTCAAATCACTACATATATTGGCTTATTTGGTCACGACATGTATTTGTTGTTCTATTGTGGTCATTTTGATACCTCATTTGTCAAACAAAATATGAAAAATTTGCTGAAAAATCACCATTTTTGAGCTTTAAATCCGATTTTTTCATTTCCTGCGTAGAAATCACTACATATATTGGATTTTTTGGTCCTGATATGTATTTGTTGTTCTATTGTGGTCATTTCGGTACCTCATTTGTCTACTTCTGTTGAAAAATGTTAATGTTATGATGTTATGACTATTTTTCAATTTTTAGTGAAATATTATTTTTTTCATTTCCTGCGTTCAAATACTACATATATTGGCTTATTTGGTCACGACATGTATTTGTTGTTCTATTGTGGTCATTTTGATACCTCATTTGTCTACTTCAGTTGAAAAATGCCAATGTTATGACTATTTTTCATTTTTCAGTGAAATTCGAGATGGTGGCCATCTTGATGACGTCATAACCGGAACTTATACGATGTTAACATTGGTTTTGGTTGTTTTTGTTGCTTAAACTGATTGACAAGTGGTCAAAAAACTTATTAGAAATAATAGATTGCTGTTGGGAAACATTTTTGCTGCGTCAAACAAAATATGAAAAATTTGCTGAAAAATCACCATTTTTGAGCTTTAAATCCGATTTTTTCATTTCCTGCGTAGAAATCACTACATATATTGGATTTTTTGGTCCTGATATGTATTTGTTGTTCTATTGTGGTCATTTTGGTACCTCATTTGTCTACTTCGGTTGAAAAATGTTAATGTTATGACTATTTTTCAATTTTTAGTGCAATTCGAGATGGCGGCCATCTTGATGACGTCATAACCGGAAGTTCATCCCAACTTATGCAATGTTAACATTTGGATTTGTGATCAGTGGGTCATAAGGGTTCAGAAAAATATTGGTTCGGAGGTTTGGGGGGGGGGGGGGGGTGCATGTGGGACCCTCCTAGCCCATGGCCTATAGGTGGTATATCTATCCACATTGGTGTACACGTGATCAATCGTACAAACATATCTTACTTAGAAACTTATTTAAGTTGGAAAGAAAAAGAATGTAAACAAATGGAACCGCTTAAAATACCAAAATGCTATTATGACAAAGTCCGCGCCTTTAATCATTTTTGGATACTAGTTAGATATGGACTGTAATATCCTCCGGCAACCCGATATTATAGACTATCCTGCATATCAATACATAAAATTGTTAATTGGCTACACAGTCAAAACCAATGATCTGGCTACGTATTTATCTATTGTCACTATATAAATATTATATAGGAAAGTATACTCTCAGCCCAAAATGAGATAATTGATACGAAATAAACTTTTATTAGATATAATTGATACGAAATAAACTTTATTAGAAATAATTGATTCGAAATAATCTATTATTAGATGTAATTTATACGAAATAAACTTTTATTGAATATACATTGTAATTGATTCGAAATAAACTAATTTTAGATATAATTGATACAAAATAAAATTTTATTAGATAAAATTGATTCCAAATAAATTATCATTAGATATTGTTGAATCCAACTAAACTATTATTAGATATATTTGATTCGAAGTAAACTATTAACAAATATGATTGATCCGAAATACACTATTATTAAATATAATTGATTCGAAAAAAAACTATTATTAGATGTAATTGATTTGAAATAAAACTATTATTAGCTAACCAAACAATGTAAATAAACTTTAAATTATATGTAGGCAACCACTGACTTAAAACATGCAATAAAAATAAAAACATTAAATTGCAATAGATCCTTTAACAAGTTGACTTGGGGTGCATCACGGTTAAAAAAAAAAGAAAAAAAAACCTTTACCGATTCTACGATTATAAAACTGTCATTTTTCATATTTTCAGTCGGTTTGTGTTGTACGTACCGTTTTGACAATATTCTCCCGTGAATCCTGGCATACACGTACACGTGGAATTTACACATGATCCACCGTTGAGACATTGTGGGATACAGAGGCTGTACAGGTGACTGGATAACCCTGTATACAAGAAAGGAAACGTTATATGTGGCATAGAAAATGGTGTGGTAGAGGTTGCACAATGTGGTTGTTGGAATCGAATTTATTTCACACGATTGAGGTTTTTTAAGTTACAAAAGAGACTTGCTAAAGCTCATGTCTTTTGTAACTTTTAAAAAATAATTTACGAGTGTGAGTTGTGTGACTTGTTCCTACCACAATATGATCATCTACCTGAAGGTCAAATTTAGATAACGCCATTTGCCGATATATGCAAATACAAAAACTGTAAGGTGTAATGATATCATCATAAGCGAATAGGCATTCGTTAATATTCAAAAATTTGTATTACAGAAAGAATGCAATTTTACGGCAATGTGATATCTACTTCCCGCCAAATAATCATCAAACCATTGTACAAGTAACCAAGTTAAAGTCAGGTCTAGGTGCGTTATTTCTGCCGAAATCAACCTCAGCGTCCTCGTGCAACAAGATATACCACTTCACAAATGGCAATTATGGAATTTGGGTGGATAGTGTATGCTAATAATAAGATATCATGAAAGATTCCGACGTTGTCACACTTCCGGTTTCAACAGCGGTTTCTTCTTCAAGCAGCGACCGGAGTACAGCAACATGACGTCATTCGATGATTGATGACGTTAACAATTTGAGATGTGACAATGAGAAAAAAAGCCGTGATGTGTGATTCCACTATAAATATATTTATCCAACACCCATCACATTCCCACAATGGCAGGAGGGTGGAATAATACGACGTAATTTTCTCACATAGCTAGCCATGTAAGATAGAGTTGTCCCATGAAAGACAGCTATGTAAGATAAATCTATCTTACATAGCTGTGACGTCACTATTGAAAAAACAATGAGATGACGTCATGTCAGCCAAAGTTGACGTCATTTTTCTTCTATTTCGATTGATTTGTCGGATTAATTTACCGTTTCATTTGTTTAATTTGCATTTCAAACCGTTTTACCTAAGATTTCTTGTTTATATTTTCAATATAAACCAAACTTTGATGAGCTCTTTCGAATGGCGTTCTTATTTTTAAAATCGATCGATTATTTAAGAAGTTAAGATTTTGTCACAAAATGGCTGCCTCACCTTTCGTGCAAGTAATTCGACAAGCAATGTGAGAAAATAACTCTTTCATATGTAAATTATGTAGGATAGAACTATTCCACCCTCGGGTACAGAATTTTGGGTCAAAAACCTCGGCAAGCCTCGGTTCTGACCCAAAATTCTGTACCCTCGGGTGGAAAAGTTCTATCCTACTTATATACCTATAATGTGGTATATATAAAAAAAAGCGTGGTATATATAATGGTGTGGTAAATAAAATGATGCAGTGTATAAAAAATGTTGTAAATTCAATGTATAAAATTGTGTGCTGTATAAAATGGTATAATGTATCAAATGGTGTGGTATATTAAATGGTGAATTGTATTGAATAATGTGTTACATAAAATGATGAAGTGTATAAAATTGAACATATATAGGCGTTGACATATAAAGGTTTGGTATATAAAACTGGGGAGGGTAGGTCTACAGATGTTCCTGAAGTGTACTCTTTTCTATCTAGCATTAGGCCATAACAATGGTTATAATTGTTGCATTTTTACCTATAAATAGCTTACCTAGAACAATCGCTATCACAAGAAGTCTTCGAGTTGAATTCCTCATCACCAAATAAGGGCGTTCCTGAAATGGACATATATCAATCTGGCTATTGAACCGATAAGTAACTACATTACATTGTTATTCTTTATATGACAGACAGGAATCCGATTCATTTTCACTTGCATAATAATACACATGACTCCAAAGGACCTAATTACAGCCAAGTAATTGCCAGTCATTACCAAGTAGACAAACACCGTCGGTACTGTTATTGACAAAAAGGCGTACCCTGTCATCTGATTCTGCTGTGATAAATAGACCGGGTCTATATGGTGCTCAGTTTGTAGATGGGAACTGACATGGCTCAAAAACGGAATGTGTACGATTGTTAAAGATCGTATCCATGTCCTATACGATAAAAAACAATACTAAGGATTTTATACCACATAAATCGCGGTACTACAAGCCAGCTTTGCCGCGAATCGTGATATACCGTCTTTTTGTTTAAAATTGAATGAGCGTCAAACATGCATCACCATTGCAATGTTTTTTACATTAAATAAAACAACAATAATAAAAAATAAGCAAAATAATTCAAGACTACCCGGTATGTCTTCAACTGTTCTATAAGAAGTAAGTGAATAGCCCACTCTTATGAAAACTTTATTATCATAATTTGTCACAGTGAAACCCCGTGTCAGTCATTGATACAAACTTTCGTTTACGTTATCATCTCGCTCATCCGTCACCATCAGATAATGAATCTATTCAACCAATCACATGAATAGAACTGTCAGTCATGATAGAGTGCGTATGACCTATGGACGGTAGTCAACATTTACACCGTGTTAGGGTTAAGTGTACCATCAACACATACATCGTGTCCTTCTTATTTACAAACCGTCAAGTTAGGTACCAATATAGCACATGACAGCTAGAGTTAACACAAACAGGCATGTTTTTACTTAAGACTTAACGTCAATGTTATAAAAAGTTCAATCTCAAAGGATGCTGGGTGGGGCTGATGGCTTTAGTTTAAATTTTATTTTATTTGAGACAAAAATAAATCATGAGGTACACATACAACATAATTAGGATTCAGAAAAAAGTGTTTACATTTATGTAAATCTGTCTCGGTTTGAATGAAACTAGCGGGCAGCTTACTTATCCTAAAGGAAGAAAAGAAAGAAATGGAAAGGTATTGGGGAAGAGAGAGGATTCAAGGAAAAGTGCAAGAAGAGATCGGCAATGGGGAAATAAGGGGAGGAGGATATCACAGTATGTGTTTGACAAGGAACCGTTAATTATCCAGCTAACAGAGGACTTCCCGCGTACAACACTGATTGGCAGAATTAAAAATTAAAAAAATGTTTCGTTTCTTGCTGATAACTTTAGATACTAGCTAAAACAAGTGCTTGACACACTGCAGGATTATGGTAAATGATGTTAGCAAATTAAAATTAAAATTACCATATAAACAATCTTTTAACAAAACGGATGCCGTCACGACATCAATAGGTACTGATTGATATCACGAAATACCAAACACCAGTTTTCAAAATATCTTAAATACATAAAACGGTAGATGTATTAAGAATTAGTGATAACATGTTTTCTTGGTTTACGAGAATTCCAGGTGCATTTTGCATTTGTTTATATCTGAAACTATATTTCACTGAATTTGGGAGGCGTTATTTGACTAAAAGTCTACTACAAACGAAATGTTATAATAATTAAAGGAAAAAAGAAATAAGAAAACAAAATTTGTGAGTGTTCTCCAGATTGTATTAAAGTTGTATGTTTCATAACTGGGCAAAACTTTTGACATATTTATTCATCATTGGTTTATTAAAAACCATAAGGTTTGATGAATTAAGCTGTGAAAATCATATAAATGGACAGACCAACATTTATGTTGCCTTATAAACATAAGTTACAACACAGAATGATCTGTAATATTCTTGTTTTTATGCTAGCTTATCTATGTTTAGACGGAAACATAATTGCAACATTCACTGTACAATTACTAATAAAACTTATTAAATGTGAAATGGAATTGTAGACCACAACTTGACTTCATAGTCTCATTGTATGTAGTCATTTCACTGCACTGTAGATGTAAATATATTTCAGCTCTTATTTGTACTTGTAAAATAAATTTTATATATGATATTAGTCTTTCTAGCAAAATATCTCCATGTCTTTATATTTCTATTAAACCTTATGTACTACAAGTATTATTACGGCATTTGGTAAGACGTTTGTTCAAACACCCCTACTTGGTAAGCGTATATCCGTGTAAATCATGGTTAGGGCAATGCTTCAAGTATCACAAATATAGATTTACTGAATAGGTTTAGGGTTCGGTTTGTTTCCACTCTACATAACACAAAAGGGTGCAAGGTAGCCTAGACACGCTTTACTATTGAATACCGTCGTCCATACATACGATGTACCGTGGCAATACTTTATACTATATGTTACCTTTAATGATTAACGAGGGTTATAAGTAACTAAAATTTCATTATTTTAATTGTAGAAAAGACATACAAAAGCGAAGGTGATCCAATACAAAGGACTTCAGGATAATCACAGTTCTTTACAATAGGACTCGTGTACTATTATTCTAGTGTCTTAGTTGACATTTAATTGAGGTTTCGATTTAAAATATTATTATGTAAGTTATAAAACTTATTGGATAAAATAATTACAAATAATTCACTCAATATTCAAAAACTATCATTCGAAAAATACATACAAAATTCTTATCATCACAATAGAAGTCCTTACATTTCATTCTTGTAAACCTAATAATATTTTCAATAATATTAGTTAACAATATAATGATATATTGTAACAATATATGTTATACCATTGCAACAACATACCACGAAATTGTCACCTTTGCCAAATAAAAAGCACTCTTTCAACTCACATGCATGACAGATCCAGAGTATCCATCCATATGATATCTGAACCTCCGATGATAGGACGTTATGTAAACAAAAACTAAATCCTAATTGTAGTTTTGATTAATACACGAACTTTAGACAGAAACGTATTGCATAAATAACAAAACAGCTCCTTTGCAAAGCTTCACTTCATAAAATATTTTAAGAATTATAGTAAAAAGGCTCATTTGTATAGCATTAAACCCAAATAATTTAAGTTCAAACATAGAGTTAAGGTAATCGTTGTTGACAACGTCACATAAGAACACGTTCTTACTCTCAAAATGTAATGTTTTATAAATAAACAAAATTATATTTCTGCCCAGCCTAACGTGTAATTTTTAGTGTTTGTGTCTCCATTGTTAGGAGAACTTCGTTTAAACACAAAAGACTGTTTAACAGGACTAGACGTTTTCAATAGGTATTCAGTTTTCAGTATTTGACGGTAATATGATTCAAACTAGCTACCAACAATTTCCCTTGCCATAGAGAAAGGGGCGTCCCTTTGTTCTGGGGATCAGACCAAGCTTATACCCTACACTAACACACAATCGCCTTTCCTTATATATAATGTCTCTTCGTAAGTGAGTTCCCACAACATAAAAAATCGTTCACCTCAAGATTAATATCATTAACTACATTTAATAAGCCACACACTCCAGAGAGTGGAACAATTGTACACAAATTTACCTTTAGACAGTCCGTCTTTTTCATAAACTAAGTGTATGGTCTTAGCTAAATGAAGCGCACTGTTGATATGACGGAAAATAAAATAAAATCGAATAAATGGGCCATCTCTGCGTACGGTTTGATCATTATCAAAGGATCCGACATTACTACCTAAAAATAAGGTGACATTTGGTTTCGTGTGATAGCGACACTGTCTATGTAAGATACATGTATGTTATAGAATTCTAAGATGGCTACACATACACCATGTATTTATAATTTAATTTTAAAACAAAATACAGCTGCAATGTAGAAAGGTATTTCAAGGTATTTCATTTTTAAATGTGTTACGTTGTTATTTTAACAAAAACTGAAGAAACGAAAGTGTACTTATATCGAATAGCATCATCATATCTTATATGTACAATCTGAAAACAAGGTGATAATTCAAAGTGGACTACATGTACGTTTCACTCGTGCAAAAAACCTAATCATTACTTCATAAATTCCGAGGAGCAGCAGAGACATCCTGTCAAAGTTGCATACCGTAGGTTCAGCATTTGACACTAATTCGCTACGTCTATGTGTAAGTTGTCAAGTAATTAATTTTACCGAAACTCGGCCACTATCCTCCACCTATTTGTCATAAATGTGCAACCTTCCATAGGTAATATACAGTCTTTTAATGATATTTATGTTACATCCCAAGCATGATCAGTCTGTTGATAAAAGGCGAAACAAAGTAAAATCTTACCAACAGTTTACAGGGCCATCACGTCGACATGGATAACTCGGGCTGTTGTTATACCTAAAATGTGTACACCTTGATAAACCTTACCTAAGTAATTACGGCGTGCATTCAGTGACAGGAAGCTCTCAATAGTGATATGTAGGGATTCGCCTCATTAACACCATTCCATTTCACGCTAAGTGCAACTTGTATTACGGTGTGAACAATCAGAACACTTCCATTATGTGCACACGTCATTATTGGGCTATACAAAGAGGAATTGAAATGAGAAAAAATAGGCACACCACAGCAAAAGAATGTTTTAGAAACGGTCTGCATTTGTACACAGCATTAATAGGTGAGCCAACACTAAGGTAAAACCATTAATATACCGTATCTAGTCATAAAAGTCTAAGGGGAATTGAGTCTATCATTCGAGCAGAAGTATCTATGCGTTATATCTGTTTTCACGGATCGGCCGTATCCGGAAATGTTTAATATCAAGTAAAAGTAAAACAATCAGAACCACAAATGGTAATTAAAAACTGAAAGATAACACAAAAATGGCAGGAAGAACAAAAAACATGTCTCAAAACAATAAAATGTTCCTGAATAGTTAGTCGATCGATAGTCGATAACACGCAATACACAACTAAGGCAGAACTATGTGACTCGTGACAACTTAATGATTAAGATTAGTTCCTTTTTCTAGAAATGTCTTCAGTTTATTTGAAACGTTTTCGGGATGTCGAAATGGTACAAATTTGAAAATGTGTTTTTTTTATTCTTGATTAGAAACAAAAAAATATAATCTTAACATTGTTGCACATAAAAGTTAACAGAAAGTGCAGTCGAGACTGTCTTATAAGACTTTCCAGGGGACCATTACATATATGTCACATAAGACAGGGAGTCACTTAAGACAGTCCAACCGCAATAGCACTGTATGAAAATCTCTGTCTTTAATTGTTTTAAAATACATTTGTTTATAAATATGTCAATTAAGCTGATTCTTTTTAAATTAAGAATAAATTATAAATAATACTTACAGAGTTAAAAAAAACCTGAAAAATTATTTTGATTTTTTTAAATTAAATATCATTTAGTAATAAATGCAAGCAGACGCACGTGCATTGATCTTTGGTTTTTTACTGTGTTTAAGACAAAAATAATATCTGAATTGGTCTAATTTTGGGTTACAAATCTTCTTTTGTTTTTGCTATATAATTTTTTTTTTTTTTTTTTTTTTTTTTTTATTACCATGATTTTTACAAACTTATGTATTAAGGATGTACTCCTCTGAGAAGTCAAAGTTTTCTTGTATTAAACTTTTTTTTCTCATATAGATTTTTGGAAAGAGGAGTTCTTACCGTGAAAGAAAATGAAAGAAATAACATATGTCCGTGTGCTCGTTTTTGAGCTACTGTCACTCAAAGATACCTAGTTGACAAAATATTGGATTTTATGGGAATTTTGCCATTTTGACCATATAGACAAGAGATTAAAGCCATAATTTCCTAATGAGATATTTGATATGTATTAATGTTTGTAGAATTAATTTTCCAGTAGTCTTCTTTTTTAAAATATACCAGTTTTGGTTAATAAGACTAATATTTTTTTCTCAGAATAACAACATATGCTACCCCTAACCCTTAATTTTGAGCTACAAAATGCACCATTTTCAGTTATTTTTGCCAAATATAACCCTTTATAGAAAAAGTTCTTGTATTAAACTTTTGTTTATATTTTACATATCAATAGGGAAAGGGTTGTTCTTTCAAAATCAGGCAGAAAAATGGGGGTCCGTGTGCTTACTTGTTTGGCCTACTTGAATATTTGTTATTTTTCAGTATTTTAGATAAAAAATAAAAGAGCTCAAATTACCATTAAATGTATAAACAAAGTGAAAAAAGTGAATCATTTCACACATTAATGCTCAATATTTTAATTACCACGAACCAAGTAAAGATTTACAGCAAAAATTAGCTCGATACAGCTAAAAATGCTGATGCAGTGATGATTTAAGTAAAAACAATTTCAGTAAAAAAAGGTTAAACTTTGGCTCTACTCAAAGCGAAAAAAGACACAATTTCCTAAAATCCCCGTAAAAAAATCTGCTAAAGTTAGAACTGTAATTTTTTGACAAATTTTGCAACTGGCACTTTGCTACAATTTATATTTGAAAATCTCGTAACTTCTTTGATCTTTGTCGAAACGAGACTTCAAGGGGACTGAAACATCAGAAGAGTACATCCTTAAGTCCTTAATTTGAAATTTAATCTGAAGAATCACTAATTCAAACAAAACCAAAATCAGTTTCCAGTACGACATTAATTTAAACTTATTAGAAGAATTGTCCCTGTATATTCATTTTGGTAACACTTCACTTAAATTACCTAATGACTGAGTACTACCGGTCATCTGTTTGGTTGCCGACAGTTACCCTTCGGTTGATCTATTGTTGAGGGACTTGTCCATTATTACGTTTGGAAGGTCTACAAATGTCCTCGATAAGTTCAGGTCGTATTTTGCAAACGATATGCACAGGAACTATTATGTATTCATATATTGTTTTGGATTTTTGCTCTTATTAGTTATCGTATATTATTGACCTTTGGCTATATGCCTGTATCATAAATCAATGTTTGACAGCTGTTGTAATCAAGTGCTGATACCATAGTGTTGTTCTTATAAAGATTTAGTAAATTCTACAAAGGCATGAATAGTACGATATGTTATTGTGTCATTCTCTAGAACAAATTCAGTGTAATGCTGTAAACGTATTGTATTCATTGTATAGTAAAGTCGGTCGGTTTAAAGATTCATATTCATTATCTAGATACATCATGGTAAGTGTACGTGTGGACACGAAGATTCTTCCATACAGAACAGTGTTTGCCTTAATACTAACATCCTGCTCACCCAATGTGAATTATGCATTGCCGTGTATACACCTCCTTTAGCTCTGTGATGTAAATGTATACCCGGTATATGAGAGGTGCTTATGAAGAAACCTCTTCGTCACTTATCAAGTCATTTGTGGTGAGTTATGGCTATTGTATACAAAATATCTTTTGGCTATAAATCTATCCTCATATCATTAGCTTTGGCTCGTAAAACGGGGTAAAAATGTCATTAAACGGGGTTACAACGACCATGTTATATATCAATTCAAACAAAGACGGACAAAATGGCACTGAACATTTATATACACGGCACACATGTAAATGAATTCAGAAACGAGATTGTTAATCAAATCCATATCACACCCAACTCAAAATAACACATAAATGTTTATTAATGTACCAGCCATTGTCTCACTGAATTGTCTCGCGAAGAAGGTGATTGGTGTGGAAGATATCTGATAGATTTATGGATAAAGAAGTCTACATGGTTTCTCCCTTTGACTGAATCCACTGATTCATCCTGCTACAGAAACAGCAGCCACCCTGCCACTTATATATTTTCAGCGTCATGTAGAAGCAGAAACAACTATAATATACCTTAATGTATTTTGTCCAAAAGCAGAGCCAAACATTTTATTGGGTCGAATTCGTAGCTCTAGACCATAAAAGGTAACCCGATGACATGGGAGACTATAGATAAAGCAGAGAGAATAATATTTTAAGGCAGTCCTTTCGATCAAACGGGAGATCAGTTTCATCTATTATAGTCCAAGGAGAATGAACTCAAATAAGCAATACCTACGTACAGTAAAATACGTTTATAAAGAACATTTTTACAAGGAAATCATTGTCATTACATGGACGTTTTCGTTCTCCATCGAGGATCCGTTATGGAAAAGTATATAATCTCCCTTTGAGGTGAGGTTATATCGTAACTAATGATGTCGTAATAAATGTATAGCCTCATGGATAAAGGACAGATGACTATGTTCATGTACAAGTAATTAGCAACGGTGGAACAAAAAACTTTTTTTTGTATCCACAGTGGCATAGTTAAATAACCCTATTAAAGGCGCAGTGGTTTACATAGAGTGATATCAGTTATAGTATTATATACACTATACATCTGCATATTCATCATCGAATCAACAAGTGATTTACTGGGTGATTCTTCTGTGTTAACTATTGCAGGATGACTCGAAACCGGATGTTAAGTCATAAGCCTGTGATGGCAGTTGAGAAATAATTCTTATCAAGCTTATTATCTCGTGAAAATATTTAATTTGTACAAAATTATAGTTGTTGTTAACTATAAAACGAAACGTTTTCTAAACTATTATCCACCCCATATACGATTTTATGAAAACTATTGCGAAATATTTAATATTTGCTCTTCAAGACACAATGATATCGACTTGTTTCATAAAATTTTGTATGAAAAACTTATTAAAGATTTTTCTCTTCATTTATCTATTTAAGTCATGTAGTCATCGTCAACGACCTCAATGTTGTGATGCATTAATGGCTTGCATTTTATAGATATATATTAATGTCAAGAGTATTGCAATATTTCATCTTATAAGTATTTAAAATATGAAAAGAAGGGTATAGTTAGCCTAATTTGTAGGTATTTATCATTTGGCTACATAGAACAGCATGTGCTTGAGTAAAGCAATTAAATAGATAGGTATCGTCTGAATCTCTTTTATAACTTAACTAATGGGATACAATTAACTGAACCCAAGATGTCGAACTGATAATTCAAAGCATATATTTTATACACATCTTTATACCAGAAACATATATTACAGAGATTGACAACTCCGCTATTTTTACGATCGGCAGATGTACGACTCTATGTGCCCACGGTTTTATGTAGATATATTCCTGAATAAATAAATACTGGACAATAACTTCGATATATTGCAAAATTTGAGTGATTTTCAGATGGTTTGAGAACGATTTTGGAAAGAAATAAAATCAAAATTCATTTTAGGTTTTGAATGTCTGATTTTCGAAAAACCATGTCAAATTGCATAAATTGCTGCTCTCAATAATCATATTAAAATATATTCATCGAAAAAACTGGTGATATAAAAATGATATATATATATAAATTTAAACGAATGCACTTAAAAGTGGTTAGCCAAGGGAAAATGCCTATAAACTAAACGTCCATCTGCCTCAGCAAAAACAAAGATTGAGTTCCCAATCTCTATGTATATCTATTTCTATTTATACCTAGAATTGTGCGCGAATGTTTTTGAAAGCTTGAGACTACATATCTGCTGAAACGCAATCCTAGATCAATTCGACAAAGCTGCCAGAAGAGGACATTAAACTAGGAACTGAAGTCCATATTAGCTTACTTCAAATGCGTTTTTGTCATTAAACATTGAGATTTTGGTTTGGATATTTTGAAGTTGATAGTGTTTATTTGTGAACTTACATTGTCATATATTTGACAATTCTTCGAATGCGACGAATTGTGAAAGACAAACGTTGTTATTTCGAATATAAAAAATGTTGTTTTGTTGGAACATTTATTTTCGCCCATTTTATGTTTATAAGACTATTTTCCAGGCAATAACTAATTACCTGTATGGTAACTACATTCTGCCTACTCAAAAAAGCTTTTGGACGATATCGCTCTTTTTAAAACATAACTGAGGTGTCATCTATTGTTATAGCTTGAGTTATAGTCGGAGCAAAGTCTACTACTACTGTGGAATAGTTACCTTTTGCTGTGGAATAGTTTGTGAACTATTCCACGGGAAAGATAACTATTCCACAGTTGAAGGTGAGTGTAGCGACTGGTAAACATAGCTTAGCATGTAGTCAGAAATACATCCTAATTCATTAAATCCTCGCAGAGATGGATTACCCAGTATTAACCCAGGTACTTTTCAACGTTGTTTTGATGTATTCATAAACTTATTTTCATAATACCGATATATATATATGAATACGATTTTCATCACCTCATTCCAAAATAAATTTCATTAGTCCTTTCACAGCCACTGTATCCATTACCCAGAAAAGAATTCATTTGAACAAATCCACAAGAGAGAAGATTAAATAAAATGAGACAAATGCTGAATTTTTTGCAAAAATGTAATTACAGATGCTAGAAATAAGGTTTTTTTTTCATATTTTGTATATCCAAAATCACTTCATATTCCATTAAAATGGCATCAATCAAACTTTAAATCCCAACACCTTTCAATAATAATTTCCAAGGAATACTTTCAAAAAACACTCTTGCTACAAGATTTTACTAAATGTATTTTGTGTATAAATCCAAAACATTGGGAATATTTTTTTAAAATTAGCTGCCTCTAAGGCCTGTAATGCATGGGAAAATATTTTATTTTTTTCCCAAACCACTTTCAAATATCCAAAAAATCATCATTACTGCATATACAGAGCTACATATCTATAGTCCTCCATATTGAATAATAAAAACTAAACTAAGTAAATGTTTCACCGTGAGTACCATATAACACCTGTACAGGGACCTTCAAAAAAAATGCAAATCATGATTCTTGTTCTCCAAGTGAGGTAAATAAATGAATAAAGACTAGGTCTCAAGGTTTAAATAGGTAGTAAGGGTTTACCTGGAGAATTGTTAAACATTACCCAGTGCAATAGTGGAGAGTACCAGTGACATTCAGTGCCATGCTTTAAGTATGAGAAACACCTCAAGCTGTGAAATAGCCAAGATAATGAATAGTTCTTGGCCCTTGCTGGCCTCGAACAATTCATTATCTTGAATATTCCACAGTTTTCGGGATTTCTCATATACATATTTGATCTTTTAAATTCATAATCAGTCAAAATTTCTCTACTTGTATCTGCAGTTTACATTTTATGGAAGAATGATTGTGCTTTGATGACATGGTCACAATATATTATAGAATAACTAAAGTACCGGTGTTACTATAACCCTAAATGACTAAAAGATGATTAAATAATGAAAATCAATAATGAATGAAAATGTATCTTACCTCACTCACCTTTCCAAAATCTAAAGAGTAGCCGTTCACAATGCTCCAGTTGAACGCTCACGGGTAGGTAGATTGGGTACAGATGTGTAACCAGTTTGACGTTATTTATGAGGCGCGGAAAAGTGAAACTTCTTAACGTGATAAACCATTAATCACACATTTTTATAAAAACGTATCATTTGCATATATGTAGGGTATATTATTGTTGTTATTAAACATAATATCAAATAACACTGTTCGTATGCTAACTCACTAGATCATGCAATTCTCAAACGTGTATGTAACATTAGTGTATAGTTCACGAAGATACAGCTGGGATTCCCTTCATATATTTATGTCACAGATATTGCTCCTGGTCATATCATCAAGCTAAGATTACCTCAATACATTTGAGAAGAAAGAGAATGACTCGTGTGTACGACAGGACTATTCGGTTGATGTCGAGCTGGAGGATTCGGTTATGGTCCTCTGTGACGGCCCTTCATGGTCCTAGGTTCAATTAGTCCCCTACTGTTTCTTCTGACCCCGTATGATACAGGATAGTCGTGTGTATCCTCTTCTCACCTATCATTATCTGATTTGGTGTTATAGAAACACACTCAACCGGTCACAAATCAGCGACCAAATCTGATATACTCTCTACCAGTCACATCTGATAAATATCTCCATTTACATATATAACCCTTAAAAGCTTTCTCTATGGGGACCAGTACTTTGTGAAATTCTTTTATAAACATAAGATTGACATAAACATGAAGGACATTCCTAGACAACTTCTTTGTTCTTTATGAGTATCGTATAATCAACTGCGTGCGATACCAGCTAATTTGATACTTTACACACACACAAACAAAAAAAATTCCGACAAGCTCGACAACAACACGAAAAAAACGAATACGTACATATAAATATTATTTTGATGAAAAAAAAACCATATTGACTCGTTCGGCACTGACAAAATAAATATCCTGACAACGACAACGATGATTCCCCTCCATTTATATTTTATTATTATACGATTGTTCATATGAGTGTTGTTTTAGTATTCAAGATATCTTATTTAATTTTCTATATAAGATATCTTATGTCGAACATTTGTATATAAGATATCTTAATTAATATATGAGATATCTTACATAATTAAAATCTCGTTGCTATATAAGATATCTTATATAGAATAAGATTTCGTAGCATTTAAAACCAGAAACTAATTTCTCCCTCGAGCATCATTCGCAGCACTTCGGGACACATTTTAGAATCGTTCGCAATGACAGAGATGGCACTGAAAGGGAGAATCAACCGCTGTTTGGTCATCAACGATGTATCGAAAACACAGAAGCACTTAATTCCTATCACTCTTGTTGTCTATTCGAACGTGGCGACAATATAGGAAATTTTATTGGTGAACACCCTTTTTTCATTCTTAACTGTATTCGTAACTGAATTACCTTTCCAACAATCTTATATCTTATATATTAAATAAGAAATCTTATATATTATATGAGATTATCTCATATACTATATAAGATATCTTATATTTCAATCAAGATATCTTATATATATGCAGTGAAATTAAGGATCGACTTTACTCTTTGAAAAAAATGTCATGTTGGCTTGCCATAATCAATGGCTTGGAACAAAATAATTTTGATATTAGCACATGGTATCGACAAGACAACCATGATGAGGCGATTGGCAATTATTCAAAATTAAGTCACCGCCAAATCGATAAAATGTAGGTTGGAAAGGTATCTAAACCAGAACGCCATGAAATACGAAAAGGCCACAGTTATTTGATTTTCTGCTATCATGATTTAGCTGTGTCATACCTTCGTCTTTTGCCCGTTGTCTATGTAGCTGACAGCAGTTTGACAACTTATCTTGTTTCTACATTATATTACATATCTCCCTATTCTGTGCTGGTCTCTAATCAGTATTTATATGTAAACAAATGGGCTGTGGTGTTTTCCTTTCTTTAAAACTATGCTTCATGATTGACTTGTTTTCTTTCTAAATATCTATCGTCTGTTTGGGACTGTATCCTCTTGATAAGTGATAGTATTCCCTTTATATCTTTCTCATCAGAAAGATTACCGATAAGAAATACATACTCAATTGTCTTTTTATAAACAAAAACACAAACAGAAGCATAACAATATCTGATCTGATAATTCCAATAAATCAATAACATTGTCAATTCATATAGAGGTAAGCTGGTTGACGCTACCTTAACCAACTTGCAGTGTATACTTAAATCATGTCATGCCTTATTACAGCACATGTGTAAACTTTCTTTACAAATTAAGACAAAAAAGCAGTACCGCAATGCAGCGTATGCTGCAATATACTGTCTATCTTCTGAACAAAATGTGGAGATGTATATCGGAACACATATCTATATTGGCAAAACGGACCAAAAACATATTTTATGCCATGCAATTAGTTGTTGGTAACTAAGGACAGAGAAAAAAGTGGAAGCATGTATCATGTAAACAATTAATGACAAAGTGAGAACAACAATGTTTATATAATGTAAAACAAGTATTGGCAACAAATAAGAGAGAAACCGTGTTATATCATTTGAACAAATATTGGCAAAGTGAGAAAATCAAAGTTGATATCATGTTCATACGACTCTTCTTTATTTAGGTTACATAAAAGTTACGTGGTTAAATTGAATTGCTAACACACACCCGGACTCGGCTATTTCCGTTTAACCAATCAGATTCGAAGTGGACGGGTCTAGTTTCCGATCACGCCATCAGTTGCCAGGCGACGTAACAATATAGCGGAGCTAGTTTCCTATCACCCCATCTCCGTTGACGTAATCAAACGACGTTAGTATCGATAGGGAACTGTTACCGAACACGTCCTCGTGTTTATCTTGTAAGTGAGAGGTTTGTGAAAATTGTAATGGGGTCAGAGGATAATACCTTTTATATGTATATGTACGTACAGTTATGTACATTTTTAGGCTACCTATAAGGTGTTGTTAACGTCTTGGAATTTCCACAACACCTGTTTATAAATTTAGAATTATGCATAGTTGAATAAAATGTTGAAATATTGAGTATTTAGCGGAATCATATTATACCTTCGGCTTGAATAGAAGCAAATCAAAGCGGACATGGAATCACAATTATCATCTCGGAATAATTTAAAGGTTTGAAGCTAAGATTAATATGTAGATCTATTATAGTGTAAAAGTCTATCAATCTCTAATTACCATGGCCGTACACGACAGGAATATAGCGAATGGGAGAAATGCATTTTCGTCTAATCATAGCTTTTTATGTATCGGTATATTAAAACAGTTGAAAAATGGGGTGAGTAATATAGAAAGTTTCTGGTTTCCCTCGAACTTGCCAATTTCCCTCGGCTTCTCGGGACACCAGAAACTTGTTAATGTCTATTACCCAAATTGAAAAATAGAAATATTTGCATAAAACGAAGCGTAGTTATCAACAAGAGGCCCAGAGGGCCTGTATCGCTCACCTGGTTTTTTTTTAAGTTATTCAAAATATCATAAAGACTCTTACAATTAGAAAAAAAAATATCAAAATTGACCCCACAGATAAATTGATTCCTTTTGACCCCCGGGGTTTCAGCCCCATCAATTGTACAATTTTGAATCCCCACCCTCTAAGAATGTTACCATTGCATTATGAGTGCTATCCCATGCTTACATGTAGTTGCAGAGAAGAAGTCGTTTATACATGTATGTAAAAAGCCAAATTGACCCCTTTTCACCCCGCCCTCAGGTCCTTGGGGGTCAGCTTCATAATTTGTACAATTTTGAATCCCCACCTTTTAAGGATACTCCCATTGCATTATGAGTGCTATCCCATGCTCAGTTGCAGAAAAGAAGTCATGTATATAGAAATAGTCTACTTGACCCCTTTTGACCCCGCCCATCAGGCCCCGGGTGGTCAGCCCCATCATTTGTACAATTTTTGAATCCCCACCCTATAAGGATGTTACCATTGTATTTTGAGTGCTATCCCATGTCCAGTTTCAGAGAAGATGTCGTTTATATGGAAATAGCCATATTACCCCTTTTGACCCCGCCCCTCATGCCCCCGTGGGGTCAGCCCCATCAATTGTACAATTTTGAATCCCCACCCTATAAGCATTCTGCTATTGCATTATGGATGCTATCCCATGCTTAGTTTCAGAGAAGAAGTCGATGATATAAAAATAGCCAAATTGACCATTTTTGGGTCTGCCTCTCAGGTCCCTGGAGGGTCAGTCCCATCATTTGTACAATTTTCAGTCAGTTACCCATAATGATGCTACCAGTCAAATTTATTGAATTCCCACCAGCGGTTCTGGAGAAGAAGTCAATTGTTGAAGGACACCGGACACCACGGTATGGCATAAGCTCCCCTTGGTCCTTCGCACCAGGTGAGCTAATAAGTGATGCATCTTTGGTGTCATCACTGATAAATAAGGTGAACATTATCAAAACAAATGATTCAGCTATTTTCTCAATGATATATATTTATATAATAGGGTACAATGGCGTTATATCCCTCAACCCCATACTTTAACTGTATATAAAAAACAATTTATGAAAAAGAAAGAGAGGGAAACAAAGTCATATCATGTGAATAATTATTGGCAAACAAAGAGAGAGAAACATCTCCGCTGTATTGTCAATGTAACAGATCAGTAAGTTTCAAACGAAATTACCCCCAAAGTTAGAGAAAGGATTAAATGTCACATTGAGAAAACAGTCTAAGACGTAACGAAACGATGTCTAGAAATTCTAAATCCCCCAGATCTCAATTTCCTCGTTGATGTATTGGGTAATAAACGATAACAATTGTCGCGACAGATGATTCAAAAGTACTTGCATTCAATCATTATAACTTTTTCTTAAGTCGTATTCGATAGACCTTAAGTAAACAGACGTAGACAATGCAATATTGTCCAATTTGTAAGAGAATTAATTTTTGTCGTTTGTATTTTGTATGAATGCTTTTTAACGTGAATTTGATATATATGTTATCATTTATGTCTTTAAAAAAGCAAATGTAAATTATCGCTCTCACGCATCTCATGTAAAAGGCTGCTAAAACTAATGTAATTTTATTCCATTGTGTCTGCCACAAAAACATAACTAGGAAGTTATTCAAAACAAAATTATTAAATTACTCGTAAGGTAATTTATAAGCTATCCATCTAGTCATTTATTTTCTATAGCGATTCATGATAATGATCGGATGCCAATCATTAACTAGAGAAATACAAGCTCACCCTCCGTATTTCTAAAGTATTCTAAATGTCCTTGTATCACGTCATCCGCCTGATATTCGGTAACTGGAATGTATTCTAACATGATCTATAGCGCGTTTTGTTTGCGGACTGTTAATCTCCTATGTCGTCATCACCTGACGTCAATAAACATTAACATGATGTGAGTATTTGAGGACGTCGCGACGAAATGGCGAACTCCGCTATTTTGTTCTCAACACATTTTGATGCTGGAATAATTCGAAATAAAGTTTCAATTCAATTTGCATTTCTTGTAATTTTCAGCTCTCATAAAACATACAATGTGTGAATACGGGTGATTATATATGATGGTTCGGATCCGTAAAAGCACTAATATACTACTGACATAGTGGTAAATGTCACATAAAATAGCTTCAGTTTGTGCGCAATATATCAGATTTGCAAAGAACAACTTCCTTACATCTGTTTCAAGGAACCTTATGAAATGATTTCTCTTTTAAGATAGCGTCTATCTTTTTCCCTCAACATTTATTTCAAATACATTCAGAAAAAAAAGTGCCTTATGACCACTGTCAACCATGTTGTGATTGATTTGTTCCAAAATGAATATACATAACCAACCAATCTAACCCTACAAGCTTAATTTGAGAAAACCCCGTTAAAGTACTTTCTGTAAATATGTCAAAATCCAGGATAGCTCCATATCAGACGTGGTGTTTTCTGCTCATTCAAAATAATATATTTTTGCAGATTTCTAGGAATCAAGACGAATTAATGTAAATATGAAAATTCAGAGAGCTACCTTCATTACATTTTGAATCCAAGTTGATTGATTGTCTGTTTGCCATCTCTAGTATTGTATCGGTTCCAACATTATTAGTATACCTCACTTTCATATAGAATGATCTGATTGGATTAAACTTCACATGACATTGAATAAGTTCGATATTTCATCGGAATTGGAAGACGAGGGAAATAACCCCGGAGGAATAACCCCGGAGGGAAATAACCACATTTTACATTTTCTTTTAGATAGAATTATATTGTATATACCGATTTATATCTATATATTTATATATGAGGAAATACAATACTTACGAACTATTATCCCGACCGTTCAACCGTTATATATTGCATAGTTCGAAGTTCTATTGCACGCTTCCATGGAAACGTTATATTGCACGGTTCAAGATGTTATAATTGCACGGCTTTTAGAACACCTCGCCATTGTTGTCTAGCTTTGTAGAAAACACCCGAGGAATCGCGCGAAATAGAGAGTTACATTATTATGACGTCACAAAGGTTCAAGCTCAGTTTCGCACTAGCTTTATAGCTCTCGGATCAAGCACGCCATAGACGTTGCTCTCTGAACTTGACAGTTGGTTTAATAAAGTAGAGGATGAACACGAGTTACGCCATGAAGGACGTGGACGAGACGCCAATCTTCAATATGATTTGAAAGTTTTCTGTATTCTGTCTTTGCATATTACAGAGTTAGCTCCCTTGCGGGTAGGTATCGATTACGTCATTATTTTGTGAGCGCAATTCATGTCGTTTTATCCGAAACGAATGACGTTACGCTAGCTTACATATGACGTCACAATCAATACCTACCCGCAAGTGTACTCTATGGTAAAGATTTTGATCTGTGATTTTGGAATTCATTAAAAATCGTCGAAAAAACTGGTAATTAATTGATTTTGTAATAAAACAAATTTTTTATGGGTTACTGTGCTCTACTTGATAATATTTACCCCCCGGTGATGGTAATCAATAATTGATATATTGCACTCGGCTTTTGGCCTCCTGGTCTCGTGCAATATAACATTTATTGATTACCATCACCTCGGGTTAAATATTATAAACTAGAGCACAGCAACCCATGAAATATTTGTATAATATTTTTTCTCGTTCGTAATTTTGAGTAAAGTTACCATAAACTCCGCTTTTTAAAGAACGTAGAATAATTACAACGCGGATTTATATATTTGTAAATGTAAACTTTCTTTAAAAATTGCCTAATCACTAGGATGTTATGTTCCACAGGTGGAAGTGCTCAATTACAGAGAGAACATATCCAAAACGTTAACAGGTTTAGTTTTTATTACGAGAATCACATACATTTGAAGGTTTCATTATCACATTTTTCACGATTTGTTTTGAATTCTTCAACTGCTATGGCGTAACTACATAATACAACAGATGCCACAACGCCATAATGATCCATGTAACAATTGCATCTGAGAATGGAAAGATTCGTGACCATTCCTTTTTCTTGTTCACTACAAGGTCAAGTAGACTAGATAAACACAATTGCTTAATTGTTACATCAGAACTCACACTGCAGATATTTATGCCAACCCCACAATTGGCATCAGTATTTACTTCACTGAACACAAATGGCAGTCACATCACGTCTTCATTTCGTGGCGAACTGTGAGGTGACCCAAGCCAGTCCCCACTTCAGATTGGTCAGCATGAATTTGAGAGCCTTCGTCCATTGCTCCTCAGAGTTAAACTGGATCCTGTCAATGGAAAACAGAAGTAGTCAAATTTTACAGGATTCACTAGCTGTATCATAAATTCTTCTTGAAAGGAAACATCAATATGATATACGTAAAGTTAAATATTTAACTTGCTTGAATGTATTGCATGCTACATGTATATGGATTCATGTAACGTTAGAGCTGGACAAATCAGATCAGTATAATAAATCTAATCAAACTAACGTGTCATGTATCATCTTTTTCTTAGATATCAAAGCAACTCTATCCTCTATCACAATTTGGTAACAAATGGATATTCATTCCTTGTGTTGACGGTAGACAGTACCAATATGTTCCATACAATTAAGTCATAACACGTTGATGTTCTCATATAATCTAATAACTACAGAAATATAATAGACATTGATAAGGTTACTGCAATTATAAAACAAAGTCGTACTTGCATACAGACTCCATACAGGTATAACACAGAGCTATAACTATTGGATATATACTTTACAGAATATGATGTCCCTGGATATAGACTCCATACAGGTATAACACAGAGCTATAACTATTGGATACATACTTTACAGAATATGATGTCCCTGAACTGTTATCTTCTATCTTGCCCTTTTCCATTTTGTATGGCAAACAAAAACTTGAGTCACCTTTCTCTACTTCCACTTTAAACTGAAACATTTTAACATAACAGCAGTTACCCTTCGCTAATTTCACTTTAACCTGAAACATTATAACACACATACTAACCCACTGACAGTACATTTAATATATATGATTATATGTTTAAATATATATTTAAATATATTTGTACATGTCAGTATGTATTTATCAATTATAATAAGATACCATATTAATATGTTGCTGTTTTGATTGAACATTATTATATTACACAGTTTGTTTAGTGAATACCGGTCATGATTCAGTAAGCCTTATTATGATTTTGAACATTAAACATCTGCGTTTGTGGGATGAGAATGACCCCAAGCATTACCAGTATTATCTTTGGTAAGTCAAAATTACACAAACCTTTCTTGCATATAAGTATGTCCTTAAATAAGCTGCCTCATATTGTGTATGCCTATACATTTCTTAAAATTTTAAAAGACTGTATGTGTCAAAATGATACTGACAGAGCAAAGTGAAATCGAGAAGATGTCAATGATGGCGATATGGTTTATGATAAGAAAATCATTATTGGTACCTTTTGTAACTTGAATTGACATTTTTTTCAGATTAAACAATACTGTTTTGTGATAAGTATACTAACCTGTTGTAGACAATCCAAAAATGCAACCATCGCTTGATCAAACCTCAAAACGGAAATTTTGGCACAATCAAAACAAATTTCAATCTCTTATACATGACATGCAAGTGTATTTAGTAAAAGTGAACCATTAAGTTCATGGATTTGGGACAATATATTCATTTATTTAATATTTATCTAATGTTTTGCATAACATGTTTGTCATCATATATCGTTTTATTGAATCTTAAAAAGCAATAACGATACAATCGACTGCACAGGTTACCTACAATGTATGTAAATGCAATACATCAATAAAGTCTACCAAATTGAATTAACTTTCTGTTTCAGGTACAAAAAACAGTGTGTGAGACGTACTTTGTGTCCCAAAAGAATCGGAATCCACCAGAGCCATACAATGGCAGTTCTTTAGATTTATCGGTTAGTGACTCAACATATGAGTGATTACCATAGGGTACAAGGCGATATCTACAAATATATCAAGAGAAAACCCTTATCAATATCATTCTGAAATTTCTTCATTTACATAATTAAAGTGAGAGTAAGATAATATGGTACACTTTATGTATGACGAGTTTAGAATACAATCAAAGATCACTCACATGAATCCTGACATCATATTCATATTTACATTGTTCAAACATACTCAATACTCAAATCTCCTATACAATTAATTCCCTTTTCTCTCCAATTTCAAAACGAGTGAGAGACACCTTTTAGTTAGTTCTATGATTTGTAATCTTGAAATTATCCTGTATATTGATTAAGAGGAAATTCATCACAGTATTTGCTTGGAAATAAATAATTAACCCTCAGGAAAGAATTGACCTTTTAAATGTCAGTCCCATTTTGTTGGCCAGTGAATGTAGGAGTAACACTGTTTGTCCCCATGCAGCATTGATCTCATTCCAGTCCACCTTCAAACATACAATACAAGTTGGGCGGTTACCAAAACAAACTACCATATACAACTGTTAGAAGATAATGTAGTAGTTTTTATCTAGCGTGTAGAAATCAGACAGCATTAGGGGAACTCACATTCAAAACACAACATTGTAGCTAAGAGTCAACAGAGTTATTTCCCTTGACTTGAAGCAACTACAAATGTTGTTTAGTATCAATAACATGTATCGAAATAAAGCGTACAAATACAACATAACACAATGACGAGTGAAACATATTCCAAATTAGCTCTGAAGTGAAATATGATACAAATAACATACGAGGCACTACCTCCCTCTTCAATAATGACTATCATGTCGAAATACGTGAGCTCAGAAAACATTGCAGACTAAATTAAACCTAAAGAATTGATATAATTCATTATTTCGTTCTTCAATTATTAATGTTTTGAAAAGACTAGTGAAGCGAGACATGGAAGAAAACGTGTATATTTCGTTAAAACATGCATACTATACGTATATAGTAGATCAAGCATCTTTGTATACTGTAGATTAAGCACGTTTGTATTTGCATAATTGTTTTTTGTACTTACAGGAACGCTAGGAAGCCTGCCTAATCTGAAGTTGTTTATCGTTCCGAAGTGGCCACTGTGCCTGTTGATCAATCACATGAAGGTACAAATTGTTACAAAATATCCTAGTAAACAATGATTACATGTACAGCATAGGTACAGGTAAGCCCATTTAAGTCTGTCTAATTTTAGTGACATTTTTGTGGTATGTTGTCAATTTGATCAAATAACAGATCTAGCCTAAAAGATAGGACGAGAATCAATCAAATTAAAATACTAATCCTTATAATCACTCCGTTTTATAGAGGATCTGACAGCATCCCAAATAGGGTCATGTTCTGGTGACTTTTCCATCATCTTTAGATTCTTTACTTCAAATCAAATGCTAGCTTAATCAATTAAAGACATTTCGTTTCAGTATACATGAATAAACATTTATCTTTATTGTGCTCCTTTTTTTGGCGAGATGATTAGTGCAAAAAAAAATTCTATCAGCTCTTTAAAACCATTTCGTCCCCTGAAATTCAATTCAAGTATTCTTGAAGAAGCAAAGTGAATGACCAATTCAAAAGGTCACCAGAACATGATCCCTGCTGGGATGTTGTCGGATGAGAATGTCAAACGATGTATTCTGGTCTTTTAAGCTTTGATAGTTACTGGTATATATTTTCCAATGAAAATTCGTCTTTGAAACACCGGACCAATGTATACTTCCCTGCTTTGGAGGTATGAATATATCTTTATCAGAGTGTAAGAAGTGTCTGGTAATTAACAGAACCTTTACCCAATGGTACAGTAAATAGATAACGGAGGTATGAATAGATCAGAGTGTAAGAAGTGTCTGGTAATTAATAGAACCTTTACTCAAAGTTTTCTCCAAACTAAATATACTTGAGTTGATTTATGAATTTTGATGATTCAATATATTGATAAGTTGCCAACAATCCATTAACCAATGAGGTAATTATAATGTATCAAAATATTTAATTTCGTAGTTCAGTTTTCTCTTAATTTCTACTGTGTTTCGAAAAAAATGTGTCACACTTTATCTCATTTTTCATCGTTTCCTCAGCATATCAAAGACAGGGATGCCCTTTTTAACTCATGAAATTTCGGATATTTACCAAATATGGAATGTTGTATTAAATACGTTGGTCTTCTTTAGTCTGTCTAATTGTGTTTGAGCATATTTCAGTTGGTTGTCCACACTAAAATAACATACAAAAGATAATGAAATAGCAGACGTACAATAATAGGTAGCCAGCTGTCTAGAGCAAGAAATCCCGACACCTTGTAACCAACACACTTAATACATTTCTAATCTGATCAATAGGTAGGTGCCAAGTGCCCAAATGGCAGTCCCAGCATAGAGGTAAAAAAGAACTGTTACAAATTAACCATGATTCGTCTTTAACTGCATTTACACTGTCAGAGCTACAGCTATTAACCTTATTAACTTTTAATGATTCACATAAATTCACATGAGATATGGCAGAATTTTGTTTTGCTAATTCCTACCTCCGTTGCTCATCTTCCAAACTTTGTACTTGGCGCTTGAATTCATTATATTCCTTCCAGTACCTACACAAAAAATAAGTCATTTTTTTGTACAAGACAAATCCTTGAGTATCAATACTGGAAAGCTTACTTAAGAAAGAATGCTTCAATGAGTAGGTACATTGTAAACAAATAAAATAGCCATACGTAATTTATGTCATGTACAGTATGTGTCTTTCCTTTTTGGCAACTGCATAAATCATACTCAGAATCTGTAAAGAGATACAAACTAGAAGATTAGTTGTGAAAGTCATGAGGTTTGTTTTTGCTTACCTTTGCTCATTCTTGAAACCCTTTTAAAGGTACAGCCTTTTGTACAGGGTGCTGTGATTTGATTATATTTTGTGTTATCATTATAACAAGAGGCCAGGAGGGCATGTATCGTTTAGCTGGTTTATATAGTGATTTCCGTGTGTCTAACAACGACCATGCTTAGTCTTTTATCTTACCTTTCTTCCTCCTCCTCCAATCCTTTTGCTATTTCCTTCTCTCCTTCTAACTGTCTAGCCATTTGCTTTCTTTCTCTCTCCACATTCTCCAGTTCTGTCTTTAAGGCTTCCTTTTCAGCAGACAGCTGCCGTCACACAAGGTTTTAAACATCTTTCAATAGCTAAAACTAATATGTATTATGCACAAAAATATCAGTTCATTGAACAACTTACAGAAGATGACCATTGAATATTCAATAAACTATCAAAATTTTAATGAATCAAATTTATGTAAAACCTGTAATCATTATAATAACATTAACCTGTTTAAGTTCATCGTCAAGGCCAGTCTCTTCTGATGTGTCCTCTGATGTACTCAAATTCTCCAGAAATTCTCTACAGAAAACAAAGTTTACATCAAGTAAGATCCATGTCCTCTCTGTAACATTGTAGATATGGTTATAAATAGTATTCATGCACACAACAGATAGTAACCATAACAACAGCTTCCTACTGATAACAAACAATATGTAACATTCAGGAACCAATGACATTAGATACAATTAGATTAAATAATTACCGTGATGACAAAAAGTATCTAATGCCTATAGTATAAACATATCCATAGATAACAATTATATAACCTTTATATCTATTATCTAATACTATGGTTTTTTACAATATGCTGGTAAATGTTGTCACTGGTTATTTCCTAGTAGAGGTACTTACCTGTAATCCTTACATTCATCCTCTGTGATCTTCAGTTGGTGATCTAACTGATCCAACAAGTTGTCTGTACATTCCTGTAAAGACAGAAGAGAAATAACAACATATACCAATTTAGCTATATAAGGCAAACTGCTGAATCAGTAAGGATATTCTACCATCTCAGTTACCAACTAGGCATTACTGTTGTGTAACCCAAAAAGTAAGTTTTCTTCATTGAGAACAATTCACATATGAGATGGGTTTTTTCTTATTAAAATATTATGAATATATAGTGGTCACAATCAACCGAAGAAACTCTCTGAAGGAATAAGAGATTTCTGATAACACTTAGTACAGCAATCTAACGTTAGTCGCCTTTAAAAAAAGTCAAAAGGAGATACCTCACAGAGCGGATGATCCACATCAGATTGGCTTGACATGATGTCAAACAGGATGCTGTTTACCTGTAAGTACAAATCACATACAGGTCCTTAGATCGTGAAATACTAATTATTTAATGATAGTCACATAGGGATTGGATTTCGTTTTTATGTTAACCATGCTTGTATGGAGCAAATCCTGTAAGAATATATTCTATGGGGCGCGCCCCATATTGAATATATTCTTATAGGAATTACTCCATACAAGCATGGTTAAAATAAAAGCGAAATCCAATCACTATATTTACACTCACATGACTTTTTATTTATAATTTATACAATAAAATCGTCGTTTGAAAGTGACGTGATTATTCATGACAAACAAAGTAAATTTCAGAGACAATTTTTTACATTCAATTTTGCTAAAAGTTAATATATAGGGTAATAATTAAGTATTTGTACTCGGCCACGTGTGTAAACTCGGTGACTGTTATTGTGCAGCGAGGCGAAGCTGACGCAGGCTTACACACTGGAGTTTTCTAAAGTTGTCAAAACACCGGTGTTCAAGTAGCTCAATGTGGTTGATATTGTCGTCTGACTTGACGATATTACATCCTTGGGAGCCATTTGATTATATAATCTACGCTTAGATACATCGCCATCGATAGATGGAATAACTTCACTTGTGTTCGATGGATACAATGTATTTGTGGTGACATGTAACTGTCAACACGTCGATTACTAGCGGTGCATATTTTATAATACACATGATTAAATTCTCAAAGAAGAGGGTCTCACACCCGTCCAACCCAAAGACTCAATCGTAGGATGAACACAGACACAGAGGTAAACCTTTACATTTGACATCCATCATTTTTAACAAAAATGAAACTTTAAACACTGCATGTTGCCACGGTCAGGATATTTTTTCTCCGTTTCTTAATAAATACAAATGATAATTTTTTTTAAAATTTGCATCATATATGAATATATTGCTTACCTTTTTCCAAAATTCTATGAAAAACAACAATATACATGTAATGTTGCGTCAAAATGTAAACAAAGTGTAAACAAATATTGACGTATATGTTACATAATGATAAATAAGATGTACATGTTACATTAATCTAGATAATCTGATATGACCTTCACTCTGTGACTGAGGTTGTCTGAGTGCCCTGATCCAGTCTCTCCCAACAGTAGGAAATCATGGCCAGCCTCCTCCTCGTACAGAAAACTGCAAGTTCAAAAATGTACTATTTAATGATATAACTTAGCTTCACTATCAACTGCTCAAGTATTTAAAACATGCTGTCATATACAGTTGAAGACTTAGGTTTAAATTGTAAATATAGGTCTTCATTACTCACATATTAAATTTTAAATAATCACTTTATGTCACATAAAAAAGAAAACAATTCATCAATATTATGAGACATATTCAATTTTTATATTATCAAATAATTAACAGGATTGTCATTAATGATAATCTCCTCTATAACCCTACCTTGATGGAATGACTCGTTTACCCTATAACCCTACTTTGGTGGAATGACTTGTTTCCCCTATAACCTAGACTGGCCACCAGAATATTAAACAAATCACTAAAATTTGGCTTGATTATTTTTGTCGCTACTACATGCCTGATTCTAGAGCAAGGGGAATATGTGCAGGCGACATTTTGGGGCGGGACATGTTGTACACATCATTAACCTGGAATACCAAGACCTGTCAATGCCTAAGTTTAAACTAGGGGGAGATAATCTAGTAAAGAACTTTGCTGAGAAATTCTTATCAGCAACTTAGGGTCTGGTGGCCAGTCTACCTATAACCCTACCTTGGTGGAATGACTTGTTTTACCTATAACCTTACCTAAGTGGAATTACTTGTTTCACCTATATAACCCTACCTTGGTAGAATGACTCGTTCCCTTATAACCCTACCTTGGTGGAATGACTCGTTTCCCTTATAACCCTAACTTGGTGGAATGACTCGTTTCCCCTTTAATCTGTCCTTAGTGGAATTGCTTGTTTCCCCTATAACCCTACCTTGATGGAATGACTCGTTTCATCTATAACATTACCTTGGAGGAATGAATTGTTTCCCCTACAACCCTACCTTGGTGGAATGACTCGTTTCACCTATAACCCTACCTTAGTTGAATGACTCGTTTCACCTATAACATTACCTTGGAGGAATGACTTGTTTCCCTTATAACCCTACCTTGGTGGAATGACTCGTTTCACCTATAACCCTACCTTAGTTGAATGACTCTTTCACCTATAACCTTACCTTGCTGGAATGACTCATTTCCCCTATAACCCTGCCTTAATGGAATGACTCGTTTTTCCCTACAACCCTGCCTTAGTGGAATGAATCGTTTCCCCTATAACCCTACCTTGGAGGAATGACTTGTTTCCCCTAGAACCCTACCTTGGAGGAAATCTTGTTTCCCTTATAACCCTACTTTGGTGGAATGACTTGTTTCCCCTTTAACCCATCCTTGATGGAATGACTGTTTCCCCTACAATCCTACCTTAGTGAGATGACTCGTTTTCCCTACAAGACTGCCTTGTTGTAATGACTTTTTCCCGTATAACCCTATCTTGATGGAATGACTGTTTTCCCTATAACCCTACCTTAGTGGAATGACTTGTTTCCACTTTAACACTTTCTTGGTGGAATTGCTTGTTTCCCCTTTAACCCTTCCTTGGTGGAATTGCTTGTTTCTCTTATAACACTACCTTGATGGAATGACTCATTTCCCCTATAACCCTGCCTTAGTGGAATGACTTGTTTTCCCTTTAACCCTTTCTTGGTGGAATTGCTTGTTTCCCCTTTAACACTACCTTGATGGAATGCTTGTTTCCCCTATAACACTACCTTGATGAATGACTCATTTCCCCTATAACCCTACCTTGGAGAAATGACTTGTTTTCCCTATAACCCTACCTTGGTTGAATGACTTGTTTCCCCTATAACACTTCCTTGGAGAAATGACTTGTTTCCCCTATAACCCTACCTTGGTGGAATGACTTGTTTCACCTATAACCTTACCTTAGAGGAATGACTTGTTTCCCCTATAACCCTGCCTGGAATGAACCTATAACCTTACCTTGGAATGACTTGTTCCACCTGTAACCCTACCTTGGTGGAATGATTTGTTTCATCTATAACCTTATCTTGATGGAATGACTTGTTTCCCTTGTAACCCTACCTTTGGTGGAATGACCTATAACTCGTAACCCTACCTTGATGGAATTGACTCCGTTTTACCTATAACCCTACCGTTGATGGAATGGACTTGTTTCGTTTACCCCCGTTGGTAACCTACTACCCTTTGATGGAATGACTCGGTTTACCCTATAACCCTACCTTGATGGAATGACTCGTTTACCCTATAACCCTACTTTGGTGGAATGACTTGTTTCCCCTATAACCTAGACTGGCCACCAGAATATTAAAAAATCACTAAAATTTGGCTTGATTATTTTTGTCGCTACTACATGCCTGATTCTAGAGCAAGGGGAATATGTGCAGGCGACATTTTGGGGCGGGACATGTTGTACACATCATTAACCTGGAATACCAGACCTGTCAATGCCTAAGTTTAAACTAGGGGGAGATAATCTAGTAAAGAACTTTGCTGAGAAATTTTTATCAGCAACTTAGGGTCTGGTGGCCAGTCTACCTATAACCCTACCTTGGTGGAATGACTTGTTTACCTATAACCTTACCTTGGTGGAATGACTCGCTTTACCTATAACCTTACCTAAGTGGAATTACTTGTTTCACCTATAACCCTACCTTGGTAGAATGACTCGTCTCCCTTATAACCCTACCTTGGTGGAATGACTTGTTTTACCTATAACATTATCTAAGTGGAATTGCTTGTTTCCCCTATAACCCTACCTTGGTAGAATGACTCGTTTCCCTTATAACCCTACCTTGGTGGAATGACTCGTTTCCCTTATAACCCTATCTTGGTGGAATGACTCGTTTCCCCTTTAATCTGTCCTTAGTGGAATTGCTTGTTTCCCCTATAACCCTACCTTGATGGAATGACTCGTTTCATCTATAACATTACCTTGGAGGAATGAATTGTTTCCCCTACAACCCTACCTTGGTGGAATGACTCGTTTCACCTATAACCCTACCTTAGTTGAATGACTCGTTTCACCTATAACATTACCTTGGAGGAATGACTTGTTTCCCTTATAACCCTACCTTGGTGGAATGACTCGTTTCACCTATAACCCTACCTTAGTTGAATGACTCTTTCACCTATAACCTTACCTTGCTGGAATGACTCATTTCCCCTATAACCCAGCCTTAATGGAATGACTCGTTTTCCCTACAACCCTGCCTTAGTGGAATGAATCGTTTCCCCTATAACCCTACCTTGGAGGAATGACTTGTTTCCCCTAGAACCCTACCTTGGAGGAAATCTTGTTTCCCTTATAACCCTACTTTGGTGGAATGACTTGTTTCCCCTTTAACCCATCCTTGATGGAATGGACTGTTTCCCCTGACAACCCTACCTTAGTGAGATGACTCGTTTTCCCTACAATACTGCCTTGTTGTAATGACCTTTTCCCGTATAACCCTATCTTGATGGAATGACTGTTTTCCCTATAACCCTACCTTAGTGCAATGACTTGTTTTCCCCTTTAACCCTTCCTTGGGTGGGAATTGACTTGTTTCCCCTTTAACCCTTTCCTTGGTGGAATTGCTTGTTTTCCCTTTAACCCTTCCTTGGTGGAATTGCTTGTTTCCCCTTTAATCCGGCCTTCCTTGGTGGAATTGCTTGTTTCCCCTAACCCTACCTTGGTGGAATGACTCGTTTCCACCTATAACCCTACCTTAGTTGAATGACTCTGTTTCACCTTATAACATTACCTTTGATGGAATGACTTCATTTCCCCCTATAACCCTACCTTAGTGGAATGACTCTTTACCTTAACCTTTCCTATAAACCCTTACCTTGGTGGAATTGACTTGTTTCCCTATTTCGTTCCCCTATAAACTCCTACCTTGGATGGAATGACTCGTTTCTTGACTCCTATAAGTCTTGTTTCCCTACCTTACTTTGATGGAATGAACTCTTGTTTCCCCTTTAACCCTTCCTTGGATGGAATGACTTGTTTTCCTTAAAACCCTACCTTAGGAGAACTGGGGGGAGGTATCTGTTTCCCCTTTAACCTACTCTTGATGGAATGGAATCCTACTAGTGCAATGACATTGTTTCCCCTTTAAACCCTAACCTTGGTGGAATGACTCTTGTTTCCCCTTTAACCCTACCTTAGTGGAATTGACTCGTTTCCCTATAACACTACCTTGATGGAATGACTCATTTCCCCTATAACCCTACCTTGGAGGAATGACTTGTTTTCCCTATAACCCTTTACCTTGGTGGATTATGACTTGTTTCCCCTATAACAGCTTCCTTGATGGAATGACTTGTTTCCCCTATAAACCTTGCCTTTGTGGAATGACTCGTTTTCCCTATAAACAGTACCTTGGTGGAATGACTTGTTTCCAACTATAACCCTACCTTGATGGAATGATTGTTGTTTCTATCCCTTGGAGGAAGGACCTTGTTATTACCCTACAACCCTTAGTGGAATTGACTTGTTTTCCCTTTTAACCCTTACCTTAGTGGAATGACTCTTTAACATATTACCCTTACCTTGCTGGAATGACTAATTTTCCCCTTATAACCCTTCCTTAATGGATGGAATCGTTTTCCCTTGATTCTGCCCATTAATAACTCCGTTTCCCATAACCCCCCCTACCTTGATGAATGACTTGTCTTCACTAGAACCCTACCTGGGAGGAAAATCTGGTTTCTCCTTTTCCCCTTTGGTGGAATGACTTGGAACCACCTAAACATTCCTTGGGATGGAATGACCTGTTTCCTACAACCATACCTTAGTAAGATGACTCGTTTTCTCCTACAAGACTGCCTCAATGTATCGTAATGACTTTTTCCGTATAACCCTATCTTGATAAAACATTACCTAGAGGAATGACTTGTTTCCCCTATAACCCTGCCTTTGTGGAATGACTCGTTTCACCTATAACCTTACATTGGTGGAATGACTCGTTCCACCTGTAACCCTACCTTGGTGGAATGATTTGTTTCATTTCTATAACCTTATCTTGATGGAATGACTTGTTTCCCTTGTAACCCTACCTTGGTGGAATGACTCGTTGCACCACCATGTTTTCCTCAGATTGCTTTTCTTGATTCTGCAACAATAAAATTATAATAGCCTATGTGTTAAAAGTTTATCAGTGTGATAATGTTGTTTTTTTTCTCCTTCTTTGAACCAAATGCCTCATTCACTTATAATAATTTTGAAATTTATTAACTTTTGTTACATTCAATTTCGATTTTTTTTTTAAAATCAAATTTGAGATAGTGACTATTTTTTTCGTTGAATATCCATTCTAGGCACCAGGAATTGACTTTGACTCAACTGGAGTTTCGAGTTTTCAACATTCGAGTCATCCGATCTTAAAATTTATATACAAGGAAGGAAAAAACGGGACTTCAAAGTTAATTTGACTCACCAGAATTTTGAGTCAAGTGATTTTGAGATAACGAATTTAGGCTGTAATTCAATTTATCCTCCTATATGTACAAGCTTTAGAGCAGGATTTCATATTAAAGTATAATCACTGCCTCCAAAAGGAATCAAAGTGGTGACCTAGCTGTCTTACTATTACCTGACGCTGATCAATCAACCTAATGGGCTAAAGAGAAGTTCTCTGTACTATAACAAAGAGGTCTATAACAAAGAAGTATATTGCAGAATTTACCAAGGTTACATACTCCCCTACTCAAGAGGTTAACAGTGATGCTTGTTAAACAAGCTTGGTTAATTAAATAAGTATCTTCCACAACAGAGAGCAGTTTCACATAAATATAATCACTGCCTCTGCTAGGGATTGAACTCAGGACCTCTGGCTTACTAGTCTGATTGAGCTAAAGAGAAGTTTTTACTAATGCAGAGAGGCATTATTTTGGCTAGTATATATTTACAAGGTTTACAAATATTCATGTGTTTATATAGAGTATAATACAACCTAGAGACAAACTGGGATCCTTGTTTCTGTCATAAACAAGACGGAGCTGCCAATCTCTATAATGATATATAAATGTACCAGGTATATATTATGGTCCTGTGACAGTACAACTATATCACATAATAGCAAACCAGAACACAATATTTAGTTGCAAATACTAATAATACTATTGTACATAATATTATGTACATTTTGTACCTCAGTTCCTGACTTGAAGATATTGATGGTTTCTTCTTGGTCTGCATTTCTCGTCAGTGGTGCTTGAATGAAAAACAATTAACTGTCATCTGGAGCCATTACAAATATTTTTATTTCAAGTAATTAAACTATTATGAATAAAATATATTGTACACGTTATACATAATAGGTTATTCTTGGATCAGAACTTAACCCAACAGTTGTACCATTAAACCTACTCCAACAATAACAGCTAGTGAAACATTAGAATTCAACACTTCATGCACTAAAAATTTTAAATCTGTTATATGTTTATCTGAATATTATGACACCCTTTTTTGATAAAAGATTTTAACACAACTTTATCCATTTCCATTTCACAGAATCTCGTATTTGCCTAACAAAATGATCCCTCAAATACAGGACTGTCTCTCTATTGCAGGACTATGCTGGGAATGTCCCCAACCTGTTTTCAGTTTTACAATGTACATCACAATCAATATTGAGAAAACCTATATATACCAAGGATTTATAAGTGAGAAGGATTAGTCACTCAGGGTTTTGGACGAATACGTCATGAGCGCTTTTGTGTTTGTGCATTGGCCATGATGTTGGGTGACAACTAATTTTCCTTTGATACCGCCGATGCAACCTTTGATGTAGCTTGCAGGTGCCAGGCTTTGCCTATCGTCTTACTCTCTGAAATGGGCTGTCATTCATTAGCTGTCATATAGTTTTTAATGAAACTTTAAGAAAAATTGTTTTTATTCTTGGTTTATAGGCACTTATGGTAAGGCCAAAAAAAATTATATGCATGTTTCAGGTTACATTACTGAAAAATATAGGGTAGGTCGGTCGGGATTTTTTTTAATTTTATTTTTTTAGGAGAGGTGGGGGAGGAGTTGAGTGGCTTTATTTTACATTAGGCTTTGTCATTTAATTATACATGTAATTTGTCATTCAGGCTTTAGGCTAGCTTGAAGTCTTTAATTTCTCATTAACGTATTCAAAATTGAACTTTATCTGGATAAACTTAAAGCATGCGTAAAAATCTAAGTTGACAACTTCACACACAACATTTTTGTTTTGAAAAAGTATGATAAAATAGCTAGGGTTGGAAGTAAAAACTAGGGTAGGTACCGGTACCTGAAACATACATATTTTTTTTTATGCCTAATAACCGAAATGTGCTGAAATGGAGTCGGAAATTCCGAATGTAGCGAAAAAGTGCCGAAATGGACTACTGATACACATTTCATACATCGTTTTACTAAAATTTGATATCTTTTTATTAAATTGTGCAGTTATATTTATTTATTTTATTTTATTGGCACCATAAAAACATTTCATTTACTGACTTCATGGGAGCACATTCCGAAATGGAGTAAAAAATAAATATCTAGGCCGTTTCTGAATAAGCAAAGAAGGTTTAAAGCCACAATAAAAAAAAATAGATTTCTGAAGAAACATTTCAACAATATATCCTGAATAATGAGATTGGAAAATATCACATAACCTCATCTGCTGTCAGCTTCATAGGCGTTTCACGTGGTGTTTAGTAGGGAATAATTAGAGACAGTGACAAACCTTTCTCAATTATAAATCCTTGACATGTACAACAGACCAAAGTGTAGCATTTTACCACAGCCGTCTGCTTCTGGTTTTGGAAAAAAAACAATAGTCTACAGCACCCCGACTGTATTCATATAGTCTGATAGTAGGATCTTACAGGCATGTTAAAGGCTCCAATGTTGGAGCACATACTACCTTATCATTAGCTACTGTTGTAGCGGAAAAGATATCACCTTCTGACTGAAGGTGATATCTTTTACGCTACAACAGTAGCTACCTTACAGTTATCATCTAAGTGGTTCCAGTCAAAAAACTAAATAATTTATAATTGTGTCTTTACAAAGATATTTATGTATAATATATTAATATATATATTATATTACACAAAAAAAACCCAACACAGAACAATTATAAATAATGCACCAACTGGCACTCATCAGTCTATTTCGGTTACCTGTTAGTTCGGCTATTAATTGTCGGTTGATGGTGTTAAATGAATGGTCAAGTTTGAGCGGCTGGCGGCATCTCTGACAGACGAAACTTACATACTCTGATCCACTACCCTGATCGCTATTATTAGCCATGATTTATACTTCATTCCATTTGTTTACATAGCTTTTCCTCCCCGGAAGTAACAATCTACCGGAAGCAGGAAGTTGAACGATTTACGAGGAGAATCGGCAGGATCAGTCAGGATCGGGCAAAATCGGACAGGATCTGGCAGAATCTGGCAGACTTAAACATGATATTAAATTAAAGTTGTAACTTAATGCTGCTAATTTCACTGTAACGATATGTAACTTAAACATTTGATATTTAAACATTGACATGTAACTTGATGATTTAGCTCCCCAAAAGCATATGTCGGCCTATAAGAGAGCCGAAATCTAGGAATCATATATTCCTGGTTTTGAATATTTAAAGCGCCTTCAATCACCGCCATGTTCAGTAACTTCGGTTTTTGTCGGATTCCTAATCGTATCACGTGACTGACATTCGACACGACCTGCACGTGGTGAGCCAGGTAACTAGCGCAAGCACACATGTGTTTGTTTACGTTTTCCTTCTGGCCTATATGAGCAAATCATGCTGGTTTATGTCCACAGATTGAGTATTTGAAACATCCAATTTACACATTACCGTAAAATGTTGTGTGTATCAAATATTGTAATGTGCGAGCATTATTTTCTTTGTAGATAGAGTCTGATGAGGTCGACCACATGTTTTGTTTATGAAAAATTGTTGATATTTTCTCTTGGTTTCACAACTCTCGTTTTACTTCGAGATTGTCGCGACGATGTTCGGAAGAGTTCGGAATGATTCGGCATCTTTCGAGCCTATTTTTCACGTGTACACGTTAAAAAGATTTTTACTTTTATAATTAAAGATACTCCCAGTGCTGCAACTTTATAAAAAGTGGTAAAATTAGAAAGTTTAAACCTCAGGCAGACGGAGAAAAATATGTATAACACTTAAACAGTTTTCACTATGACCAAAAGAGCGAAAGTTATAGACCATACAACTTTAAACTATACCCAATATTATTATTTTTTGTAACCTATTTTGCATAGACTCTTCTTATGATCCGAGTACAGAATTAGCTTTGTTTATTGAATTTGGATGTGAGTTCGGAAGTCCAAATTAGTGTCCACAGTGACTCCTAAATCTTTCTCGTTGGTGATTTTCCTCCAGAACCACGTCCCCCAGTTTGGTTTGCAAGTCGATAGACCATACAACTTTAAACTATACTCAATATTATTATTTTTTTGTAACCTATTTTGCATGATCGGTCAGAAAATTACCGAGCAAGATCGGTCAATTTTAAAACTGATAGCTAATCTAGATTAGAGACAAATATTCAAAACAGTTAATAAGACTATGATCTTGAGGAAGAAATGTGAAATATGTCGGTATTTTTACAAAATCCACTCAATACTTATGTCGCAAAGATCAATTACAATTTGCAATTCGGATAAAATAAACGTACAATTGTACGCTATATCCTACGGCCGGGCAGGATCGGTCTGTCGTATGGGTCAACATGACAGCAGTATAATTTTGACGGCAAATAACACAAGTAAATGATTTTATCTGACGTTTTTGTTGATTCTATTGTTTAAATAAAAAATTGTAATGCTCCATTGGGTTTATCAAGGAGGTTCAATACTTAAATAAATCATGCTCTACTTTAAATTAGATTGAATAAGTGATATATGTATGAACTGAAAAGGGAAAAATTATCAATGTACATTGCGCTAGCTTAGATTTAAGTGTTAAATGATCCAAAACGACGATTAACAGGATCGGACAGAAACAGAGTAGTAATGGTTTTACCGATGATGCAAAATATTGTATGAAGACCTTAATAATTACCTCTATTACACGTTATTTTATACAGTCAATATCGGTATGTATGGACGACGGCGAGAGGTTTAATGCACTGCACCAGGTAAAAGTAACGTGGCTTGAATAAAAGAGATAAATTTAAAGTATACAAATTTGCGCAGAAACGGACTTTGTTTCGCCAGAATCATTTATTTGAACTATATTTGCTGCGTTAATATATTAATAATAATAAACATCATTAAAATGTCTTTTACTCAATAGGTTCCATTATAGTTAAGCAGGACAGTGAGAGATGTAATTTGTTTCTTTTATAGGCAAGATAGGACTTTATTTCGGCTGGATCGGACTCTAAAAAGGCAGGATCGGACTCTTAAAAGGCAGGATCGGACTCTTAAAAGGCAGGATCGGATTTTAAAAAGGCAGGATAGGACTCAAGGCAGGATCGGACTTTAAAATGGCAGGATCGGACTCTAAAAAGGCAGGATCAGTCTCTAAAAAGGCAGGATCAGGCTCTAAAAAGGCAGGATCGGACTCTAAAAAAGGCAGGATCGGACTCTAAAAAGGTAGGATCTGACCCTAAAAAGACAGGATCGGACTTAACATCGGCAAGATCGGACTATAAAAAGGCAGGATAGGATCCTGGAAAGGCAGGATAGGCCTTTAATAAAACAGGATCGGACTTTAAAAATGCAGGATAGGACTTTAAAAAGGCAGGATCGGACCCTTAAAAGGCAGGATTGGACTTTAAAAAAGGTAGACTCGGACATTATTTCGGCAGGATCGGACTCTGAAAAGGCAGGATCATACAATATTTCGGCAGGATCGGACTCTAAAAAGGCATGATAGGACTCTAATAAGGCAGGATCTGACTCTAAAAAGGCAGGATCGGACTTTAAAAAGGCAAGATCGGACCCTTAAAAGGCAGGATCGGCCTTTAAAAAGATAGACTCGGACATTATTTCGGCAGGATCGGACTTCAAAAGGCAGGATCGAACTTTATAAAGGCAGGATCGGCCTCTAAAAAGGCAGGATCGGACTCTAAAAAGGCAAGATCGGACTCTAAAAAGGTAGGATCTGACCCTAAAAAGACAGAATCGGACTTTATATCGGCAAGATCGGACCCTTAAAAGGCAGGATCAGAAAATATTTCGGCAGGATTGGACTCTAAAAAGGCATGATAGGACTCTAATAAGGCAGGATCTGACTCTAAAAAGGCAGGATCGGACTTTAAAAAGTCAGGATCTGACCCTTAAAAGGCAGGATCGGACTTTCAAAAGGTAGACTCGGACATTATTTCGGCAGGATCGGACTTCAAAAGGCAGGACCGAACTCTGAAAAGGCAGGATCAGACATTATTTCGGCAGGATCGGACGCTAAAAAGACAGGATCGAACATTTTTTCGGCAGGATTGGACACTTATAAGGGAGGATCGGACTTTATTTCAACAGGATCGGACTTTAAAAAGGTGGAATTGGCCTTTAAAAAGGCAGGATCGGATTTAAAACGGCAGGATCGGACTTTAAAAAGGCAGGATCAAACATTATTTCATTCTACAGAAATGTCTCACTTTGCGTTATAGGATGTTGACGAAATATATCTTAATATGTAAATGTTTTATCTGGGTTATTTTTTTACTCAAATTGTACTTAAAGTATTAAAAGTTGGAATGCACACGAATATCAATGACATGAAATTAATTTCATAATAATTTTGAAAATTTAAAAATGAAAAAATATGAAATTAGGCATGTCACAAGCCATTTTCTTAATTTTCATCATTATCTTTCTTTCTTGCCATTTAAGAGAAAAAATAATCATTACCATGCATGGTTTCATAGATGCAGAATGAATAAAAGTACTGCTTTAATGTAGACATTTTACCAATTTGTTTTGTTGTTGAAAATATGGCTTTTAAAATGCTTGTGCCAACTTTTATTGTCACTGCTGTTACTGTTGTGCTTTTGTATGGGCTAAACAGATTTTCTGTTATCTGACTAATTTCAAACAATGCATTACATTACGTTATTCATTACTGAAGTTGAAAGAAGTTAAAACTTTAATGGAAGTCTTAAATACAACAAGAAATTGAAAAAATGGGTGCGTAAAAATGGATGTGTACATTTTGAAAAATGTATACCGTTACAAGTGTTCTGTAAAAACTAAAGATGTTGAGACTAAAAAATATATACATTGCCTGGATTGCATTAACACGCTTCAAATAGACGTACGTGTCTGTATAATCAAAGATTCTTTACAGTCTTGAATTTCTGAAACACCTCATAAAATGTCCCTTCTGTGACGGTCTTTTTTGTTATATCTTCCATTTTATCAGGAGGGACAACAGAAGGGAGAAATACATGCAGTTCACACTTGTACTTCTGGTAAATTAATTGACAATATGCTTAAAATATATAATAGTCCTCTTATGTTTCTAATTTCACAACCTTATGATGAACTGGTAAGTGGTTTTATTCAAAAAGATTATTTTACCTTGTGTGACAAGAGGGACACATCTATCATGTAATAGAACTGACACAGCTAGGGAAGATATGCATTTAGTACTAAAGTCTAAGTACTTTTGTTCAACCGTTTAGAGTTCAGCATTGCTTTTTCATTTTTTACGTTCTAACAGCCATTTTAAGAGACAGCAAAATAACAGGAGTGACATCTAACTCAGATAGTATACAGGTGTAACATCTGCTACAAAAATGTCAATTATGTCACAATTTCATGTAATTGTCACTCCACTCCTGTTCTAGCATAGTCAAATGATTTTAAAACAAAATCATTATTTGTTACAGGATGAACATGCTCAAACTGATTTAATAAGAAAATGTTGCCATGGCAACCAAATGCATTTTTTCAAGTGAACTGACTTGACATATCGGTCTTTCGTGTTTTTTTCAGTAATGTGTTTCTGCTTTCCTCAATGCATGGACATATTAATCTAGTGTTTTGATTTTAATGTAGACTAATAACGTTTGAACACATTCTGTCTGGAAAAACCACGAATGTATTAAAGATTTAAGTCACGACAACAGTTTTGTGGTATAAGAAAGGAGCACATGTATGACTGATAATTTATAAGAATTTCATTAGTAACATGTAAGATCATATAGATAATGTACGCACTACTATTTTGCCTGGTAGGACTGACATCATCTCTATACAGTTAGCTTAGCCCTTCCTTGGATGTATGTTTAAACATATACGCCTAATCCATATTATTTAAAGTTTATACAAAATGTATATAGTGTATATCATACATTATAGTGTCGTAAACACAATGCTAAAAACTTGTTTAAGAATGTTCGACATCGTAAGCTTGAGGGTCATGTATACTAGTTCCGCCTAGTTCTAAATATAGATATACACTCCCTTCTTATTGTTGCTATATTCATATAAGGGTATTCCCTACCTCAAGTACATTTACCAACTAACACGATCACCGGACTCCATGATAAGGTTTGTGAATCTCTATACCATTTCAATGGCGTGTTACTAATTGCGTGGTTAGGCCTTGTTCATGCGAATTGTCACATACATTATTCACGATTTAAGACTAACTCAACCTATATTGTAAGTCAAGTTTACATTGTACGTGTACTTGCATTAGGTTTCATTTGTTCATCAGTATTCAATTTGATATGCAATTTACTTAACCTATGAGTTATTATATAAACTCCGTGTTAATAACAAGTTTGCAGCGTCAGTTTTAGTCACAGGGACTTGACACGAAAATTTTTAACCAGTATACTATTGGTTAAACATTTTAATGCCAGGTCCCTGTGGTTTTAGTGTATGGATATCATTACCAGATTTTTATTTTAACCTCTTTTAGTGAAATCGCGAGAGCAAGAAGAAATGGACCAGATACAGTCATTACGTTATTTGCTTTTACTATCACTACTCTTTGTTCAGGATGTAAGTATATCCTTGTTTGATTTTGTGGAATTAATCACTGATCAAAAGTTGTAATTTGTTAAATTCAATGCCTATTTCACCTGCCTGTAATTCGAAATCAGCATGATTAAATCTAAAAATTCAGCTTTGATAACACGTACTGGTAAACGTTTTAAGCATGGCTTTGACGTTTGATAGGCGTTTTATACGTCTTCGATGTTATATTAGATATATACATGGCTTTGACGTTTTATGGGTGTATTTATGGGTAATTACAAACAAAACTTTATTTTTTATCATGCAGGCATACAACTTTATAAATTAACATTTATCCTGTTGCAGGTTACAAATTTTTCCTGTGATTTTGCTGGTAGGTAGTTATTCTGGAGTTTGAATCGTAATTGTCAAGTAGTTTGTATACATATACATTTAAACTTTTATTACCATGATACCAATAAGATAAGAATGTTTTTTGCTATGAAGTGTCTTCGGCTTGATTTCATGTGTTTAAAACACAATGGAAAGTTGTCAAATAATGAAATACAGAATGTTGTGGTTATTTTAGAATATTTTAGGTTTCCAGCAACACTCTAGGAGTTTAAATTGATTTATTGTTTTGATATTTTGATATGTTAATGAAAAATAGTATAATATTTACCTTTTTCATCCATAAGGTATCCACTTCCAGAGTTTATAGTGGATTTTGTTTTATTGGATCATGTTTTTTTTTTAAATATAAATGGACACTTTACATAACGTTGATGGTTATTTCAATAGATGAAACAATTCCTGTGAAACAACCCGACGGAAGGACGGTGTGTGTTTGTGACAGGTCTAGAGGATATATTGGGGGAGCTGAGTACGCATGCTCATATATAGCCTGTCCGGTTGACATGATTCCGGACGACTATGGTAAGTTAATACTGTTGTCGTTTGTGTGTTAATTAATAGAAGTTTGGCGTTCTGTATAGTTCTTGTGCTTGCATTAATTAACAGAAGTTTGGCATAAAATAAATAACATATACTATTATCATGCAGACATGCCTCTCCATTTTGTTAAAAGTATAAGGGGGTATTTTATATGTTTATGGTATATATTACTGACAAAACTTCAAACACATGTGGTTGAATTTATTGTAATGATTGTGTTGTAAGAAAAAGATTATAACGTGACGCTACCCAAATTGGTACATAATAGATAAGATAAGATATGAAGATAATTGGTACAATTTTCTAACATGTGCTTGAATCCTGATTTTTCTTTAAACATTCTACAAATATATGCATTCAGTTTTAATTTTATGATTTGTTTACTTACTAGCAGTGCATATATTTATCAATAGAGAGCTTTCAAGCATGCCCGGTCCAGCATTGTGTTTTAAGTTTTAAGCTAGCTTCTAGATGTCAAAATCTAAAAAAAAACAGCACATAGCTGGGCGAGTTTTTGTAAATGTGGAAAAATAGTAGTTTGCTAATGATTAACCTACTAACGAGATTGTTAATTTCGTGTAAGTAAAATATAGAGGTAGTAAATTATCTTAATTACTTTTTGGTTTTGTTTTGCATGAATATATCGTTCTAGTGTAACGTCGACCGCCTACGTGTTAGCGACGACGAGACGTATAAGTTCTTTTTGGGATGAAATGTGGTGCGATAAACTACTTGACACAATCGATAAAGTTCACATTACACAGTTAAAAGTTCACACTGCTCCATGATTGTACATTCACACTTGGCCAAATCCTTTCACACCATTTTCACATAAGTATTTACGAGTCCATCCTCACAAAGTAACGGCTCTTCCACTGACTTCTAAAACTACATGAAAAACTCTGATATGTATAGCGCGCACCTCATTTTATACCGCTTCAATAACAATTAATATTCATTAACTCCCAAATTATTCTACTGACCAATCCAAACCTTAAACGTATGCACGTGCTCATGATAGATCAGCATCATGCCTAATATGGACCAAGGCTTTGTCCGCAATGCGACATTGACCGAAATTGTCCATATACGTCTCTACCTAAAATCCACTACCTGTGAACAACTGACTTTCAGTGTATTGGCAAACTATAGGGTTTAAATGGCAGAGCGCTAACAATATACGCACTACAACTAAAGGGAAGCAACTCGAGTAGAATTAACCCGCATCGTACCAATATATATATTATCTCTACCAAACATATAACCATTCTAATAAAACAATCTGTATCTCCAAAATCACTACACTAGATTAAAGAAATACCATACCGTATAATGACAAGAACAGATTTATGAAAGTCTTATTCATTTGTATTCATCTATTCAACTCTCTTTTTAAAACGTTGTCTATGTAGGTCTAAAGTGAATATTATATATTTTTTATACACGTTACCTTATTGACGCAAGTGAGTGAAAATGCTTCAACTGTGCAATTATATTACATAATATAACATTAATATAACATATATACATGTATATACTTATCGACAGTGCACAATATATTCATTGGTTTACAGCAATATGTCACTGTAAAGAAGAATTCTACCTCAAACACAGTCAATGTACAGCAAAAACAGTGTAAGTATTAAAGAGACAAAATTAATGTAAATATATTAATTAGACAAAGTTAACGTAAGAATTAATTGACGTAATGTTGGAGTTATCTCTCTTGAGATTATTGTTTCTTGGCATGTATTGGTTGTCATCTACCTGTATCACAATCGAAAAGGCTAAATAAGATGAATCCTTTTAAAGGCCCATTACCTTTCCGGAACAAAATATAAAGGTTTCTTAAAAAACATTAATAACATCAGAAAATACATACCGATGACCTAAAATAAGGTTACGACACCAAACATATGCAAGATTTCCTGCGTAATATATGAAAACAGTGGAGAGTCAATTCGCTGTTTTGCCGTCTGGCGCAGTGATAATCAACTACCGCGCGGTATTTAGGACGACGGCGGGAAGCATAATACGACCCGCGTTATGAAAATAAATATTTCATTTATTTTAATCAAATTGTTCAGAAGGTGATGATAAATGTAGTATTAACGGTAAGTTAATAATTTTTAAGACTACAAAATTATTGATCTTGTTTTACATTCCCATTTTAAAAATTAAAAGCCGTTTCGGAAAAGTAGTGGGCCTTTAAATAGTAGTTATTAGTGACGGATATTGAATAGCCCTTACAATTCACATGATACAATTGGTGTCGCTTTACATAAACGATATAGCTGCCATCGTTCTGGGACTGCTAGTTAACCATCATATTTCGTCACTAGTCAGCCAACTCATCAGTTACGAATTTTTTCTCCTTCGCTTAGATGTAACCTAGATGACATAATTGTTCACAATGGAAGTGCTTTCGATGACCGAAAATGTCTTCAAAAAGACACACAAGGTAGGTTATTTATGCTTTGAAATATTACTCCAAATTTCAATGTTCAAAGATAATTACATATAATTTTTATCTAATAGATTGAAATAATTTATAGTATTTGTAACATAATGGATACTATTAATGGGTCCCTTTGTCTATCTTTTAAACAGAAAATATCGGACGTTTTGAATATTCTATGTTACCAATATTTTTTTTGTTTGACATAAATATTTAAAAGCAATACTTATATGACCATTTTTACTGTTAATAGCTCTGAAAGAGTAGAAACCTGTGTGATTATAATTTACCCAATTATTTCCAGTTAGTATACGAGCACCTCCTCTAGTGATGATTGAGGATATCCAACCTACCTCATTCCTTATCAAGACTTTTCGGAGTCAAAACGAGACTGGCCAGTACAATGTAACCTTGACTGTGGATACTCTAACAGGGGAATACCATCGTGTTGTTACAGAAAATTTAGGTCAGTAGTTTTCTGTAATTCATTAACAAACATCGTTGAACCCGATAACACAAATTGACATATCTTCTTCTGGGATAATGACAAACCTTCAAGATGAAGTTTAAATGTCATAATCCTTATATATATACATATATATTCATAATAAATTTGAAGAAAAATCCTTACGGACGAAATCTATAAGAAATAAGAACAATAACGACTCACGACTGACTTACAAATCAGTCGTTTTTATTTCATATATATTCATATATATATATATATATATACTTGTTCAGCATTTTATATGCATTATGTTCCCCATTCCAGTTATATTTATTTATTCTGTAGGCGAGGCTATAATGAGTGTCAGTATCCATGTTACAACACTCGAGGCCAACACGAGTTACCGGTTGTCAGTTACAACTTCCAATGCCGTTAGCACTAGTTATCCTGCCATAATTTTACTGCAGACACAAGAGCCAGGTAACGCAATATTGATTTCTAATCTGTTGTAAGAGCAAACAAAAACAAAATGAATTCATGCATTTCTTTTTTGGAAAATCAAATGAGATTCTTTTAATTTTGACTCGTGGAGAATGATAAGATTAGGAGCAGGATAAAAGTCATCATTGTATGCTTCATCGATTAGTGTTTATTGTTATGATTGTCATATTTTTCTTTTCAAAAGTTCCCGCTCGAGCGGCCCCTGCTGTGACCATAATGGATATAAACCAAACAACATGTACACTAGAGGTTACGCCAGACAGTGCCATGGATTCGGGGAACATCTCTCTGAGGTTTAGGAATCTTACCGATGATAAAGAAGGATCTCTGAAGACAGAAATTGGTATTGCCCTTGTATTATGTAACAATTGACGTAGCTAATATCTTGTATGAAAAATTATATTAAGTAAATAATCTAGTGAAACAAACAGGGAAGAGACAATAATGTTAAAAAGAGAAACTAAAACACCACAAACAGAAGAAAGGTAAAAGGAAATCCAATATAAATGTCCTAATTTACATATACGAAATAAATCCGCATTATCTGAAGTGAAGCATATAATTTCCATTCTCGTATTGAATATCAATATAACATTATTTTCTTACTGTAGACAAAGGCAAGGAAACGACTGTACTCAGCGTCAAAGGCCTTGTAGCCAACACCACATATCAGTTCACAGTACGAACTGGCGACATCGCAGGACTGAGCGACGCCAGGCAAGTCATGGTACACACAAAGGCAGATAACGGTAAGTTCACCTGTAAATAATTTATTTCCATTGTAAAGTTCATTTTTATAGGTTATGGTCTTGGGAGTTATTTTTCCATGAAACGAAAGTAATATAAAGTTATACATACAGAGACCGCAGAACCAAATGATTTCGTTATATACGATATATTAACGTTTGCCACTGTCCAGGTTAAATGGAGTTTGCAAGTCTGGTCACCTGTCACTAATTTTGAAGAATGGCATCTCGCATACCTGTAAATAAAAAGAAATTAAGATCTACCACTTTGCTAAACTTTTATGTGGGGATGCCATCTTATGTTGAATTCCGCACCAAAAATTGACCAAAATATTCACGAAATTCCAATATTGATTACTTCCCCTGTCAGACACTCACTTGACAGAATTTTAAAATTTCTTTATACATTTTACATCTACACGTATTGCCCAACCCACACATTAAACATTTGAAACTGATGCGCCCTGAATACCCAATCAGCAGGCTCCGAAACATTCACATCTCTATGAAATCTTGGGTCCAAAATGGGATTTCCAGGAAGTATTCCATTATTCTCAATATGTTTTGGGTTTCTGAAGTCATAGACAAAAATCGGACGGACATTCGTTTTCAAAGATGCTTGTTTCGCGTCATTTGGGAATGTCATTTCATTTTTGTGTATGAATTAATGCACCCAAAAGATATTGAGAATAAAACAACAACACTGAACACACCATGGATAATTTTACTATATTTAAGGGATGTATTCGTTATGATGAAGGCATTTTTTCGCACACAGACTAACTAAATACAATTTAATGTATCCTCCTCATTTTTAATGCAGTCCTAACATCTTAGTTGTAACGCTAATGCTACGATAAAAAACGTATGCATTTGTTTTATTAACTGTTGGGCTATGTCCTCAGTGTAATGGAAATGCTTATTGTTATCATTGATGAATGCAGTACATTTGACTTATTTTGGGTCATTTTTGCTTGTCATAAGTAACCCTAAGCTTTTATTTTAGATATGGTTAAGCAACCTCCAGCGAACACAGATAATTTGTAAGTCTTTCATGTGATGAATTTCATTTTGCTGTAATATATTAATGAAATGGAAGTATTAAATTGCTTTGCGTGGTACTTCTCCATCGCCAGAAAGAGCTTTAGACACATACATAATAAGAGTTCATTATCATGTTCCAATATAATTGTGAATTGAATCTTAGATTGGTGTTTGCACGAGTAAACTTAAACCTTTGAGAAGGGTTACTAAATATTGCCCTAAATAAACGCATATTCAGATACTTTTTAAATTATTATTACAACTGACAACGTCAATGACCGGATGTGTCGTAAAATAGCAGCAGTGGTAGCCATTTTGTCTGATTGAATCCTGACATAATTTCAATGTTTATATATTTCGTATTTCCTCCTCATCGCAGACAATGAAAATCTCTATATGTACATGTCATATGACACTAATAACAGTAACTGAATATCAGGTCATTCATATGATCTTTAATTCCAATTCGTTTCTGATCAAAAACTGTTTTCTTTCTGACAATAAACAATTTCAACAAAGTTATTACAATATAAGAGGAAATAATAATGGACAGACGAAAAATAGATTCTTTATAAAATGTGTAAAGACTATCGACAATTTTGGTCGAAAAGAGAATAATAACACTTAACATTATATATCAATCCATTTCAGATTCATCAAAGTTATCCCACCCATTGTGTCTGTTTTTATAGTCCTTCTTATTGCTGCATATCTTATAAAAAGGAGATTCAGTGGTAAGTTAAACAGGAACGGGTTTGTTTATTAACCTTTATTTACAAATCACGTTTTGTGCCTATGTGACAGGTAAAAATTTTCGAATCAATTCCATGATACTATCCAATCGAACATACTTTAATCAATGAAATCTGTCCATTCCATTCAATATACAAAAGAAGAATGGACTTACTTTTTATTTGGGGGGAAAACCGTTAAAGTGAACAGTCGAGCAAGGATGGCTAAAGTCGGTAAAAATGGTGTGAATCTATCCAGTATAATCCTTATGAAATAGAAATAGAATATCTCTCGTCAAAATCTGTCTACGTACGAAGAAATTAATTTTAAGTATAGGAATCCTAAAACGTCCTCCCGGCTGACTAAATCGGTGGTTACATTTCCACGCAGCCTCGCTTTCAATGCTTCAACTTTTATTTATTTCAATGGTCAGAACTGGGAAATGTAAGCAGAACTAGACCATCGTATTAATATGTGAGAACTTTTGGAAGGCCAATGAACGCATTTAGACTGGTTTTCTTTGCCCGACTTTTTACTTTAAATATATAAAATAATTGTTTGATAAGCCTAATATCTGCACAAGTCCGTGGAATAAGAATTGTTTTTTTCATGACAGACAAGCCGAGTGAAGAAATAAATGTAGTGGAAGAAGGAAAACCAGAGGTTGATGCAGAGGAAGGTGTGTAGTCAACTTTCTCTCTCGACTTTTTAGCAAAAACCAAAAACAAAACAAAATCATCTAAAACATAGGATAACTTATTACGAAAACGTCACACGTAACGATATTACTTATTTTGTTACTGTGTTTGTGTTAATACCTGATTGGTTCTGAATGGCCATGCACACCATGACAAACTAATTGTGGTCTCTAAGGTTTGGAAAGGTGAAAAGTAATACTGAAGTGAACTAGATAATCTATTTCAATTCATTTAAATAATTTATCTATATGTTTGATAAAATGTCGGTAGCAATCTTATGATTGGATCACATTCGAATGTATTACCATCGTTTCAACATTAATCTTTTGTTTTGTGAACCTTCATATCATATTTTTTATTTCTTTTTTTTTATTTTAGAGGCTGCCAAGGTTGATGCCTTAGGGTCAGCCTTCAAAAATATAAACAAATGTCCCCACACAGGAGGGCTCTATCACTTAAATACATGTAATATATGACTAATCACATTCATTCCAAAAAACCAAAAAACAAAAACAAAAATCACTTTCACTCAACCTTTCATCGTCTTTCAAAAATTAATCTTTTATTTGATAGATAAATAAATTGAAATTAAAAGAACTGTGCAGAAAAAACCAAATCAGCTTATAAATGTTTCATTATTAATCAAAGAGTTTTTGTAATTTTCAAAATCTAATTGCCTCGATTCTCAAAGGTGCCATATGGAAAAGACCTCTATTGCTTGCAGATTTGTTCATAATCGAATTTTAAGAATTTTTTGAAAAGGTTCATTTCTAACACTTTGCAGAGATGTGAAATTCACCCTACTTACTTTAACAACAGTTTTAGCTATATCAAGTTAATGTTTGCTGTAAATCTTTTCTAGGTTCACTGAGATGAAAATGAGAAGCATTATAGAGTGAAATTATAATTCATTGGTTTTAATTTCACATTAGAGTGAATATAAGTGATTTGGATTTTTAGCAAGAAATGCTGAACAATAACATATTTTGTAACTGGTGAAAAAATCAAGGACGTTTACCCCCTATGTTAAGGATGGTTTTAGAAATAACAACTTGTTTTCTGTTTAAACCGCAAAGGACTATCAAAAAATGTTAAAAATGGTAGTTTCATCTTCAAATAGCTATATTTGATTCATAATAGCGCAAAATCAAACAAACCGCCATATTATTTTCATTACATTTTTAACCTCTGTATAAATTCCTATTTCCAAAAATCTGTATTAGAAAAAAATACTTAGTCATCAGAAACAATTTGCCTATTCACCTGAGCAGATCCTTAAACAGCTTTATTATGTCAACAATATCGTTTTACTTGGATTGTCAAGAGGAGGATAGCAAGTACAGTAAACAGCCTTTGTCTTTATTCTACCTATCTCGAGCATACACACTTTCTTTTCTTTTTCTGAATTATTCTTATGTAAACTGCGGAAATGAAGATCTTTTGTAATATTGAATAATACTCTTATGGTTTATATTTTTTCAATTCAGCAACTAATCTTGGTATGAATGAACTGCAAACACTCAATCTAGTCGCTGAAGGTGGGTAGAATATAGATACATATGTATTCAATATGTTTGCCGTGTTTTACATGTATGTAACATATATTTTTTCATTTTCATAAAACAATGTAGCAGGGCTTGTAAGTAGTTTGTGGGGAAAATTATGGTGTCGTAGTCCTGTGCTAGGTGTAAGAGTGCGTGTGTGTCTTGTCCAAGTGTAGCAGTAGTGTATGTTATGTCATTATATCGAGCGCCTGTGTTGTGTTCCGTCTTTTATTGGTCGATCATGCATGTGTTGTTACTGTCGGGTATATAGAGGGATGTTCTGTCCATTTCAAGGCGGTGTGTTGAAGGATTAAGTTCCTGAGCCTAATAGGTTTTAGAGGTGGGTAGTAGTAAGCAGAAAGGGGCATGTTCCTAATCATAGTATGGTAGAGTTTAAGGTGGGGTGTGGAGAGGCTGACGGGGGATATTTTGTAAATGTATGTGTTAGTCTCGTTGTTGTTGGGCCCTGTATATCTTGTCTAGTACATCGTATTAATAAATCATTATTGTTACATATTGTAAGTCTTATACAAACTGGACCCGTCTCGGTCCTGTTACAACAAATTAAAATATTTGAACAGTTTGTGATAAAATTAATTTCATAAAACGTATTTATTTACACTTGGCCTACACCCTGATATAAAACAACAACTGCCTTGCAGGTATAGGGCGTTAGAATTGCGCCTGATGTCCCTATTGCATGATCGTAAAACACAACAAAATTAATGATATATTCTCTTCTTTCTATTTGATTTTCGTCTTCCTAATGTCTTCCATGACGCCACCTCACGTTTACGCTTCGGTTGACCACTTGCCCCTGTTAGATAGGCTCTATTATATGTCCCCTGGCTGTGACACACCATATTCGATGAATAATGGTAGTTTCTGCTCCTGCTTAGCGCTTAGCATAACAGGAGTGGGACGACTGGTTTGCCCGTTGTCAGTATAAAGTGATCGTGTGTGGTGTACTTGTTTGGTGTCTTCGGAGACACGCTTCACAAGGATAGCACCATTCCTTATTAGAAGTCTAAAAGGAGACAAAGGAGACACAACATGAGTACACCGCAGTCTCCCAAATTATGCACCAAGCATTTCACACACGCAACACATCGCATATATGGGCGTCCAAAAATGACCCTGATTGTTAATAGGACGTTAATTTTATCAAGCAAACAAATCAATCAATTTACGACGGTATTATAGTAACACTGACCCCGCTCGCTATGTTCTTTTGGTTTTTGTTTTTGTTTTGTTGTTGTTATTTTTTTCAATTTTTATTTTATTCCAGTAATGATCCAATAACCTATTCGTTACACTCATTCCTTATACATTTATATTTTAGCATTAACTGAAAATTGTTCCAAGGGAGACAATGGTAAGTGTTTGCGAGATTATTTCGACATGTCAACTGTTTTAATGCCGTATAAATAAATATTTATTCAAACATGTAAAGCATACAACACAAATTTTAAAATAACAAACACATTTTCCTAACTCTTTGTATAAATATATCACTCAATAATATAAATTTCTGCACAAATTTAAAGGTATCTGAAGCGTTGGCAAGAGAAACATTATTTCTAAGGTATGGTTAACATTTAAAGTATCAAAATACAAATGTATTAAATTTAGTGTAGAATTTGATTCATTATTTGCAGTTTAAAGAACGCTTCAGCAGTATATTTATTCTTTATAATGCATATGCTGATAATTGCAACAGTTTGCACATTAGTTAATCACTTTATCTTTTATCCTCCATAGCTGACGAGACTGCTGAAAAAGAAACCCTAATAAAGTCTGCCAACGGTACGTACATAACGTACATTTTTTTTTGAAATCATTTTCAATTTATAGACAATACAGACAAAGGTAGAAAACAGTTTAACATGATAGCTGCGAAAACAAAATTCGTACCAACTTACATAAACATTCACATTCAGACTTTGACACACCCGCATGTACACACAATAACTCCTATATACATGTACCTCAGAATTTACATTATTACATTCAATCAGAACTTTCCATACGCCCACATTCATTCAGACATATATATGGCAATTAGAAGAGGCAGAGAAGATATATTGAACAGGGAATAGTTGTATAGGTAGATAGAGACGAGATGTGGATTATATGTACGAAGAAAATGTATTACATTATGTATTACAAGAGTTCAGATATCCAGTTGAAGAAAAGCTTCCAACTAGTTTTTTTTTTAATTTTGTTTTCAAAAATTATTTTGAACATATGATATGTATTTATGAGTATATTGATATTCTTTGCTACTTTTTGCCAATGCATTTATATTTAAGGTTTTATGAAAACATCTTAAACATCTGTAAATGTACTGTTAATGATTAGATTTATAACATCATCTTCTGATGCATTGATATTGTTAGTTGTAAGACCAAGAAGAATATAATGGATATCTTTATGTTTAGTTCACCTTGCCCGAAGGGCCTGTGAAAGTATGTCATTTTAAAATCAATCTACTTCTTTTGGAATTAACAGATTTGATTCTGATTTGGTCTGAAGCTTATAAGGGTGAAGTGTAACCAATTTTGCATAAACGCGGGTCTTGCCCCCCAGGGGTTTGAGGGGTGGGGCCAAATATTGGAAAGAAAGCATTTTTTCGAAATCAGGTGAGCAATACAGGCCCAATGAACGTCTTGTATTTTTTAAATAACGTTCTTATTTCTTCAACTTTGCAATGATTTATACGCATACAAACTACTGTTGTTTGCTGTATACATAAACAGAGACCCGATACCTATTCAGATTAGTTGTAAATATAATTTATTATGAGTGTTGATTATGTATAACTGAGAAAAGATGCATTTATGTATGTATTGTTGACGGGATTTTATGTTATTTTGTGTATAAAACACGCATAAGGATCTTAAACATTATTGATTGATAGTTCACACTATTACTGACGGCTTAATTGGCAATCTGGCATTCGAAAAAGCAGATTCGTGCACAAGCATAGGATGTGGATAAATAGCTAGCGATTCATTAGCTGACTTGAACGATAAGCTACAATTTTTCATGTTTTAATATTCAAGAGAATCCACATGTGTATTGAACAATATAACACTGTTTGAAATATTTGGGGGATGCTGCAATGCTGTCTAAACACAGAAAAACAATTTATGTTTAAATGTACTATAATCCTCCGTTTGCATATTGCAGAGTTAGCTCCCTCGCTGGCCTTGCGGGAATTTATCGATTGTTACATCATTATTTTGTGAGCGCAATTTACGTTGTTTTCTCCGAAAATATAACGTTACGCTCGAAAACACATGACGTCACAATCAGTATCCACAAGGGTAGATAACTGCAAAATGTAAATACAGAAAAAAGTATAGTCATGTTGTAATATGCACTTATGAATCATAAATTATGATTAGGACAAAATCAGTTTTTGTAATGGAATGATGAAAGAAAAGTTGTCCCACTTGCTAATTTATTATTTTTCATTTTATCTTCAGATGGTGCTAAAACTGACGGACGAGGTAGGTTTCTGTTTTTTTCGTCTCATCTATTTGAAAACATTAAAAATAAATAAATATGTATATGCGTTAAAAGATATTTGAGCGAATCCTGGTTTCCGCTTGCATGTTTGCTGCATCTTTATGATAAATATATTTTTTCGAAATGGAATGATAATTCAACAGTTCTTCGTCAATAATTTATTTGTGTTTGTAAATTGACACGGAACATCTTATTTTTACACCTCACCTTTTTTTTATTATACTCTTTCTTGTTCTGTTGACGGCACAGATTTTAGCCCATTATCATCAGATGGTGGGTTATTCAAATCGCCTTTCGTCCTTGGTCCGTCCGTCCTTCCGTCCGTCCGTTAACAATTCTTGTCATCGCTATTTCTCCGAAAGCACTAAAGGACTGTATTTCAAATTTCATATGTAGGTTCCCCTAGGGCCCCTAGTTGTGCATACATGTATTGCATTTTGGGACCATCTTGGATTTTGATAGTCAAAATTTGTTACCGCTATTTCTTAAAAAATTTCTGAAGGTATCTTTCTCAAATTTTATATTTAGATTTCCCTATGGCCCTCGTTGTGCATATTGCATTTTGAGACCTATCGGTGAACAAGATGGCCAACATGCGGCCATCTTGGATTTTGAAAGTTAAAGTATATTACCACTATTTCTCAGAAAGTACTGAAGGGATCTTTCTCAAATTTCATATATAGGTTCCCCTAGGACCTTAGTTGTGCACATTTCATTTTGAAACTAATCGGTGAACAAGATGGCTGCCATCTTGGATTTTCTAGTGAAATTTTGTTACCGTTATTTCTCAGAAGGCACTAAAGGTATCTTTCTAAAATTTCATATTTAGGTTTCTCTGGGGCCCTAGTTGTGCATATTGCAAATTGAGACTGATCCCTCGACAAGATGGCCGACCGTCCACCATCTTGTATTTTAGAAGTTGAAGTTTGTTACCACTATTTCTCAAAAAAGAATTGAAGACAGCACGCAATCTTGGATTTAGATAATTAAAGTTTGTTGCCGCTGTTTCTCAGAAAGCACTGAAGGGATCTGTCCCAAATTTCATAAGTCGGTTCCACTAGGGCCCTAGTTTTGCATATTGCATTTGGTACCTGATCGGTCAACAAGATTGGTATGAAATTACTGAAGAAATATCTCTCAAATTCCATGCGTAGGTTCCCCTAAGGCCCTATTTGTGTAAAGTACCTTTGGGACTGATCGGTCAACAAGATGCCCAACCGACCGTCATCTTGGATTTCACCACTGTTTCTCAGAAAGTTATGAAGCGATCTGTCTTAAATTTCAAATGTAGTATGTTTGGAAACGTTTGAAAAGCAGGGAAAGGTCCCTCTTTCCATTGTCAGACATATATCATTCTTTGGTGGGCGCCAAGAACCCTCTGGGATCTCTTGTTATTTTTCAGGACTTGCTATTTGTCATCCAGAGGATACCTAGACTCGAAGCGGATACATTTATATTGTCAATACACAAGTTTGAATGAGCAATTCAAATATTGCATTTTGGAAACGATCCATCAAAAAGACGGCCAACAGGCAGCAATTGGATTTTGATATTTAAAGTTTAAAAAAAATATATATATATCCCTCTTTCCATTGTCAGACATAGATCATTCTTTGATAGGTGCCAAGATCCCTCGAGGATCTCTTGTGCTATACTGTCATCAGTAATTTCTAAACCCTGGTTAATACTAGCAATATATCGCTCGGCTAGAGAGAACTTCACTATAACTCGATCGGTTGAGCGTCTAGTAAAATGTCTAGTTGGCTAGTAACCCAGAGGTCCCGAGTTCAATCCCTGGTAGAGGTAGCGTTTAAATCTATTAAAGTGCCTACTCTGTTGCATTGGCGTCCATGTAGGGACACTCAACGATACCCGCGGAGGAATCTCTGTGACCCTTTGAAACCTGAGGACGAGATCATTTCTGGAGGGGAGTATGTAACTCTAGTCAGTACTAGCCGCAATATATCTCGGGACCCAAGTTCGATCACTGACAGACGAAGTGATGTTGTGTAAAAGTGTGTGATACATTTAAAATAATAAATTATCATCATTGTTATTATTGTTATGTAATCGTACAAACCTAGATAATGGTATTCTGTATTTCGTTTTTGTGTGCGTAATGACTTGCCTGGCTACAATTACAAATCTACTTGTGTTGTAAACAAAACTTCCACGTATATCTCATATTCATACAACAGCCAACTCTTTTGTTACCTCTATTTGTGTGTGATTGAATGTGTCCCGTTTGCGTTAGAACCCTGCACAGTATATACATGAAAATAATTTTCTTTCATAAAACTTTTATCTTCCGTGTCCAAAAACTCGAATTTTAAGCTTTCTGTTATGTTTTAGCCGAACATATCTTTATAATTATGAAGTTATACCTGTATTTACTTTAACGAATTCACGTACTGTCCTCAAACGTTATAATCCACTTGTACAATTAAGAATATAATTTAACCACCACGAATGCAACAGCTTGTTAGATGTTACATTCAATTACCAGTACGATTTAACACAAGTACAAGAAAATATTTTGAAGTCAAATGCCCCAATTATACCTAAAAGTGTTTAATTACAACTAGTTATAACTGCGTAATCGATTTCAACTGCTTATACATTTTATGATTATCGTCCCAGATGGTATAGTACGGAAATAGTATTATCACATAACTGGCTCGTCTAGTCATATCATACGGCCATATCATAAATATCGTAAGATACACGTGTAATAACACAATTATGACGTCACATGTAGTTTTGACATCATAAATTATATATGACGTCGTATTGTCATAGTAGACGGAAAAGTTACACCCTAACCGGATATTTACTGTTTTATATAAATAAAAGACAAAATTAAAAGTTTCACTTACATTTCTATTGATAAACGTTGTATGATTAATATAATCTTATACTCGTGACTATATGATACGAAATTTATTAAACTCATTAAATAATTTGACATGCCAATTATTGAACTCGTATGATAGATTTCATATTACATGGCCACCCGGGTAAGATCCTCTATATATCAATTTAATAAAAACACTAATTCTGTGTTTTATGTTCTGTTGAGATCAGTATTAAAGATATGAGATATACAAATAGCAACCTCGGATGCAGCTGTTTGTGAATCTAACATTGTAATGACTAGAAATGTATTGCATTAAGGAAAGAACCATTTTGGTCAAGTCTTTTATCGAGAAAATCGACGTTTATACTATGGTGATGTCACAAGCTGTATTAATAACAAACGATATTTCTTTCTCCCATATTTGACAGGGTTTTCCCACGGTTGATAGGGAAAAAGACAGGGTAGGGAAAAGACAGCTCACACGCGCTAGACAATGACGTGACGTTATCATTACATGCAGTGACTATTGTCGGTGACGTCATTAATTTTTACGCATTTCGAAGTTCTTATGATGGCTTTGGAAATGTTTCTATTTAACTATGTTTTCGTAATGTTTCAAAAAGTATGGAAGAAAACGAATCAAATATGGGCTTGTCAAGTGAACAGGGATATCTCAACCCTCGTAAAAGATTTTGGCCGTCAACCCTGGGCAAGCCTCGGGTTGACAAGCAAATGTTTTCACCCGGGCTAGATTTCCCTGTCCACTTGACAGATCCATGTTTGATTCTTTTTCTCCCATACTTAGTAGAAAAAATGATGATGTGAGCTGTCTACACCCCCTCCCCCTTGTGTAAGATAGAGATATCTTTTTCTCCTATACTTCACAGGGATATCCCGTGGTTGCTAGGGAAAAGATATCTCTATCTTACACAGGGGGTATAAGAGCTCACATTCGCTAGAAAATAACGTGACGTCATCAATACATGCGGCGTAACTGCGGCGCGCATTGTAGATGACGGCATCAATTTTGACGCATAACGACGTTCCTGCGATAATGGCGCGATGAAAAACCTGGAATTCAAGTGGAATTTCATCATTCTTTTACAAAGTATGGGAGAAAAAGAATCAAACATGGGTCTGTGAAGTGGACAAGGATATCTCAACCCGAGTAAAAAAATTTGGCCGTCAACCAACGGCAAGCCTCGGGTTGACCGGCCAAAATCTTTCACTCTGGTTGAGATATCCCTGTCCACTTCACAGACCCATGTAAGGTTATATTAATCTTTTCCTAGCAATCATGGGATATCCCTGTGAAGTATGGGAGAAAATTGTGTCCATTTTAACAAACATACCCTAAATATAATATATTCATATACTACATGTCTACACCGGACAATTTTCAAGGGTCAGAAGTATTAAGAGTATAGAAAATAAAATGAATGATGGATGTAAGTAATCATCATTAAATCGTAATTTTTCAACAACAACAAATGTTCACGCATTATTGTGTAAAACATATCGAATCATTTTGTATATATTAAGATTTTATATGGAGGCGAGTGTTAACCAGGATGATATATTACTAAGTTATCTTGTATTCTAAGTTATAAACAATACATGTGATAAGTTATGGTCCTGATATCTAGCTATACAACATTATATATCCCTGAGATTCGTATAAAGAAAGCAAAGATATTATCAACGTACATTATAGATACCTACTCAAGAGTTTTTTGTTATGAAGATAAATAGCATGAACAACTATGAACAACAATAATATATGATGACTAATGGGTTCATAAGAATACGTGTTTTTACTTTCGTTTTTAAAATGGGGAACCCCCTACGCCAACCACTTAATACAATCCTTTCACTTGGTTAACTTCCCGTGCTAGTCACACATCACTACCTACGTTTTGCAAGGTGAAGGCCTATTTTGTTTGAGTTCTATAAATATATCGTTTGTAAATACCCAGCGAAACAACATACGTTTCTTCTGTAATCAAACAAACCAGACTTGACGGAGAAAAAGGAAGCGGCAGCAAGTTACAGAATGTCGTTTAGCATCAGTAACACATCGACCATGTCTCCTCTGGAGCCGGCAGCAATCCTTCTATTGGACAACGTATCGCTGGTTCTTTCTGGCACAAGTAGTTGTCTTTCAATTCTTGGTGCTATCGTGATATTTTTGACGTATAATGTAGAAGTTCGAAACGCAAGGATTAGACAAACACGACGTCTTTTGATGTATTTGACAGTCGCGGATACCATGACTGCCATAGGCATCTTGATTGGCACTATCAGATATGCATTGATTCATCAACAGAAGAGAGCTATCAATTTCACAGAACATGAACAATTGTGTAGGAATCCCGATGAAATGTGTGTGGCACAGAGCATGATCACAACCTTTTCTGGTATGGCGTCACTGTTTTGGTCCTTAGTGATCGGAATTCATCTGATTGTCAGCCTTCGACCAACATTCGCTGTGACCGATCCAGAGAGACCATGGAGTGAACTCAAGGCACATGTCATATGTTGGGGATTACCAGGTAAGTTTCAGTGTGAGTGTTTCTGGTATCTTAAAGAGACAAAATTCTTTACGTTTTAGATATACTGATGAATGTTTCAACTTGTTTAAGTGTGCATACATATGATGTATAAAAAAATCAAGGGTTAGTTCACCACACACGTCGTTATATGTGAGTGTTGTAGTCTTGATGTAGTTCTATACAGGTAAAAGTAGTATATGTAATCGTACATACATTTTCAATACAAGAACGTAAACAATTCGTGCAGATATTACTTAGTTCAGATGTGTTATGGGGTTGACCCCGAGGAGTTACATGGTATCAATAGATATATCCATAAACTCAGAAGTGACAAGTTATACAATGCATACGTATAATTCTTATCAATCCCATTATTGATCTTACATATCTAAAAAGAACTATTTTATTGCATGTTTTATTGTGATTTTCTTTTAAGGTAATCAGAAATCTTAACACAGGATTTTAGTGCAAAACTATTGATTGTGTTTATTTTCATCAGAGAAACATTTTAAGTGAATTATTACATAAATGTATTTTGTTTAAATCAACATCACAAGATTAAAAAAAAACACTTACTCTCAGTCAAATCCTTATGGAAGTTATATTTTAACGGTTTTTATTGTAATTGAATTGTTAGCAGTTCATTAATGGGTTGGCTGTTACTCGAAACTGACTAAAAAATATGGCGGCAAATTCGTAAAACGTTTTTAGTTTATCTGAAGTCCAGAACAACAGCAATTGCTATTAACACAATAAAAGATCTCAACTATCATATAGACTACATCATTTAACTTTTATTACACCTAAGGTGCCACTAATTTTAACAAATGTGTTTGCGTTTACTTATCTGCAGTCACACGGGTCGCCATTTCCATTGTTCAAATTCTATTAATATGTTATTTTTGCGTTTTTCATTTTCAAAAGATGCTCCACCGCTGACAGAGCTTAAATGATATCCATCATTTGAACAATAATTGGTGTTTAATTATATATATATATATGTCTAATTAACACAAAAAATGATATAAAAGAATTTATTTTGCCTTTGGTGCATGTGCAATCAGTACTTCATTCCATATAGGATATAGTGCCACGGATTTTTTTCGGGATGCAATTAATTATTTTTCATACTTTTTATTTGAATTAAAATTAGAAGCTCAAACTTTTCAATGGTGTAAAGTAAGTAACTTTTGTAACTGAAGAAAAATACTAAATCATCTGCTCCGATTTTGGATAGTGGAAAAATACCATTTGTCAGCGGTGGAGCATCTTTAAGGAAATAACTAAACGTTGCCATGTGTTGCTATTTACTTACTCTTCTTCTTTTGTAAACTATCACCAAATATTTATGCCCCGAGGTTTATAACTCAAATTAACTTCACATGCAGGGGCTATTACGATGGCTGCACTGTCTTATAACATGCTAGGGGAAAACTTCAGTATCGGGACGGGTCCGTGGTGTTGGATCAAGGTGTGTTTTGAAGACCCGGCGTTACCTTATTTATGGATGACCCTTGCCGGAAGAGGATGGGATGTTATTATATACGTCACGAGTATGGTATTCTTTGTCCTGCTGGTGTTTTACCTTCGAAGGAGAGTAAGTACTAATACATCTATGATATCAATAAATTGCACGTATCCATATGTTACCGCAATAAGATGCGATGCTATTGACAATGAGATGATCATGCCGTCAAGATTTCAAACTAACAAGTAAACTATCTGTTGTTCTCTCAGTTGTTGATGAAACGTCTCTAAGAATGGTACATGTACCAGGTTTATTAAACACGTTCCAAGTTTTCAATATTTCGTAAATATAATCACAATTAGCGTGCAATGCAATGAACACTCAACTCAAGTTAACATAAATGTAACTTGTTTGAATTTAGCATCAATCTAAGAGACTCCGTGTGGTTAAATGAGCTCATGCTTGTCTTTGTAAAAGTATTATAAGTGCGACCGAAGGAATGTTGAAAGATTATATATTGATGATTACTGTGAAAACGCGATTATTTGTACCAGTCTCGTGCTTTGGTATGTTAATAAGCATTTAAAATCTAAACATTTTTCAAATGTCAATTTCGGAATACAAGATTTTTTCTATGAAGAATAGTGAATCTTTTGGATAAGTCACAATAGAAAAATGGGAAATTGAAAAATATATGTACTTATAACATTGTTATTACATCAAGTAGAAAGAACATACAAGTTTTTTTTGTGATAACCGTAAATTCAATGAGTACTTAGTATCAGTGAAAGGGAATATGATTCCAATATAGTTTATTTGAATGAAATGTCATCGGAAAAGGAGAATGGTAATCGTAGACAGTCATATTGTTGGACAGGTTGAGCTTTAAAGCCAACAGCTCATCCATTTTCAACATCTTCCCGGAGTAATATAGTCCATATTTGGTGATATTTAAAAATGACGTTATTTCAAATCAAGTTATACGTGTTAAAATTATCTTGATATGCGTGTCTAAGGAAACTAGATAAAGATTGTTCTTGTACACTTTGACAGAATTTTTTAAAACAGATAATTTAATATATAATTTTTCGTTTCCATGTGACATGTGAAAAGTAATATTGGATACTCTATGTATGTTTCGATTTTGCATTACTTTTTAGTAATAAGAAATACGATTTAGTTGGAAATCCCTCCGTTCAAAGAATCATTACATGCAATGAAGAATTCGTGGAAAACGCTGAATTTCCGGAAGGGCTAATAAGTCAGTGTGCATCCTATACACATAAGCGAATCATATGTAAGACATTGTATGGGTTTATGAGGTCCATGTATACGGTCCCATTTTAGGTCTTCAAATAAAAATGACTCAAAGGTTAGTTTATCCGATTCACCTGATCTTCGGTCTATAAAGGCAGCAATACCTCTTGACCACCTCAACTTAGACTTAAGTCACGTGATTATTTCATTGGTTGCACATGCAGCGTTGAATAACATTCATATATGTCTACATACTTAAATAGGAGTAAAAATAACTGTCCATACTTAAAACTTTGTTTTCTTCCGTCTATTTATTATTATATATATATTATAACAATTTTATCCATGAGATGAATCTAACACCACAGAAAAAAAGACATGTCTAAATTTACTCATTTATTTTGTATTGCAGGGCTTCACCAGATCAGACCTACCAAGAAGGACTGAAAATCGCTTGAGGGTGGAAGATGCTAACTTTGTTTACCTGTGGCTTTTGACATATGTGTTAAAAATTTGGGGGACAGCAAGGTTCTGCATGGCAGTGGTAAACCAACAAACTTATAGTTCTCGTCTTCCTATTTTCCATGACGTCCACAAGTTCCTTCTATATATGCAGAGTTTCTTTGACGGCCTTCAGGCCTTCTCTAATTGCATACTATTTGTGTTCCTCGACAGGTCAATGCGGAATGGTATGATTGAACACTACAGATGTACGAGGGAGGGTAACCCTCTATTACAAACACATGCATACCAACGCCAATATGGCGCAACAGGTATATCTGCATCTATAAATACGGCCCGGACATGATGGTCTCATTGTTTATAAAAGATGAAAATGGAAAATAAGACCTGGATACGAAAACCTAAACATTACTGTGAGACAGGATGGTAGTAGTGTAATGCTAAACATTACTATGAGATAGGATTGTTACAGTGTAATACTGAACATTTTTGTGAGATGGGATGGTTACAGTGTAATACTAAACATTTCTGTGAGATAGGATGGTTACAGTGTAATACTAAACATTTCTGTGAGATAGGATGGTTACAGTGTAATACTAAACATTTCTGTGAGATAGGATGGTTACAGTGTAATACTAAACATTACTGTGAGATAGGATGGTAACAGTGTAATACTAAACATTTCTGTGAGATAGGATGGTTACAGTGTAATACTTAACATTTCTGTAAAATAGGATGGTTAGAGTGTAATACTTAACATTTCTGTGAGATAGAATGGTTACAGTGTAATACTTAACATTTCTGTAAAATAGGATGGTTACAGGGTGGCAATTAACATTTCTGTGAGATAAGATAGTTACAGTATAATACTAAACACTACTGTGAAATAGGATGGTCACAGTGTATTACTAAACATTACTGTGAGATAGGATGGTTACAATGTAATGCTAAACATTACTGTGAAATAGGATAGTCACAGTGTAATACTAAACATTTCAGTGACATTGGATGGTAATGGTACAGTGTAATACTAAACATTACTGTGAGATAGAATAGTTACAGTGTAATACTAAATATTACTGTGAGATAGGATGGTTACAGTGTAATACTAAACATTACTGTGAGATAGGATGGTTACAGTGTAATACTAAACATTACTGTGAGATAGGATGGTTACAGTGTAATACTAAACATTTCTGTGAGATAGGATGGTTACAGTGTAATACTAAACATTACTGTGAGATAGGATAGTTACAGTGTAATACTAAACATTACTGTGAGATAGGATAGTTACAGTGTAATACTAAACATTACTGTGAGATAGGATAGTTACAGTGTAATACTAAACATTACTGTGCCATAGGATGGTTACAGTGTAATACTAAACATTACTGTGCCATTGGATGGTTACAGTGTAATACTAAACATTACTGTGCCATTGGATGGTTACAGTGTAATACTAAACATTACTGTGAGATAGGATAGTCACAGTGTAATACTAAACATTTCTGTGAGATAGGATGGTTACAGTGTAATACTAAACATTACTGTGCCATTGGATGGTTACAGTGTAATACTAAACATTACTGTGCCATTGGATGGTTACAGTGTAATACTAAACATTACTGTGAGATAGGATGGTTACAGTGTAATACTAAACATTTCTGTGAGATAGGATGGTTACAGTGTAATACTAAACATTTCTGTGACATAGGATGGTTACAGTGTAATACTAAACATTACTGTGAGATAGGATGGTTACAGTGTAATACTAAACATTACTGTGAGATAGGATGGTTACAGTGTAATACTAAACATTACTGTGAGATAGGATGGTTACAGTGTAATACTAAACATTTCTGTGAGATAGGATGGTTACAGTGTAATACTAAACATTTCTGTGAGATAGGATGGTTACAGTGTAATACTAAACATTACTGTGAGATAGGATGGTTACAGTGTAATACTAAACATAACTGTGAGATAGGACTGTTACAGTGTAATACTAAATATTACTGTGAAATAGAATGGTTACAGTGTAATATAAAATATTACTGTGAGATAGGATGGTTACAGTGTAATACTAAACATTACTGTGACATAGAATGGTTACAGTGTAATACTAAACATTTCTGTGACATTGGATGGTTACAGTGTAATACTAAACATTACTGTGAGATAGGATGGTTACAGTGTAATACTAAACATTACTGTGAGATAGGATGGTTACAGTGTAATACTAAACATTTCTGTGACATAGGATGGTTACAGTGTAATACTAAACATTACTGTGAGATAGGATGGTTACAGTGTAATACTAAACATTACTGTGACATAGAATGGTTAGAGTGTAAAACTTAACATTTCTGTGAGATAGGATGGTTACAGTGTAATACTAAACATTACTGTGAGATAGGATGGTTACAGTGTAATACTAAACATTACTGTGAGATAGGATGGTTACAGTGTAATACTAAACATTACTGTGAGATAGGATGGTTACAGTGTAATACTAAACATTACTGTGAGATAGGATAGTTACAGTGTAATACTAAACATTACTGTGAGATAGGATAGTTACAGTGTAATACTAAACATTACTGTGAGATAGGATGGTTACAGTGTAATACTAAACATTACTGTGAGACAGGATGGTAGCAGTGTAATACACAACATTACTGTGAGATAGAATAGTTACAGTGTAATACTAAATATTACTGTGAGATAGGATAATTACAGTGTAATACTAAATATTACTGTGAGATAGGATAGTTACAGTGTAATACTAAACATTACTGTGAGATAGGATGGTTACAGTGTAATACTAAACATTACTGTGAGATAGGATGGTTACAGTGTAATACTAAACATTACTGTGAGATAGGATAGTTACAGTGTAATACTAAACATTACTGTGACATAGGATGGTTACAGTGTAATACTAAACATTACTGTGAGATAGGATGGTTACAGTGTAATACTAAACATTACTGTGACATAGGATGGTTACAGTGTAATACTAAACATTTCTGTGACATAGGATGGTTACAGTGTAATATAAAACATTACTGTGAGATAGGATGGTTACAGTGTAATACTAAACATTACTGTGACATAGAATAGTTACAGTGTAATACTAAACATTACTGTGACATAGAATAGTTACAGTGTAATACTAAACATTACTGTGAGATAGGATGGTTACAGTGTAATATAAAACATTACTGTGAGATAGGATGGTTACAGTGTAATACTAAACATTACTGTGAGATAGGATTGTTACAGTGTAATACTAAACATAACTGTGAGATAGGATGGTTACAGTGTAATACTAAACATTACTGTGAGATAGGATGGTTACAGTGTAATACTAAACATTACTGTGAGATAGAATAGTTACAGTGTAATACTAAACATTACTGTGACATAGAATAGTTACAGTGTAATACTAAACATTACTGTGAGATAGAATAGTTACAGTGTAATACTAAATATTACTGTGAGATAGAATAGTTACAGTGTAATACTAAATATTACTGTGAGATAGGATAATTACAGTGTAATACTAAATATTACTGTGAGATAGGATGGTAGCAGTGTAATACTAAACATTACTGTGAGATAGAATAGTTACAGTGTAATACTAAATATTACTGTGAGGATAGGATAATTACAGTGTAATACTAAATATTACTGTGAGATAGGATAGTTACAGTGTAATACTAAACATTTACTGTGAGATAGGATGGTTACAGTGTAATACTAAACATTACTGTGAGATAGGTTAGTTACAGTGTAATACTAAATATTACTGTGAGATAGAATAGTTACAGTGTAATACTAAATATTACTGTGAGATAGGATAATTACAGTGTAATACTAAATATTACTGTGAGATAGGATAGTTACAGTGTAATACTAAACATTACTGTGAGATAGGATGGTTACAGTGTAATACTAAACATTACTGTGAGATAGGATAGTTACAGTGTAATACTAAATATTACTGTGAGATAGGTTAGTTACAGTGTAATACTAAATATTACTGTGAGATAGGATAGTTACAGTGTAATACTAAACATTACTGTGAGATAGGATTGTTACAGTGTAATACTAAACACTATTTTGATATAGGATAGTTACAATGCAATACTGAAATATTTCCCTTTACAAATTATATAGTAGATTTGACCCCATCCTAGGAGAAAAGCTGGGTCTCCATTACCATGCCATTCAAAACTATACCATTCTAGCTACGAAGGACATTTTATTCTACCACATTAGAGCATTGAATTTTGAAATTTTACAAAATTGTACCCCTTTTTGGCCCCTCTTACAGTCCACTTGGGGTTTGGGGTAATATAATTCACAATTATGATTTGCCTTTTTCCCTAGAAGGTTTGTGAAAAATGTCATTGAACTTGCTTGAGCAGTTTTGGAGGAGTGGAAAATATGAATTGTTTACGGACACACGACGACGGATAAATGGCGATAAGAATAGGTCACTTGAATTTATCTCCGGTGAATTAAGGCTAAACGGACATCGATTCCAAAATAAAATACATATCAAAGCATTGTGTTCCTGTCATCACTGTCCTACATATGAATCGTACATTCAAATCGTTCTTTGTTTTTTATTGTTTTTTAATCAATTAAATATTGCAAGTTCATTTTTATTTCATAATACTTGAAATACGTACCAAAATAACGACGATGCTAATACAGCAATATGCATGAGAACGTTAAAACAGAATAAGCGTATGGATGATAACCCCCGAAGTAGTAGCAGCAGTGACAGGACTGAAGTTAGTATACAAATAACAATATATAAGATAGAGAACAGTTTTACAATTTTGTTTTCACATTCTCTATTGTACAGTTAGATATAATTGTTCGTGATATATCGTGAGGTAGCTCGAATGCGACCCCCGATGTTTCACGAATGATTTATCACTTGTATACATCAATGCATTGCTATTGTTATAAGAGCTCTTGATCGCGAATGTATGAATTCGCGAATATGTTGCAAAATACGAAGGCGCTTTATATTTTAATATGCGACAATAAAGAGCTTTACTGTAGTATTATTAGTAATGGTTTTAAGATGATCACCATTAACGGTGTGTTAATATGGTGTAGTATTCAAAAGTCTTCAGTTGTTTTAATCATAGAGGAAACGACATAATGTTGATATGAGTGTTAAGACGTTGTATGTCCATAGTGATTAATTGTAGCTGTTTCAATATTGACGAATGACAAGCGATTGACTTTGAATAACTCATTTGGTTAGCTTACATCTGCACTTGATTGTATTAGCTATCATCCACTCGGGAAATACTGCGTTGTTTTGTGAAAACCCTAATTTTCTGTAATTTGATTGGTGTATATAGTAAAAGTGTTGCAATGGTGACCTTGTAGTGATTTTAATAAGATTAATGCGTTCAAGTGGATTCTATATAAACCTACGTTTGTGATATCATTGTCATACTTCCTGTCGTAAGGACCTAATAAACATACATGGATGGTGAGGTACTGCATGATCAAGTCACAGACAAAAAATAATACACGTGCATCCCTGGCCCACTACGTACGTACAATGTATACCTGCAGACCCCATTGTGTGGTATGAATAGCAAAATTCTGTCTTAGCCTTGTCTCATTTTCTACATTTCAGTTGCAAGTGTCTGAATTCTGTCTGTGGTCGAACTCTCAAAGTATCCTTATAACTTATCGTTACAAAACCATATTCATTGCATGTGAAATGTTTAGCATGACCCTGTCAGTATAATGTGACCGGGTGGGGGTGTTGCTTGGGGGTGGCATGCTTCAGTGATATAGCACTATAAAAAGGGCAATAGTTCCACTATACAAGAAGACATAACATGAATTTACCGCAGTCTCCCAAAACACGCACCTCACACAACATACACGCAACACACCGCATACATGGAAGGCCGTCCTTACATGACCATAGCTGTTAGTAGGATGTTAATTAATCAAACAAACAAACAAACAAGTTTAGCATGAGGGTTCGAGTGTCATGCGGGATTACAGTGTACGAATCTGATTGATCACACTTTATCTTCCACGTAGGAAATGATGAAGTAGTGATACGTTAACCTCTCCGCATATTTACATTTCTTACATATTTTGATTTTGCATAATAATTTTCTTTTTCGTTTTCTTTCATTTTACGATCAGGTCTTTGTCTTCCTTATCTTATTCAAAATTATATACATGATCATTCTATTGATGTCATGCATTACTATAAGACACATTAATGGATATGAAGGACAAGGCTAGGAATATTCTATCCGAGGGTCACAAAATGTTCTAAGACCACTTTCCCAAATCATTTGGGGGATGTAATGAAAAAAATGACGCCAATATACATAAAGATATTTTAAAATGATTCCTTTATTCTATCATTGCTTAATACATTACTACAAATCACATACAGACAAGCTTCTTACAGTAAGATAATTTTTTTCGAGGAGACTTCATTCGCGTTTTAATGCCAACTGATATTTTCACGGTGATTTAATTTCATGATTTACAGCTAAAATGCTTTATTGTAATAGTAGATTTTTTACGAGGTTTTAATTACACGATTAACAGGTAAAGCTCTATATAGATCAAGTAGAATTTTTTCATTATGATTTATTTTCGCGAATTCTGATCGACCTAAATACGCGAGAAAATAAGTCAAGGTCATTCATTTAAACAAACTTAACACTAACACGATAATGAGTTTAAAATCTACTTTGTTTGAGTGTTTCTTAAATTGTAGTTGGCAATCCTTACAATCCATTACATCAACGTGAGTCTTCTAGACAACTTTTAATAACTAACGAGTTGTAATGTGTGTGAAGATGTAGAAGAAAATAATACCTGTAAAAAAAGTAAAAAAAATTGTCATGATTACAGATGTAGCAGATAACTATAGAATACGAAATGGAACAGAACGCCCAATTACATTATATGACAGCATATAAATATTAAATGAACATATTTTTTTTTTTTTGTTATTTATTTATAGAATGCCAATTCATCTTTGGAAATATTCTAATAATATTAAACTGTGCTGTGTTCGATAAGGAAAAAAACCCACTTATACTGTTTTGTGTTTTGTCAATATCCGTTATTCTAGAAACATTATGTAAATCCATTTAATGAGATATTTATTTTAAACAGTATCTATTAAAATAAACAATGAAGATATACATACACATATACCAATACATACAGCTAGGATTGGAAAACAAGCTAAATGCTTATATCAATACCTCTCCTACTGTTTATGAGATATGTGTTAAGATAGATTCTTTATTAACAACATATGAATGCAGTCGACACTGTAACTTCAAGAAAGACTATACCACCTTTCATGTTTGTTGGTATTAGTTGTAACTCTCGGCCTAAAACAGACGAACTTCCAGACTTGACTGTAAAATAAAAAGCGCATCGTTAGAATGAAAACACGAAAGGCGCTCCTTTAAGGAGGAGAATGTTTGCATCGTTGGTCCCATTGTAGGTTTACAATGGTACTGAATTGGGAGTTCCTTATATTTTTTGTGATTTCGACTATAATCAGATATGATGATAATTCAATAACCATTATTAACTATCAATTTTCTGCACTTCCTGTGAAACAAATTGATTAAAAAATACTTAGAAAGAAACAGAAACTAAAAGTAAAATTTAAGGCCTTATTATCATAAGGATTTTATATAATTATACCTCATGTTTATAAGAGTGTCTGGATAAAACATCGTATAAAAATATAGTATTGCTCTCGTGCGCGTGCCTCCATGATGGTCACTCGTCTTTCACACGGAGTCATCTCCCCTTCCGATTGTAAAAATGACTGACAAAGCGTAAAACGACAATTTTTACTCATCGTGAAGTTTAGTAATAGTTGCACCTAATGTAGGTAATTGCGTATTTTCAGTATAATAAATAATGTATGATATGAGGGTTTATTTACCCCCAGATATAATAATACCTTCGGAAAATTCCTCGCAAAATATTACACCTTCGAGTAAATAAGTCTTTATCACACTGTCACCGGGGCCATAATGCATAATATCTGAAGATTGTATAAAACTAAGGTTAATATTTCCATACTTAGAAAAACACGTATATAGCCGACCAGCTATAATTCATCTGGAAAAAGTTGATATATCCACTTACCCATACTTGGATAAACACATATATATCCGACCAGTTCTAGTTTCGATACACAGAGATCAGTAACCCATCCAGCCATGCTGGGGTCTAACATCAAACAACCATATTCTGCGAATCCATAAGGCTCGCCGTCATTAAAGGAAAGGAAACCTGTGCCCGGATCTGTAGCATAATATGGTTTAATAACTAATTATGTATTTATGTTAGATATAGGCTCATTTGGCTGTTTATAGCCATATAGTCATAATTTTTGAATTATAATAAAATTCGCTCTCGAATTTTTTTCTTACAGGAAAAATAAACAATAATAATTTAATTTGTTACAATCATTTCTATTGGTTATATCTTCGAGGTTATTTTCCATAGACCGAGATAATTTTGCGTTAAGTATTTTCACGTCATATTTACAGAACATTTCCGCGAGACATTTTAAATGCGGCACACTCATTGACCAAACTGAACTATTGAATACGATACATGTATCAATGCGCCACAAACCAAATTAATTGTAAACATAAGTAAAATCATGGATATGTATGCCTAATTAGTACTTAAATTAAAAGCATAATTCTCAATAATTTTTGGGTTTATGAAGTCATAGACAAAACATGGAAGGGCATTCTTTTTCATAGACGCGAACGTCTATGAAGAATGCCATATTTATATAGAATACCATCGAAGCAAATATCAGAAACAGCACGTACCTTGGATCCACGAAACACCTGTCTCAAAGGCCCTTACTTGACCACCTAGCCAATAAAACGATACATTGGCTAGGTTACTATAGTCTAGGTTCCTGGCATGTGTGATGAGGACGGTATTAACTGTCGAGTCCGGAATACTGGCGAGCGTACCATTATTAGAGCGGCACCGGTCTGCCGCGTTAGTCCATGAGACTGCGTCTTGTGCAAAGTGGTAGCACTGAGAGTGTAAGAGTAAGACTTGGTTATCATCGTAGGTTTCAACGTGGCTACAAGTCACTGAAATAGGATTAACATTATTTGGTTTATTTTCTATTAATCGTTTAATATCAATAATAAGATGTATATACAGATATATATCTAGTTCCTCTCATATCAATATGTCCATAAAGTAAGTAAATAATGAAAAATCAAAACGACGTAAAATATTTGTTGCACGTACATGTAATCGTCTATTTAACAAACAAAACAGGCAATGAAGGAAATAATTATGTAAATACAGTGAATAACAGGGACGACATCTATAAGTGTAAGTTCAACAACCTTTTGCCGGGTATTGTGGATCTTTAAACAACAACAACAACAAAAGGACTATATCTGTAATACCTTATCAATAAGACGATGGTAATCAATTTACTAGTTTTCATTGATTTGTATGTCAAATGACACTCTTCAGCTATAAAATCTGACCAATGTTGATTCCCCAACTGTGGTAGTAAAGTGGTATTTTGAATATTTAGTGATATGTATTAAAGACAAAGTTGTTTTACCAGTTCAGTGATTTTGTTCGAGATACTCCGGTATTTATTGATGTCATAGTTGATAAAAGACTATATATCACAAACAGGCCAAATTAAACTACCCCGTTATTTTAAGCTGTTTCTCATTTAATAGTGTACGTTTGTATTTTTGCTACGATATTTGACGTTTTATTGGTATTTATAATATTAAAGGCCCGCTAATTTTCCAAAACTAATACTAAAACGTTTCCTCAAAACAATTGTAGCATAAGAAAATACATAAGATGACGTAACAATATCAAACAAATGCAACATTCCCTGCGTAATCTATGTTAACAGTGGAGAGTCATTTCGCGGTTGTGACGTAGGGAAACATAAGACGACCAGCGTAATGCAAATTTACTTTCATTTATTAAACAATCCAAAAGGTGATGATAGATTTAGTATTGACGCAAAGCTAATAACTAAGAATACAAAATCATCGATCTCGTTTTACGTTCCCATTTTAAAAATCCAAATCTGTTTCGGGAAGGTAGTATAGGTCTTTAAGGTGAATATGAATTTAAAGTGAATGTGATTGATACGTGTTCAACAACAATAAACTGTTATGAATGATGGACTTGTAACAAGGTAGATATAAACATAGATGTATATACAATACACTACATTTTAACACATACTTACATTCCCCGTGTACTATTGTAGCAGAACACACCAACAGCAGCAACAATATCCATGTCTGCATGAAGTCATGCTTGAACTTTGGCGTCATTCTCTTTTAAACAATAAAAAATCTCCGTAACTTTTTATTGTTTGCCTTCGACTGAATGCATCCGTCCCGGAACAAACAAATGTTTGTACAGTATACATATCACAGATGTTGCTTTCCTGTTGCTGATTCCGATCTCTAAAATACAGATATATACACACTAACAGTGACTGATATCGATACTACAATATGAGTATGTAATGAACACAAACTGTACAGTAAGCCCTAAATCTGTTATAAGAGTAGATATAGTTATAAAGAAAACCATAAGTTTTTAACAAAAGTCGATTTGATGAATAAAGTCATATATTTCCATTTGCTCGAGGCTAACACTATATAACCTTACAAACCAAAAAGGGAATTCATGAGATCATAATTCTTCTATAACTCCTGTTGGCATAGTGATTATTTAACATGTACATTATATGTATTATGATGTCGTATTTTTTGTGCATACTTGCGTGCTACCGGAATGGAAAAAGGAAACATTGTTCTATGTTATTTTCTACAATATTTGTATTTTAAAATGTTGATTACTCTAAAGATGGAACATATGGATTAAATTGTTGGAAGTGTACTGAGGATTTTATGTTTATGACGGTTTTTAGCACGAATGACGTAGGAGGTACTTATAACGTACCTCATAACAGCTTGGCTTTGCCTTCTTGGGGGATTTATAGTCCTATATTTCTCCCAGGATTGTAGACAAATTAATCATAACGCACTAACGCTAAGAAGGCAATTTAATGCTTAAGTATTAACATTTACTTACCATCTACATGTATACTACATAAACTAAGCAAGCCAAAGTGAAGTCTATGAGTGTATAAATGATACCCAAAACATGACCATTTTGACGTCACTAATGTTGACATGATAACGTCAATTGATCACTGTCAAATAGATATTCCATCTTGCGGGGTACAACCGCAATAAGATTCAATCGAGTTGTACAGTTGTATATAAAGCCATGAAACTGTACCGGAAGTTTACTTGATAATTTGAAAGAGTAACTTTGAACTGATTTATTGTACCCGTATGACATTCATTTCAATATGTACAATGTATGTTCTTGTAGAAGACTGTATTGTTATAAGATCGTCTTAGCTCATTGCGTGTTATACATATAATATATCTCAACCCAAGTCATACCAAAACTTATAATTGATCATACCTCTTTTGGCGATTGTTGAATTTATGAAACAGTACAAGGATCTTGATTTAGAAATCAAACTTGATGTTTCACAATACAATGTATATGTTCGTCAGGAGAATCATAGCTAGATTATATAGATCTTGGTATCAAAATGTAATCTTAGAAGAAAAAAATGTTAAATGCATTCCTTGTATGTAAATTTGAGATTTTATCTTTTTTATCACAAAAATGTACACAAAAATTTTGAGTAAATTTACAATGTAGTATGAAGTCTATCGTACGAAAATGCTGATAACATCTATTTCTGCTCAGCTAGAATGACACGTTATGTTCGAGTTCTTCCCCTTGCCACTCCTGTTAGTCATATATTGAACTCATCGGGTATTATCCCAAAAATGTATTCACTGAAGAGTTCCGAATACCCTGTAAGTGTCTGGATAGTGTTGAAAAGCTTAATGGATCTGCTGATGTCAGTACATGTTATATATTTCAGGTGATACGGAGTTCTGCTGATGTTAGTACATGTAATATGGGTTAGATGATATGGAGATCTGATGATGTTAGTACATGTAATATGGGTTAGATGATATGGAGATCTGATGATGTTAGTACATGTAATATGGGTTAGATGATATTGAGTTCTGCTGATGTTAGTACATGTAATATGGGTTAGATGATATAGAGATCTGCTGATGTTAGTACATGTGATATGGGTTAGATGACATATTATATGGATTAGATGATATTGAGTTCTGCTGATGTAAGAAGGGAGCTGGTTGTCCGGTAAGTCGATTACAGTGATCATCCTCATATAAATATGTCAATAGAGACCGTTCCATTCTCTTGATCCTGATGTATTGCCACACATTCGCTGACGAAATACTGTATAACTAATTCACAACGAAATTGATTTAAATACTGCGTTCGTTCCCATTTCTGACATAATATACACACTGCTCTATCCTTGTATCTGTTCACCCATTTAACACAAAGGGGTGTTCTAGTGTTACTGTTGTGTACATGAGTGGAATGTTAAACGCAGTGCATCACATTAAAACAGCTCCAGGTTTTTATCTGTTTGTGTGAAAACAGCTTTAAGTGAGAAGGTTGAGTCACAGGACGGTTCACCATCAAACAACGATTCTAACTAATACTGTCATCTCTTATACAGCCTATGCCACAAGAAAGGTTAGTGATATCGTGGTGATCGGGAACTGTTTACATAATGGAATACCGATTCGTGTGCTTGGCAGTGTTATTGCTCGTCATTCCGGATCAAGTTCAGGCAGGGAATATCTTAGTTCTGGCGTTTCCAGCATATAGTCACATCAAACCGTTACTGAACGTTGTCAATTCGCTTGCTAATACCTATAGACACAAATCAACTTTCGTCATGAATGAACAATTTGCGAAATTGATAAAAGAAGACTACTACACAAGTGTTGTAGTTCCAACACTATACAAAGATTTAACGGTTGATTCTACTGTGAGTCCTATGATTAAAGATGTGTGCAATCAAGGAGTGAAGGTGCATGTTTTGGAATTCCGCCGTATCCTCATCAATATGTATGATACTTTACTAGGAGACGAAGACTTAATTTCAGATCTACAGAATCGTAATTTTGACCTAGCTCTCATTGACAATACCATCCCTGGCTTCGTCGTTTTAGCATACAAGTTGGGAATTCCGTACGTAGAGGTTGGTCCAATGTACTTACCGGTACGGACAAGAGTACCGTTCATGCCATCAGTTCATCCTACCTTTAACTTACTTGGTTTCTTTAATGAAATGACTTTTATTCAACGACTTGCTAACTTGCTCGTGGCAATGCTAATTACAATCTCACCGAATCCATTATACCCATCCAACATGGTTGAGAGGTACGTGCCTGAAAAGCCAGATGTGTCTTTAGATGTTTTGCATAGACGCGCGGCGTTTCATCTCATAGACTCAGAGTTTATACTAGACTTCCCAAAGCCTATGTTACCAAATATGGAATTCGTTGGAGGACTGAGTACAGAAAAACCACAGCCACTGACACAAGAACTTGATTTGTTTATGGATTCAGCTACCACTGGAGTCATCATAGTCTCGTTTGGAAGTGTAGCAAAGACTCTTCCTGTCGATAGAATGATGAAACTCATCGGTGTATTTAAGAAAATCCAAAATGTGAAATTTGTTCTACGGTATGGTACCGACACCAACATAACTGGTAATGTGTTACTTATGCCATGGGTACCACAAAACGATCTGCTAGGACATCCTAAGACCGTGGCTTTCATCACGCATTGTGGGAATAGTGGTCTTTACGAGGGGCTGAACAACGCCGTACCAATGATAGGACTGCCTCTTTTTGGAGACCAATTCTTCAATTGTCGCAAAATGGCTTCCAAAGGATTTGGAATCGCCGCGGATTTCTGCTCCTTTACGGATTCGGAATTATCTAATATAATACAGGATATTCTTACTAATTCTACGTACAAAGAAACTATCAGAAAGGCGTCTAGAATATTCCATGGTCAGCAAGGTACACCCAGTGAGCGCGCAGCATTTTGGATAGATCACGTGATGGAACATGGCGGGGAGTATCTCCAGTCCCCTGAAGTTGATATGCCTATGTATAAATTTTACCTTATTGACGTCTTCCTTTGTATGACGTTTTGTATATTTGTAATGATAAAGTGTTGTTCCAGGTTGAGTAGGTATTGCCGTAAATCAAAAGTCAAAACAGATTAAATTTGTGACATCTGTGATGAAAGAAACATTTAAACAAGAAACATAGTATTGCGCCACCATGCCCACCTCCGCGTGCATGTTCGTTCCTCCAGGTCCGATCCTGTTCATCTCGAGGGAAGAGACATAAATCATTTGACGTGACATTTATATGTCTTATACATTTCTATTTTCACATTGAACGGATGTACAGAGCTAAGTGCGACAATTAAAAAAATCATTGCTGTCTTTCCTTTTTCTTTTAAAATTGAAATACACAATTCAGTTTCGGTGATCATGGAGCAATGTGAACGAAAAATCATTCATCTTTCGGTCCGATATTTTTCTTCTTAATATACATGTGATACTAATTATCTAATTACAAATACAGTGGAACCTCCCGAAACCGATCATGGTCGGTGCACATAATTTCGGCCGGTTTAGAGAGGGTTCGGTTTGGAGAAGTGAACCGAATACCGATCATTACGATCCGGATTTAATCGATCGGAAGTCGTTTTTTACACTAGTGTACCGCATGTATGCCTAGTGTTCGTTAAAACCGACCGATATTGATTGTTAATGTGAATGTTATCACAAAAGAGAGAATCATACGTTTAAAAGGAATGGATTACAACAATCTTGATTTTGTTACCGTTTTATAAACGTAGTTTAGTTAGTTAGTTGCGTGAATGTTCTTGTGGATGTTCTCGTCTGCACTAACCTACATACGGCCGATCGCTTCCGGTTACGTCAAGAATCAAATTAAATGGTCTAATTACACGATGATCAGTTGATGTCGGTCATTATATGACATAGTCATTTTCTAAAAACAATTACATGGCTTTGGCTTCTTCATACAGATAATTTACGACATATGTAAATAAAAAAACCCGTGTGATTTGAATACGAAACTATCTCTTTATTACTAGCTCTGCTTGTTTTCTTACAGTAAACAAACCGCGTGCACGTGGTAGACTTTTGTTAAATATCTAAACAATAGACATGATTAAATAATTTCACCACTATCTCGGGTATAATTACCGTGTACCTATAGCCTTCACATCTGTATACATGCCCCAGGACATGGCATGCGACAACTATTGTACAGGTACGTGTGTATTTCACGGTCGGTTGCTCAGACCTCAATGCAATCTATCGGTGTCGCTCAGGTAAGGCCGGTTTTCAGAAGTGTATTTTAGTTACATTTGACTATTCCGATCTCAAAATCGGTCCGGTATTCGGAATTGGGAGGGATCGGTTTTGGGAAGTTTTATATACTATTAATAAAGAGGAATTAATTCCGTACATGACATCCATGTTCGGTTTCTAGAGGTGATCGGTTTTGAGAAGGTTCGGTTTCGGGAGGTTCCACTGTAAATAGAAGTTTTATGAGTAAAATCATGTTCGGCAGTCCATTACTAACAATCAATGCAAGCGGTAAATTAACTCCAATGAGTGGAACAAAAATGCTGCTGTATATGGACATTAACTTGTCACTTTCTTAGCGCGTTGCTATTTACTATTTAATTGTTGCTAATTACACGTTTTATAGATGTGTCATATTCAGGCAGTGTTGAAGGACCAATTTAAAAAAAAAAATCATATGTTTTCACGTTTTCAAAACATCAACATATATTGTGTGAAAGCTTATCAAACGTTGTTGCAATTGAAATCTCGCCGCCACTGAGACGCGCGGCGTAATATGTATACAGAACACTTTCTTCACAAAGTGTTTAGACTTTATGACTAGATATTGTATACTTAGTATAGATCTTGCCAAAATATATTTACTTAATAATTCGCCACATTCATCTTAGGCAGTGATTCGTTCAATGCATATGTATGTTTTACACGATGGGCAGCACATGATCTATTCAGTTGATTTTATTGCAGTAGTTCCAATAAAATTTATACTAAAAAACCAGAAAACTTATAAGTGACATCATCAACAAAACAACAAAAATATGCACGATCTAAACCCAATTTGTACAGTACGCGTCAGGTGGATTTGTTCTAATCCACTCTCGGAATTACGAGTGTCACACGAGTGTAGTGGATTAATACAGTCAGTGTTATACTCGGGTGTTTACACCGACCGCCACCCGGTGGGAGGCGATGATTGTAGGGGATTAAGATCGTAAAATACAGGTTTGAAGACTCACAGCAGGAGACATGGTTAATGGCAGTGGGTTAGGGTTACATAAACTTACCTGTGACGATTCACAGAAACTGATCATGATACCTCTCAATATAAACTGTATCTCATATATATTATATATCTCTTATATAAGCCATTGTCTTTAAATCAATCCACATCTTGTCGCTGAACCATGATATCACGAATATACCATTTTAGATAAACCAATCTAGATACCACTGTATATGAATCTCGTTACAACGACAGCACAGATGTATATACCCTAAACTATTGAAATTAAGCTTATTTCAAATATAATCCTTCATTGAAAATAAGCATGTAAAGAACTGCTAGGAAAATGTTTTGAAGAAGAAAATAAACTGTACCCATTTTAGGCAATAAAACGCAATTTATGTATAAAAATATTCATGTGTAGAACAAGATCATCCGATTAATGGTAAAAATAAATAAAATGCATTTCTTACTCACAAGGTCGTAATTGAATGAGACTCAAAAAGAATTATTATAAGAGGAAGTTATTTTTGTATAAGTGAATACATGATTCTTCACAAAACTATTTGATAAGGAGCATGAACGTACCTAAACTAGTAAACTTATATAGAAATACATGTTCATACGATCATCATACATATATCGCATAATTAATATTTAATTAGTGAAATTCGATATATTCCAGAAAAGTATTAGCAGAAATTGAGATATGGCATAAGGACAGTAGATCTTGTATATACCATATTACAATATCAAATAAAATTATTGCTAAAATTTATATGTTTGTATTAAGTGTATACTTACAAATCTAAACACTTCTTAGTTTTCTCATTTAATCTGCGTACATATAAAAATTGTAAACAAATAGTAGCTAAATCGACGGAAAGATCGTCGTATATTTATGGATCGAATTCTAGATAAGTCGACCGTTACAGTATGGTGCCTCCAACTTCTTGCATGACCCTGGCTGTTAATAGAACATTCATTTATCAAAGTCAAGTAATAATATTGATTTTATGTTAAAAACATGAAGGTGTCTATAAGGCCCAAGATCTTCTTGTCGACCTTTTCTCATGAACCTCAATCAAATCTTATTGTTTTTTAAACGATATTCTCACAGCTTTTCACAGAGGATCGGACAGCAATTCATATGGGATCACATTCTGATGTCTTTTGAAATTGACCAATCAAATTACCAACAATTTCTTTATAGACAACGAAACAATTCGCAGATGCTGTCATAATTATTTTCTTTTTTTAAGTCAGTTCGCCCATTGAGCACACACAAAACCTACATGCATATGCATGTTGTGACAAAATGTCGTTTTCTGGAGATGTGTCTAGGTGGGAAAATGCATTTGAGTGAGACAGATATTTCATTTACTTTTCTGTCTGGGTTTTGTTTTTAACTCGTACGCACGAAACGGTGAACAATTAGGAATTTCAAATAGTGGTAACTGATTTGTGTTTTTGTGTGTTTTACGTATATCTATACATGTAATTTGTTTTATTAACACTGTATCATATATTACATTCCCGATTGTCATCGATTTATCCATACATACCCTGTATTGACAAACGAACTATTAAATGGCCATTTATATGTGTACAATTGATGATATGGGATAATTTTGAGTTGGCTCCCGCTAAAAATCACATTCACAGACCTTCACACATTCATTTAGTTAATGGAAATGTTTTACCATATTCCTTTTTATACTTACACTTTACATACACTTTACAATTCTTATAATTGTGTTTTACGAAATAATTTTTTTTTTTAACTTTTGTTTTTTATTCGTTTCTTGTCCAAAAAGATGAATTATAAACCGATAAATCCAAACATCTATCATCTGAATCAAATATGAATTCGGCGGTTAATGGCGCCATCTTGAAAAGTTCAAAATTTCGAAATTATAAAGAGTATGTACGCCACTACCTCCTGTTTCTTATTATATACATACCGAATAGGTAATAATGTAACAGAAACTATATCAGAGATGTTTCTAGCGTCCAGACTTAATGTTATCTGAATATACAGAAACATTGAAATGATACGTCCCATATAATTATCTACATGTATGTCACACATCACCATGTTAACTGTTTTGCTACAAAATACATATAAATCACGGCAACTTTACTAATGACGTGCTTTATTTGATAATAGGACGACAAACACTCACTAATTATCCATACACAAATTCCTTTCATATTTTCTTCCGAAAATAAGATATAAAAGGGACTGACACTTGGAATTAGATATGCGATTAGCACAATTTTTAAGTACAAAAATTCACATTTTAAGGTATATGACGATAAGAGGAGCTAAATCTCTGATGTCAATAAGATCGGAATAATAAAATTTTATATGGGTCTGTCAAGTGGAAAGGAATATCTCAACCCTAGGCTTGACGGCCAAAATCTTTCACGAGGGTTGAGATATCCCTGTCCACTTGACATACATATGTTTGATTCTTTTTCTCCCATATTTATTTGAAAAAATAAATGAAATTTCCGTTGTTTTCCAGCTTTTAATCGTGTCATGATCACAGGAACGTCGTTATGTGTCGTATCGATGACGTCATGTCATTTTCTAGCGCGTGTGAGCTGTTTTACAATCCCTTGTGTAAGATTTATAGAATCTCACATGGGTCTGTCAAGTACACTTGGATATCTCAACCCGAATGAAAGATTTTGAAATGTATACCCGCGACTTGCCGAGGGTTGACGGCCAAAATCTTTCACGAGGTAATACCCGTACAGATCAGAATAGATATGAACAGTTTGGATACTTCCAAGCAATTTAAACGTGTAGGCAAGAAAGTCAATATGTAAGTTTAATTATTTATGCGAATACGAACTTTACAAAAGTCGGTAAATATGGATAGTTTAAAACTTAAGGCGGGAAAAAATATTAAGAACATTTCAAATGTTTTTATGACAAAAAGAGCAAGTCAGAGACCATACACCTTTCACATGGCACAGCTACCGTCTTATTAACCTTTACCACTATACATATGTATAGGTAGCCAGTTACTATACTGGTACTACACCAGCGTAGTTTATCAGACGACCACATAACTTTTGTTAGGTAGCCAGGTAATATACCGGTACTACACCAGCGTAGTTCATCAGACGACACATAAGTGTTGTTAGGTAGCCAGTAAATATACCGGTACTTTTGGACAGAGAAGCGTTGCGCCCGCATTTCACGAACGATACGAAATCATGAAAGTTAGCCACCGCAAAATTGTTATCAGCACAGCCCGAAACTATATTAGTTTACTTCAGTTAAAGTAGATTGTATATTTCTAAAAAAAGCATTGGATACTTTACCACATTAAATACTTCTAAGTAAAATGTACTCGCATAGAAAAAAAATTACTGGAAGGCAGCAACGCGTATCATTAAACGGAGGGAATTTAAACTGAACAAATGTAACATCAGAAGTACCCCAAGGATCAGTTCTTATATAGACGATTTTTCTGTTTCACTACAGTCAAAGCATACCTATGATGATACTAAAGTGTTCAGGAGCATACGAGGGGATATTGATATGGGTATCCTACATAAACACACTTTCAAACTGAAGCTATAAATAGTTATTGAAATTTCACCCTGTAAAATGTAAATCCATGCACAAAGGACATCCAAGTAGGACTCGAATATACCACATAGCTAATGAGCCTATACAATAAGCTGGAAAAGAGATGAAGAGAAAAGTAATCTTAAAGACAGATTTCATTTTTCATTTGAAGATTAAAAAAGAAAATCATTTCATATTAGTTTATTAGGCATACATTTACAGAAGTAAACAACAAATTATTGTTCAAATGATGAAAATTGTTTAATGTTGGAGCATCTTTAGCTTATCGTAACTTTACATTACAGTATATTGTAACATATATTGCTTACATGTATATTGTATGAATAAAATATATGTTTATTCTTTTGAAAACTCGTATTTTAATTCAGATGATTATTCATATATATCGCTGCGTAGAATATATAGCTATTAAAAGCTACTGCCTTTAAACCTGTATAGGAAAAAGATTTTAATAAAATGTAGAACATTTAAAAAATAAATCTGATAATGTTTTTACTATTTCTATGTAATTATGCAAATTAATGTCTGAAAATAGCATTAAATACCCGACAACTTAACAAAGGTTACCTTGACACACAGGTATTTCAATCACAAAATGAGCTTTTTATCAAATATGTGCAAGCTCTTTCATGTAATTATCGGTATGAAAATAGTAAATTATGCATTTGGTATATATAGGGTATGGTTAAAAAACAGTGTCATTTAGAGACGGCATTACATTGAAAAATATTACAAAATATGCTTAGATATATATAGGTATCTTAAGAGGGGTGTAAAAATAATGAATGGTATAAACGGTGTTGGCAATTGGAAAATCAGAGGCCCAAATTACCTTAAAAAGCTATGTTATGAGAGTTGCTGGCTGGTTAAGGATTTCCTGCCACTTACAGTGACCTTGCTTGTTAACACATTTGACATCTTTTTGTCTACAACTGTCGTTATACTTCATTATATATAAGTTGTCATGGTCTTAATACCAATATCATTCTTTTTACAATTTTTTCCTATTTCTCATTTCCTCTGTCTTTTTTCTTAAATCATCATATTTATAGACATTAAATTCACTCTTCTTGCATATTGCTATCCATGTACTTCGTGTTTTCATTTACTCCTCCTTCTCCTCTTCTCCTGTCCTCTATACCTCTCTTTTGTTGTTAATTCTAACTTTAATTGTCGAGAGAGTGAGTAATGGTAACAACAAATATGTATATCTAAAACTTCTTTCAGTGTGTTTATATATATATATATATATATAACTCATACGTCAAGTAAGTTATCAAAATAAGTAGAACACGTTACAAGAATCATGTCCGGATATGGGTAGAACTTCAGTCGACTTCTATCATAATCACATTCCTCATAATGCATAGAGTTATGTTTGATCTAGTTACAATTTCAGTCACCTTTTATCATGAACATATTCCTAGTAATACATTGTCATCACAAGTACGACTACACAACCAATACTTTTAGAGCAATTATGGTACTGCTTTTTATCGTTATACAATTACACAATTTTTATGTTAATGGTGTGCAAATTTACATGTAGCATGCCTTGATGGTTTAGATTGCGAATCCATTTTTAGGTATAAATACATTGCAAACGACAGTCTGAGATAGTTATTTGATAAAGCGCAATTGCCCTATATAATTTGTGCATAATTTATAACGCAGAAGAGTATATATCATGCCCTACGTATGTCACCTTTTAATCTTCTGGGTTCAACGTGTTAAACACCTCCATCCCAGCGGACATCTTTGTTAGAAAATATCTAGCTGGTTCAAGCAACACTTTCAGGTAAAATAATGAAATAGCTTACTTAGCAATTTACTCTTTTTTATAATTTCTTTTTCATTTGAAACGTTATTTTAGTTATTTACTCCTTTACTACGACACGTTTAAAGGAAGTATAACGTTTTTCATTTCCCACCTGTTATAATACCATAAACTTTAATTCTAGTATTATAAACTTTAATTTTAGTATTATAAACTTTAATTCTAGTTTTATAAACTTTAATTCTAGTATTATAAACTTTAATTTTAGTATTATAAACTTTAATTCTAGTTTTATAAACTTTAATTCTAGTATTATCAGTGCTTTACATTCGAACTAACATAACTACATACTATAATATCGCTAATTGCATATTCTGCATGCATTTGGTAAATATTTTTTCTAGAGTATTGGGAAAAATAAAATACGTCAACACGTACGATTCCATTGATTTTCTAAGGGATTATTCTTCCAAATCAATACGCAACGTCACTGTTTCTATTATGGCGTCACGAAAACGTCGATTTGTGCACCATTCTCGAAAAAAAAATTCATAGTGATATGATTAATTATTATTTGTTTTCATACTAAATCCGACATTCTAACTGGCAGACATTTTTTCTTCATATACTATGAAGAAAATTATCCGAGAATGGCGCGAAAACCCGACGTTATCATGACGTCACAATAGAAATGTCGGTGTTGCGAATTGATTTTGAAAAAAAATAATCCCTTTGAAAATAAATGGAATCGTACGTTTCAAAGTGTTTTATGTTATCAAATAGCCTGAAAAAATAATTATAAGTATTGATGTTATTAAGTTATTTTTTAACTTCATCGGGGTATGACAGAAATTTTGTTTGCAAACTTTTGTGAGAATCCGCAACGCAGATTCACACCGTTTTCAAACAAAATTTCTTTCATACCCCGATGAAGTTAAAAAATAGTTACACGAATGCTTAAATGAAAAATATAACGTCGGCCAATCAGAAAACAAGATTTAGTTTGAAAACAAAGAAAAATAATTATTTCCTTTTTATGAATGTCATTGTAAGTAATCATCTATTGTCAAACTCAGTAATTTTAGATAAGGTATTTTTGTATTATATATGTGTGGGAATTATATTGTTTGCCTTATATTGTTTCCACCAATGTCTGATTTTATATTTTAAACATATTTTCACTGTGTTTATTACATTGTACAGTAGTCTCTTATGCCTCCAAATAATTATGGCCCCAGGGCTTTACTACCCGGAAGTGTAAAACGACCCGCCCTCTCGCGGTTAATCAAGTTAGATTACTCCAAATACTTGCATTGCGGAACCGGCCCATTAATGAAAACGCAAAAGAGTGCAGATTTTTTATATATTATTTAAGGATGCATTAATTGGGAACGTTAACAGCTAAAACCAAAGCTGTTGGATTTGTTCAGTTTTCTACGATGTATCGGCCAACCATTTGTAGGATCGATCAAAACTGCTAGTATGTGAATTAGAAAACCAAAACAGATTTAGACAAATAAGTTAGATTGGTTTACTTTAACACGTGGTGTTATCAGAAACTCGTTAATAGTCATTTTCTTATTGATATTTCAGAACAAATTGGCAATGGAACTTAATTTGATTTTTCTGTTGTGCGTAACGCTGATTACGATTTCACTTCCGGTTCCGGTGATGTGTGGGAAAATATTGATTTTCGTGAGTCCGGTTTGGAGCCACATCAAACCCATGCTCAACATAGCAGCGTCCCTCAAAGATAGATATGGGCATCATTCCACGTTTATCCTAGATGGTAAGAATGCCGACAGAGGTGAGGAAGTTCAACACTACAAACGTAATAGAGACGCGTGTCAGCATTCATCCGAATGACTTACTTAAAGATGCCTGTTCAAAGATAATTTTGGAACAGATCCCACCTGCTCAGATAATCTTCAATGATTTATGCCAAAGTTTACTTTTGGACGAAGAATTATTTACAGTTTTAAGGCAAATGGACTTTGATTTAGCTCTTGTTGATAACGTCGTTTTTGCTGACTGCTTTTTAGTCCTCGCATACAAGCTAGGGATCCCATACATTCAGGTTGGCATTGTGTATATGCCGATTAGAACAAGAATACCTTTTTCACCATCTGTACATTCCGCCATAACATACCTCGGTTTCGTAGACTACCACATGACGTTTGTCGAAAGAGTAGCTAATACCTTGTTTTCCGTAGTAATGGCCGTTTCGCCACATATGTTTTTCCAGTCCGACATGGTAGCTACATATGCTCCAGAAAAGCCGTTTTTGCCACTAGGGGTTTTGCATAGACGTACGGCGTTTCATTTATATGACCTCGATTTTGTTCTTGACTTTCCAAAACCGTTTTTGCCAAATATGGCATTTGTAGGAGGCCTAAGCACAGAACTACCTAAGCCTCTGTCAACGGAATTGAATTCGTACATGAATTCTGCGGTTAACGGTGTCATCATTGCCTCGTTTGGAAGTATTGCAGAACGGTTACCTTTTAGTAGAATTGAAACATTGATAGGTGTGTTTAAAAAATTTGAAAACATGAAATTTGTTTTACGATATGGAAACGTTACTCAAGTGGACGAAAATGTGTTACTGATGCCGTGGTTGCCACAAAACGATCTCCTAACACACCCTAAGACAAAGGTTTTCATAACTCACTGTGGTAATAGTGGTCAGTATGAAGCCTTGTACAACGCCGTACCAATGATAGGACTACCCTTCCTGTCCGATGGATTCACCAACTGCCGTAAAATGGCTTTCAAAGGATTTGGTATTTCATACGGTTTCTGTTCCTTTACTGAAGATGAACTATCAAATGCCATAAATGCTATATTACTTGATTCTCATTATCGAGACAATATCAGAAAAGCATCTAGAATTTTCCATGGTCAACAAGGAACACCCAGTGAACGTGCGGCATACTGGGTAGATCACGTGATGCAATATGGCGGAGATTACCTCGAATCTCCAACAGATGATATGCCGTTGTACAAGTTTTACCTTCTCGATGTGCTGTTGTTTATCATTCTGGTTTCATTCCTTCTTGTCTTGTGTTGTTTGAGATTGAAAAAAACATTTACCATGCGTTGTTATAGCCCAATGATCAAAGTACAATGAAAATCAACACGTGACAAAAAAAATTAAAAATATGAACTTCTGCAAAGTTACATTTGTTGTAATGATATCAAATATTCTGTAGTTGATAGACTTTTTAACTGCATTATCTTGTATAGATAAAACACTTTTTGGTCTGGTGTTGTTCCTGTTCTTTTTAGTATGTTCTAATGTCTTATTAATGTACAGATAGTAAAGATATATGTAATACTGTGTCTTAAGGAGGATGTTTTGCGATTTTTTATTCTAATTGACACTGATTATTATTATTAAGTTCGCGGATTTTAACTTGACTGCAAATTTATTGAAATTTGATCTCCTGCAAATAAAAGCCAACTACACATGTACATGTAGCACCGAAATTAGTAGAAAATGATATGAATAAAATAAAGGACATGTGAAAAAATATAGTGATTCTCCTATTTCTTTTGACCGATACCACGCTTTGATACCCATACATCAGCACGTGCTAAATTGATTCGATACACCCAATCAAAACACAACAAAACCTTTATATACATACAACACCCCCCCCCCCCCCCAACAAAAAAAAGTACGTTTCACTCCTTCTTTCCTGACAACATGAATAACACTAATGCTAAAACTGCAAAATAAGAGTTTATCTAACTTTTCCTATAGTTGTAGAAATTTGTCCGTGATATTTTCACTTTTTTTAAACAACCACTGTTTAGATCTTGGCATAGTAAGAAGCCACGCCTTCTCATGTAAATGTAGGTCTAGAATAATTTCCTGCGCGACGACCGATGTTAATCTACCCAAATTCATGAGAAAATGAAACAGGATGTTTTAATTAGTTTCATTGAGTCCAACTTCAATAAAATTGAAATAGTTTAAGTCACATATAATATAGGATAATGACAGCACATCAACCGACAAAATACAAATGTCCTTGACATACCGAGATTTAGATAACATTGTAGTAGTAAGCTTTTAGGAAACATATTAACTCTACAACATGACTAGCAGTATAGAAATAGTAAATTATTCATCGTGTAAAAGGAAGAGATATGGAGTAATTTCTTAAATTTCTTTCCTTAATTTCGGATATTATCAAATCTTTCATGCATTTATCGCTATAGTTAGCAATAAGGAAAATTACTTTTTACATCTAATGTCGTTGTGTGACTTCATTAGATTGACAAGTGATAATGTTACCATACTTATTATTTAAATCTTCATATGCAGTGTGAACAATTCAGGAATATTCCTATTCAACAAGATTATTAGATACTAGAAAAATGTTCCTGGAAACAATAGATATTATTGCTAATTAATATGAACTGGAAAGCTCCAAAAGTATCAACCCTCATCGTCTTTTCCATCAAACAAAGCATCCTGCTAATGTTCTTTTTTCATGAAATAAGTTCATTGCATGAATACTTGTCTGAGGTAAGAGGGTAAAAGCCTCAAAAGTATCTACCGTCACCGTCTCCATCGACAAAGCATTCTGGTAATGTTAATTTCTCCGTGGAATATGTTCTTTGCCTGAGGTCAAAGAGACACTAATCCGCTAGGGAGTTCAAGCGGGCTGCTGATTAGATGATTTCTGTTACTTAGTGTTCCCATGTCTGATAGCTGTTACGATTGACACTAATCCGCTAGGGAGTTCAAGCGGGCTGCTGATAAGATGATTTCTGTTACTTAGTGTTTCCCATGTCTGATAGCTGTTACGATTGTGTAGGGGTTCATAAATGATTGTCTTTTACCCACTCAGATAAGAGAATATTCACTTTTATGAGCAAGTTGCTTATTATTCTCAATTATTTTTTAACTTACTTTTGTTTTCTCAGTATTTCTCTTCATTGAAACACAAAACATACTTACAAAAAAAACTAATACATACACTCACATACATACACCTTACATACATACATACATACATACATACATACTACATACATACATACATACATACATACATACATACATACATACATACATACATACATACATACATACATACATACATACATACATACATACATACATACATACATACATACATACATACATACATACATACATACATACATACATACATACATACATACATACATACATACATACATACATACATACATACATACATACATACACACATACACACACACACACACACACACACACACACACACACACACACACACACACACACACACACACACACACACACACACACACACATACTAACAGATACATGTATATACATGTACAAACGCGCGCCACGCACGCGGACACAGATCCATACATCATCCAACAATTTATTCAACCATATCAAATAGTACCATTATCTTTTTTTATATTTTTACACCTTGTATACTTACCATCTGATGATTTTGCATTTGCTCATTGTTCATATTCTCATTTCATCATACTGATTTTATATTCATTTTTTATTTTCACATTTCATCTATATATATATTTTTTGCATTCCCATACAGTATTCAGTATATTGCAAAAATATCACTAATTTTCATCTTTTTTTATACATATTGTATATAGTGCAAATTATTTCATTAAATTAAAAATAGTTTCCTTATAAGTATTTTATATATTACATGCAATAATTTCACTAACAGTCTGATGAATCCTACCGATAATCGAATTTCAGTGTTGGTCGTATCAACTCTTGCTACATCAATTTGACAATGGGTACAATTGATCAGGCTTTTCTATATTCAAATCAATAGATATCATATTTGCTAAATATTGCATACCTTACAGAAAGTTATGTAATAGTGACATATCTTGGTAAAAATTAAAGTCAAATTTCCTTTTCAATTCATACCTAAATAATTGAAGTAAATCTACGTGTTTCGTTCTTGATTCACTGAGATGATACCATTTGTATATTACGAAGCCAATCAATGATAAAAGAATATTAATATCATAATAAGCATCATAAGCCATTTTATAACCCAAAACTAAATATTTCATTTTTTTTAAGTCAATGGTGTATCCAAGTTTATTCATCGATTGTTTTATATGGTGCCAAAGTGGATCTACACAACAACACTCGATAAAATAATGATTGTAGTCATCCCTTATATTGCAAATATGACAGTTTTCTCACTCTTTAATGCGCCATCTTTTTTCATAATTCCATTAGGAACAATGTTATGAATCAATTTCCAACGGAAATTTTTTCATCATTTTCAAGTATTACTTAAATAGGTTAGGTAAATAGTAAGTCTCTTCTACAATATTTAACCTATCTTTCCATATAGTAAGATTACGACTAAAAACACCTTTTTTTCGTCTTAATATATCATAAATGTGACGGTTATTTATTTAAAATCAAAGACATTACACAGTGTTTAATAGAATTATATAGGCAAACGTCTTTCCATAAGATTTGAACTACTGACTTAGATTTTTCTGTATTTAGCTCCTGCAACCAAATTCTAGGTATCGCAAGTTTAATAATTGATAATTCCGCGATCCAATTTCTTTTACTTTTTAATTTCTGATATATAAGATTTTCATCGATACTTCCGTTCATTCCAATTATATCATTTATATAAATTAGACCGAAATCACACCAATTTTTAAAATATAAACCTTTGCCATTAAAGGTTACAAATGTATATACTTATTATCCAATATCACTTGCTGTTTGATTTCTCTGAAGTTGATATCGGATTGTGTTTTACACCAAGCAATAAGCAGATCCAAATAAAAATCAGTAATGCAATGTTGTTTTGGCAAAAGCTTAATGGATCCAGTGTTCATTTTGAAAAGTAAATCATTCTCCCCAAACCTATCAAAATACAAACGAGGAATAAGTTTCCAATTAGCATCATCTTTACCTAAAAAACGTTTTATCCATGATATACCTAAAACATTAACGTGGCATTCAATATCTCTTACATTAAGCCAACCCTTTTCAAAATCGCCAATCATTACATTTCGCTTAGCCATATTGGGTTTTCCCTCCCATATGAATTGATATATCATTTTTTCTAAAGTTGTTATTGTGTTGCTATCAATTCCAATTGTATTTACAAGGAAAGTTATCTTAAGTATCATCAAACTTTGTATGATAATAGATTTCCTAACTAAAGTGAGTTTTCTTTTTTTCCCAATTCCCTAGTAGAAGGTCTATACTAATTATTTTTTTCTTTCCAACACAGATTTGAACACGCTTTGCTATTTCTGCCAAAATATTCTACAAGAAATTTAACCATTGTGACCCATTAAATACCTGCATGACCTTCATCTTTATTCTTGTTTCTCCCAACAAATATTCCTTCTGTTTTGTCCTTGTTTAACTTCAAACCTGACACATAGCCGAACTCCTCCACCAACTTCAACGCCTTTTCAATTCATTATATTTCATAAACAAGGTTGTTTCATCAGCTAATTGAAATACCTTTATCATCTTTTTATTTATTTTGATGCCGTGCAAATCTTTTTCATTTCGTATTTTACAGGCTAGACGTTCTGCAGACATCACAAATAATAGACAAGACAAAGGACAACCTTGCCTTATACCTCGAGATATCTTGTAACTTCCGGTTAACCAATTATTGTTTTTCACACTTCCCCTAATATAGTTATATAATGTTTTCACCCAATTAATAAAAGATACCCGAAACCAAATTTTTCTAAACTTTTGAACATGAATTCCCACTCAATCGTATCAAAGGCCTTAGAAAAATCTAAGAATAAAATACAAGCATCATAGTTATTTTTTTCCGAAAAGTCAATTACATCTTGAATTAATCTGATATTATACCCAATAAACATGTTCTTTATGTACCCATTTCGGTCAGTACTGATAATTTTTGACATAGGAGGTTTAATTCGAGAAGCCAAAGCATAGGCAGCTATCTTATAATCTGTATTCAAAAGAGAAATCGGTCTCCAGTTACGTAAGTTTAAGGGGTCAATTTTCTTATATAGAAGTGAGACAATTCCTCTTTTTGTGAGTTACTTAGTTCACCTCTTCTATAACAATTATTCAAGGATCCTATCACAATTTCACCAATTTTTTTACAAAACATTTTGTAGAATTCGGCTGTTAATCCATCACTCCCTGCCCCTGGACTTTTATTTAATTTCATCTTGATTACGGCATTTTCACATTCCTTCATTGTTAATTCTCCCTCCTTCATTAAGTATGTAATCCACTTTACAATTTTTGATATAAGCATTTACTTTGTCTTTATCAGGATTATTCGATTTGTATAAGTTTGAGTAAAAATCTTCAATTTCAGTAAGGATTTTTTCCTGATCTTTTTCAATTTCCCCATCATCAGTTCTTAATTGTGTAATCGTATTTTTCACTTGTCAATTTTTTTCCATACCCAAAAAGTACTTAGTATTTTTCTCTCCATTTTCTACCCAATCTACTTGTTCTCTTATTTGGGCCCCTCTAGCTCGTTCTTGGTAGAGAACGTTTAACTGATTTTGAAACTCATTTATCTTATCTTGTGTTTCGTTACAGGGATTCTCATCAAAATTAATATTTTCCACTACCAATGCAGTTTCCAAGCAATTTAAATCGTCTTTATTTTTCTTGCTTTTTTCTTTACAAAATTCAACAGTTTTATATTCAATCATAACTTTACAGTAATCTCATAAATCAGAAGGATTCAAAATTCCATTGCCTTTTACAACATCATCGATAACTTTGTTGATAAGATCTATATATTCATTGTTTTCTAGAGAACTGTTATTAAGTTTCCAAATTCCACGTCCCTTACCCTTTGAACTATTAAATTGAATTTTTAAGGACACTACCATATGATCTGTATGTTGTATTTGTGCCGGTTTGATATCACAACTTTTAATATTATTTATACAATTTTCGATCAGAAAGAAATCGAGCCTACTAGCTTCTCCAACATATTTTCTTCTCTATGTAAATTGTTTTTTATGAGTGTTACGTATCCTCCATATGTCAATTAAGCTGTTATGTTTTACTAAGTGCTTAAATCCGTACGTGTTTCTAAACACTCTGTTCTGATTTTTGATATTCTATCAGTTTTACTATTTGTTTCATTAAAGTCTCCACCTGCGATTATCATACCTTGTTTAAAAGCATTCAGTTCGTTGTTAATTTTTTTAAAGAATACATTTATATTTTTCATTATTTGGAGCGTACAGATTTAACAAAGTATAGAAATTGTCTTCCAACTCTAAACTGAGCATGACATATCTACCTTCATCTGACTTACTGTCTATTATAGATATTGGTGTTTTTTTACTAATCATAATACAATGTACATGTTCCTCTACTATTTGTTTTCCCAAATCAATGAAAAATCTTTGCGAAATCTTGTATTTCACTGTTGATTTGTTTAAACAAATCGTCAGAGAAATGTGTCTCTTGTAAAAAAGCTACTCCAAAATTTTGATGTTTTAACCATTCGTATAGTCTAAATCGTTTTTCTTTGTTACGTAGTCCCTGTACATTTAATGTCAGTACATGTAGTACATTCATAGCAAAGTTTCATTTTATCTTGTTATTTTTTCGTTTTCTTCTTGTCTTTCCCTTCAGTAGGTGTTGGTGGGGATCGATGTTTAGATTTACTTCTATCCCTTGCACTATTTGGCGTCTAGTCCTTTTGCTGTACCGCTGACTTAAGGAAACGCTTCATGGGTCCAACAGTACCTCTCCCGTCTTTCCTTTCTGTTGTGTTTTGTTTTCTTCTTTTCCACAACGTCACTGTCTATGTATGCGTCTTCCTAATCCTGGCTGTCAAATGATATAGCAAGACCATCATTTACACATTCGTTCTGTCGGTGTCCGACTCATGACAGAAGTTGCAGACCCATCCCTTTTTACACTCAAAAGAGGAATGACCCTTTTCTTTACATTTTACGCAAATTGTTTTTTTTGTTTGTTTTTTTTTCAGGTTGTGTTGTACGTTTCTTTGTGTTGGCCATAGTACCAGAGTCCGGCATTGTACTTACCAACTTTGATAAATTTAGGTAGATGAGTGGTCAACTTTTCGACAAACACTATTCTGTCACCAGTGTCATAGTTTGTCAGTTTATTATTCACCCTTAGCTTTTCGCGGTACAAGTCGAGAATTTTACAGTTTTTGAGCGTTAGTGCACGGCGTATTTGACCGTCGTCAGCGGACAACGCGTACGGGACGCTTGAAACGCGTAATTTTGTGGTCGTTTCAATACCATATTTGGGACTGTTGGGATTCTCTGGTAATAACATAATCTGTTTCCCTCGAACTACAACCGAATCAGTAAAAAGTTTTGTTCTGTCAGACATATTATCGACATATAACCTCCAAAATCTCCCCGTTAGCTATATTCCACTGATATGATCAGGAGACACGGCGTTTCCAAGAGAGATGTAAAGTTCTTCATGTTACAACCACATTTTTTTGCAAACATTTCGAAACCCAAAGACCTCTTGATCACTAAGGAACACGGGTTTAGCTTTCCCGTATCCAACAGGATACGCAGTATTTGTGATATCATTTTGTTTAGAAACAGATTCAGACAAAGTAAGTTATTTGTTTTTGTTACTCATCATCTCAGTTATGTTCGACCTTTGTTTTGGTGTAAGTTCCCACTTACCTGCCTCGAGGAACTCACGCACGGACTTAGGTAAATCTGACACACCACTGTCCATGGTGTAACCTACCCGTTCCGCTTGATTAGCTCTTACCTGCCCACTGTTCATTTTCAATCATATATCTCAAAAATTCAAAGCTGCTGATTTTTATCAAACCTCTCGGTCTTTTGAAGATATACTTCCTAAACAGAAATTCAAATCTTGCATCAAAATATGCGGTGATTCTATCACAATTCAAAATATTCTTCGGAGCTCAAATCATCGTTCCATACCTTAGTCAGGTTCGATAACTCTCGGGAATGATTTTCTTTACAGAATGTTGAAATTACAAAAGTGGTGAGCATCGATATTGGCCGCCAACCCTCGAAAAGCTTCGGGTTGACCAGCCAAAATCTTTCACTCGGTTTGAGATATCCCTGTCCACTTAACAGACTCATGTAAGATTCTATTAATCTCGATATGTTCAAGAAATCTTATTGTGGCATCGTAAGAAGTATACCTTTACAGAAATTAAGTGCAATATGTATTAAAAGGTAACTTACAGCTCCTGGTCTATAGTTACGGTTTTGTAGCTAAGTAAATGCGTTTAGTACTATTATTGAAAGCAGTAGGAATGTACCGACGAAGGTCTTTGGAAGGAGTTTGAGTAGAGTATTGAAGGTTTATTTGTCTGGGCTAGTTTAACCACTTGATTAGTGAAATTTTCTATTATCAATTGCACTAAAATCAGTTGTTATTGTATTATCTCTATGATGAGCAAGTCGTTAAAGAATGGCAATGATTGAATACCCCTCTTGTTTGACATGCACTGGTTGTTGACTTTTCCTCTTGAGTCATGTCGTGTTATGTGCCGGACAGATAAGTGTCCGACAAAACGAAATATTTCCCGATGTTTCATCGAAAATAACAACACTTCTACATTATGGTCTATGGTAAACTTTATGCCAAATGAGAGACAAGTTATCTGTGTTTCAATCGAGACTTATGCCAGCCGCAAAACTTCAACGGTTATTTCATAAACAATTTTCCCCAAAAATTGGATCGTTTTATTCAGACCAATCTAGTTACTCACCTTGATACATCTGACTGCGCCCTTAGAGGTCTTGCCTTCAGTCATACAATGTACATTTGTATTTGTACAACTACTGCATATTTTATGGTAAATCAAAACTTAAAAGGATGGAGATAAATTTCTGTTTTACTGAATACTGCTATATAATTCTTGTTCGACCAAAATAAGAATACTTTCGGCGCACGCTATGTCCTCACTAAGCACCGGTAGTAGACCTGTAACCATGATGATTTTATGATTGGTCAATCTACATATCCGGTTTCACATGTTGCATTACGTATTATTAGACGTGGAAAACCCCTTAGAGCTTTATGTAGTTATGGGAATGGCTTTAATGACGTTGTTTTCCATTAACGGAAGTAACCATCAGTGAAGCGTACGCAAGGAAGGTAATTGAGACAGCTAGCCTATGTCGCGCATGATTACAACTTATACTTTGTTTTTAAATTCATAATGAAAACATCAGTGAAAGTTAAACCTTCAAAAGGGATTGTTAAAAGAATCTCACATTTTGTTCTAAAATCTTAACTTAAAAATCCGTTTTATGTGACCCTACCGCTTCGGAATGTTATAAGCCTGGTAACAGAGAATGACTTCAAGATATATTTGTAGCCGAAGTCACTTTTTTTATTATTATTTTTATAATATCTACAACTCCAGGCATTTAGCAAGACTATACTTATCATATAAACCCTTTTTAATGTATGCACACATTAAGCAATACACAAAGAAATACATATTCGATCATTGAATAATACAAAATGCTTTATTCGATCATTGAATAATACAAAATGCTTTATAGCAACAGTACTTTCAGTACTTTGATTTATCTATAGCCAAAACAACAATATTGACAAAAATGAATGAACAAATTGGAGAAAACAACTACATTTCATCAACCACATTAATTTGGATGACTGAGAAAAATGCTATGGTTGATCGTGTAAATATCTATATCTAAAGTACTTTGACTTAGCCTATGCAAATGCTAATGTAGCCAGAGCAGTACTGTACAGTAATTTACTGTAGCGTTAGCGTTAACAGTTAACTGTTAGACATCGTGTATTTTTATACATTATTATTTTTTTTATTATTATTTTTTAAATGAAAGAGCAACGATCGATGATATACTGTGGTGAATATAATTATGACATCCGGAATTTACAAGCGGGTATCCGTTTCTACGTATACATTTACCATTTCCGTTTCAAATTCTGGTTGTCGTAAAGCTGAACAGAACTTTCCTATTTGACGTTGGACAAGATTTCATCGTTAATGGAATGCATTTCGAATTTAAACCATGACAAATGTATAGAAAAAGCTCCTCAAGTCGATTATAATCCTGCTAATTTGATTATAACTTTAAGAACCCTGTCTAAAAACTGTTGATCGGTCATGGCAGAGGATGGTGCTGAAGTAACTGTTCTTGACAGTTGGGAGGAACTTGACGACAGCAGGGTAGTTTGCTTGTTTATCAACTTCAGATGTGACATGTTTCATTTCTATATGTTAGTGTAAAGTTATTTGTTGTTCAGAAGAAACAGAGATAATGGTTTTGATTATAGAGATTTTAATTCAGTAACATGCATTGGGCTAAGTGGTCTAGACTTACATTTAAAATACAGGGAACAACTATTTTTTAACTTGATATATAGACTTAATTATATATCATTACATATATGAAATTCCTCTCATCCAATGGGATTTCCGAAATGACAGTTAATGGCCCTTGATGTCTTTTAAACCTTATAAATAAAATTATTCATGTGGATTTTGAAGTACAAATTGGAAAAGCAATTCATCTAGAACTTACATCATCTACTTTCTTCATAAATTATTTGGAAACTTGGTACAAAATATTAGCTTAAAAACCATGAAACTGTGATTGTTGTTATCGGGTTGATCACATGTGACATTAACATACTACATGTAATGTACATGTAGCATGTAACTCAATTTATGCACAGGCGTCTGCTTCTGGTTTGATAAAAATATAATAACCTACCCCTACTATATGAACAAGGTGAGACACTCAATGAACCGGAAGTTGAGGGTTATGTTACACTCTAATTCACTTTGAAATTAGACAAAATTTGACGAAAATATTAAGTGTCTGCTCGTTTAATCAACGTACCTTAATTAAGTGTATCTGAGTGTCACACCTTATTCATATAGTAGGGGTGGGTTATTATATTTTTATCAAACCAGAAGCAGACGCCTGTGATTTATGCAATGTATATAGTCAGTACTTCTTAGAGCACTCCAATCAGTGTTTAGAGGGTCCCAGGTTCCAGCCCCAGTTTGGCCGTGCATTTTTATGCTCTTAGCTGCCTTTAATTTGGTGCCTGTGATCAATCCCTGTTTCTAGGATCAGCTCTGATGAAAAGTCAAAGTTTTCATATGCTAACCTTTTTCTAATATATATATTTTTGGAAATAAGGATTCATACCAAAGTTTAAAATGTAATAAGGATAATATGGTGATATGCTTGATTTTGATCATGAGCTTTTAATTGTGAATCAAAGATAGCTAAATTGACGTAAATTGTGATTTTACCGGCATTTTACTGTTTTGAGCATATACACGACAAACTATAGCAATATTTTGGAAATTAGTTGTCTGATAAGTATGAATATTTGCAAAAGAAATGATAATATCACACAATTAACGCATCATTTTTACTCAAAACAGCTGTATATATTATAACTTGACGTATCCCCTAAATTTTGAATATAAAATTATCATGTTTTATTTTACAATTTTTGACAGATTCAGCAACTAACTTTTTCTAAAATATTGCAGTTCAAAAGAAAAAAAGTTGCTGTTTTCAAAAACCATCATAAAAGTAGGGGGTTAGAGTGCATGGTTTTTTGTCCCGTTACAAAATTTGTTCTTTTTTATAATTTTTTGCTAAAGTTTCAGACAACTTTATCTTCACTTGCATCTAAAAAATAAAAACCAATTGGTGATGATGCTACACTTAAATGCTTATCATTTTCATATCAGTGAACCTAAAAAAGATTTACAGCAAAAATTAACTTGATATAGCTAAATGTGTTGTCGCATCAGTGAGTAAAGTAAAAATATTTGAAGTGAAAAAGGGTGAAATTAAGGTACACCTCTCTACAAAGTGTGAAAAATGCATCTTTCAAAATACCTTCATTTTCGTTATTTCTTAAAATTTATATAGAAAAAATTCTAAAGGCACTTCTAGAAGTCTACTTTTTGACATATTTTTAGCTCGCCTATTTGAAGAATAGGGGGAGCTAATGTTGTCATCCCAGCGTCGGCGTTGGCGTTGGTGTTGGCGTCCCATTTCACGTTAAAGTTTTTGAGCAAGTTTCTGTTTTGTCAATTGTTTAAGCTTAAGTCATCACAAATGTTTAGGATTTTATTTTCCTAATGTGTATGGATGCTGAACGTGATAATACAACCAATTTGGGGCCCTTTAGGGGGTTTTTGAGTCTGTTAATTTGTCATATTTCCATGTTAAAGTTTTTGAGCAAGTTTCTATTTTGTCAATTGTTTAAGCATAAGTCATCATAAATGTGAATGATTTTATTTTCCTAATGAGTATGGATGCTGAACGTGATAATACAACCAATTTGGGGCCCTTTAGAGGGTTTTTGAGTCTGTTAATTTTTCATATTTCCATGTTTAAATAGTAAATACTTGAACATCAACTTCTGAATAGGCGAGCTTTGCTGTTCTCCAACAGCTCTTGTATATAGCAATTGCTACAAATTGAGACAATTAATTCTTGAGAATCACAAAAAATCTTTTTGAAACCTCACCAGACCAGATCCTTAAGCATCAGTGGTCACCTTTTCATATACATGCACTTACATGGTTCGTACAGAAGATGAAAAGTGCTGGAATTTGGGGTCAGTGCTGGAAAAAGTGCTTGAATTTTGGGTCAGTGCTGGAAAAGTGCTGGAATTTTTCTTTAAATCCTTGAAAAGTGCTGGAATTGAAACTTCATGCTCCCAGAACACTGACAAAAGCTCATAATTTCAGTAATCAGACATTACTTGGGATGACTTTGTTGTTTGATAAGAATGTGTAATTGAATCTAATTACTCTGACAAAATTGTACTAACAAATTGCTTGCAAAATTGAAGGCATGTTTTCTGAAAATTCTGATTTCGAGTCCAATGTAGAAGAAAAAAGTAGTGCTTGAAAATCTAGAAAAGGTGCTGGAAAAGTGCTTGAAAAGTGCTGGAATTTTGGTTTGAAAATCTGTACGAACCATGACTTAACAGGTGCTATACAGAAACCTGGGTTGTGTGTTGAGGTTTTTTTGATGAAGACTGAAAAATGAAGGAAATACCTAGTGAAATGACTCTAAATTGGGTTGATCTCCAGCAACTAGGAATCTCAATTGGTAGAACATGTGCGCTCCACCTAGTGTTTGCAAAGTCTCAGTTACAATGTAGGTTGGAATCATACATTTCCTGGTCGTTCATTTGCCCACTCCAACTACATCCGGTAGCTCCTTTAATTAGGGATATACTGTATAGACATTAGATTGTAGGGAAAATTTACAAATCTGCAGGTTTTTTTCTTTTCTTTGTGTTTTCTGATTTCTTCTATAAAATATATATTTATACATTCTGATGGATCATTTTTTTCACATTTTTTTTCAGGTTCTTAATAAAAAATTGAAAGAAATAAAGATTTCAAACCAAGATGACAGAAAGTAAGTATAAACATTTTATTGTATGCAACTTATTAGTCCATGTGGGATTAAGAAATAATGATAAAAATTCATGTACATATCTAGATATTTCCATGGATTCTTTTCATGTACAATTTTATTTTGCCAAAAACTTTAAATTATAATTAAAAAATGCAATGCATACATAAATTTTTCATTGGATTGATAGATGTGTAAATTAGATCGATTTGAGATTATCCATAGACTCTCCTGGATGAGATTTACAGAAATGCATAGTTTTTTTTTTTTAATTTTCAAATATGTAAATAATACAAATTGGTATAAAATTATAATTCATGTATGTTGCATGAATTAAGCAAAACATACTCATATTAAATGGCTTTAACATTTTCAGGTGGTGAAGGGATATAGAGGTAGATAATTGAAATAAAAATATCTTTTTCTTTTAAGTTTAAAAAAAATGTTTTACAGATCAACAGGTGCCCTGGTGTTGGAGAATCAGGACCGAACACAATACCAACCCCAAGTACGGATTCTCAAACGCAGATCAGACCCTGGGGCAGGTTCCATATCACAGCAGGATACAAGGTTATATCACAAAAGTTATTACAAAACATCTCATGATGATTGAGGCGACCCTCCTACATATATTAACATCTACACAATGTTAAATTTTCGGTCCTTTGATAGAAAAAGTAAAGCAATTGAGAGAGTAACATGGGTAAATTTTCTTTCTTTCATTAACTTTGCATTATCCTTCAGTATTTGTACAAAGACCTCTGTGCCTCTTTATTTGATCATTATTTTTTTTATTTTTTTTAAATGATTGGAAAAATTTCAGAAAATATTTAATTTTGAAACCATTAGGAAACATATACTTTTATTTAAATCGTTTTTATTCCATGTTTTACTGGAACAGCAAGGTGAATGCCAATAAACATAACAAGACACTTGAGCAAAGGGAGAAGGAATATGCAGAGGCGAGATTAAGGATACTTGGGTCAGCGTCAGGAGGATTTGAGACAGAACAAACATTAGACAATAGGTGTGTAGTGACTTCTTCTTTATTAACTTATTTCTCTTGTTAATGTTAATACTGTATCATTTTATGTCACTGTCTCCAAAAGCAATCAGCACAATTTAATTGATGCTTGTGGCTAATCAGATCTCATCGTTTATGGTCTCATGCTGTCATTATAAAATTCAAAAGATATAGAAAAGAAGAAAATATAATTGATCAATCAAATTGATATTAGACTTGTAATTCCACTCCACTACGATACTTTATGTTACGCTCCAATACAAGATCTAACAAAGGGCCTGTACAGGGTCACCTTAGCATGACCTCTGGTCTAGAATCGGAACATCTTGGGATTATATGAAGCTAGTAGCCATTTATACTTAGGAGAAGATTAACCACACCAAAGATTTTATAGACGACACACTGATTGGCTATTAACAGTAGGGGTCATGCTGAGGTGACAGGGTCAGGGTATTGTTAGGTCTTGTATTGGAGCGTAATGTAGTGGTCATAGCGGAGCACAATTACAAGTCTAATTATAATGAAATTGGGAATTGATTAACATTAATTTTTGACAAGTTATAATTGCAAAATTGATGTCTTGTTTCATTTGCAATCTTCAATCTAGAGAATATTTTATAAAAATGCTAATAACAGATTTGACTAATGATGAACTTTGAATCCAGCGCCAGACCTTCACCACGACAAGCCCAGCAAAACAATAATAACAACGCCACAGAGATACTACGACAGCCACGTGGTCCTGATGGTTCTAAAGGATTTGTCCAACAAAGGTAGTACAGAGTAGGTGTGAATGAACTCGGAAGTAAGTTCATTGTTAACTGGATAACTTGTGTAACATATGGAGGCTGTGTTGGTAAAAGGCAGTTATATCAGCCATGTCACCAGAATCCTGGTAGAGAAATCATACTAGCTTACCTACAACATTGGTGAGATTCATGTGAACTGGATTACCTACATAAAAAGTGTAACACAATGATTGGTGATATGAAAGTATGTGGCCTTGGTTCTTATGTTAACAATGAGCTACTAAGGTAAGCCTTGCTACTTCACTGTTTACCAAATCAAGCAGCTAGCTTCTCGACTGGATTAATGAGTTTCTTTGGTTACCCATGTGAAGTGGAGTGAGCTTCCTTGGTTGTGAAGTATGCTGTCATTACGACCAGTATAAACACATTACCTTGTTGGCCAACTAACTTAAATTTAGTGAGTGAACTGTCGTACCTGTGATCATTGAACTTAATTACCTTTATGCTAATTTGAACAAGGGGCTACCAGAACTGTGTGGATATGCATGAATTAGGAAAAGCTATATTGAGTTACGTTCATTGAACATATCATAGGTCGACCATGCTTTAAGTGTGAACAGTAAGCTTCTGTTTGTGTCGAGTAACTATTTCAGTGGGGATGTTACTTACGTTATGAGATATTTATAAACAGAGCGAGTTGCTCTGATAGAACGGACTAACCATGCCTGGTATGTGAACAGCGTATTTACATGTTCATTACATCATCAACAACTGTGTATTACATCATCAATAACTGTGTACCATCACTAACAGTGATCTACCTTAATAGCAAGGGAACTATTTTGGTAAAAGTGAACTGTACGCAGAACAACTACTGTACTCAGAAAAAGTTACAATTTCCTTCAAATAGTGAGCTGTAGAGTTACTGTAAATTAATGATATGGAGGTATGTATGCCTCCTCACTTGGTAATATTATACCTGTACATTAGTAGGTTATTGTTAGGTGATCATGGTGGGGTCACTTAGCACAGTTCAGACCATAGAGTCTTGTAATTTATCCTTATGTGTTCAGAATTTGAATGTTGATTGTTACATGTTAACTGTCCCCTTTGATTGATAAACCACCCTGCCAGAATAATGTCTGATGTACATTGATTTTTAATTTAAAATTTCTTCAACTTTGTGTAAATCTGACACAAGTAATAGACTTAGCACTTGTGCACAAGAAATGATACAATTACTCTACAACATTTTATTAACATTTTCTGATGGCAAATTTACTAAAATAGAAATATCTTTGATCACAGCAATAAGTTTCTCAGGATTACCTCCCTTAGAGCAATAGCATAGTATCTTATAACGTGCCTTCAAGCTAAACCCAGATCAGTTTCATTGGTAGAATAGGTATATTGTATTGTTATATTAAATATGTTGGACTTTTTATGTATTACTATTGACAAAGTGCATACATGTTTAGTACATAACATTTTGCAGTTGTGTAACACAATAGTCAAGTTCACAAAACTTTTTACTTTGTAATATCAGTTTTTAAAACTTTTTTTATTTACAGTTTGTGACTGATGCTTATAAAATTTTGATGCCGAATTGTAATGGTCTATAGTTTTTTTAGTAATTTCAATTTTGTTCAATATTTAGTTACTGAAAACACCTATTAATGAATTGTTGCGACACAGTATTTTCTGTATTTGGTTAGCATTCACTGAAATAAACGCTGATTTGATTTTATGCCCCCACAATGACATTGGAGAAAAGTGGTGTATAGTTTTATCCATACCTGCATTATACATCACTTTGTCTTAATATGAAGGCAGGGACAAAATGTATCTTACATCTACATTTCAAGTTCTTCAATTAGTACTTAGAACACATGCATTATTTTGCTACTTAAACTGTTTGAGGAGCTTTTGTATTTAATTCACCTTTGAATATAGCCATGGTAATTGGTTAAAAATATAGCTGTGGTAGAAAATTAAATAAAATATTTTATTTTATTTATATTAAATTGAATTCTGTCTGTGAACTCATTCCCCACTATTGTATATTCTTTCAGTTATTGTACTTAATATTAATGTATTGCATGCTCACATAATACAATTGTGCAATGGCTAGGGACATGTATTGTGCTATTAGCTTTTCATAATGCTGTGCCTCTGTCCAGCACATGGCACACCACAGTATGTCTCAATCAAATATTGACATCATTTTTATTTCATATACAAATATGATGAACTTAGATGGTTTCATAGTTTTACTAGTTATAAGTCAATTGAAATTTCATAGGTATTCAATTCGAACATTAAGAGGTTAATTGCAAGATGCATTCATTTGAGGATCTCTTTAGCATTTTAAGTTTATAATTAAGTACAGATGAAATATGGTGTTGTAGGTTCTTTACTAATATATGATTTTTTATCTCCTCAGTCTCTTTTTTAAAAAGACATAAAAGGGCCTAAAATGATGTATTCAAACTTGCAATACTCTGAATGTTTGGCATGGAGACCCCTTGTGTCCATCATTTGAACATATTTCTTAGAAAAGATAATGGAAAAAGGTTCATTCTTTATACCAGTACTAATTAGTCATGGCTTGACCAACAAAACAGAGTCCGTCATTTTGATATCATGTCAACCAAAGGTTTTGATAATGTTATGTTATTCAGCCTACCTCACAAACCCAATATACCATAATTTTCAGGTTTTTTTTGATAGCATCCAAATCAGTGTCTGCCATTTTCTTGCCATGGCAACCAATGTTACCAAAAGTGTTATCATGATATTCAGCAACGTCATAATCCCATGTGTAAATTAAATTTTACTTTAATTTGGTAATATCAAAATTTCCAGTAATCTGATGCCCCTATTATGATGCCATGGCAACCTATATTTTGAATAATTATATTATATCCAGCATCCCAAATTATCCGTACATGTATAGTCTAAATTTTACTCACATCAGACACTGAAATCTCAACTGGAATTAGATAGTTAGGTATTCTTGCACTTGATACGTTCAAGTCGATCAAAAACTGGTTTAAAACAAATTTGCACAAACAGTGTGTACACACCATTGAGCATATGCATGATACACATGCAGAGCAAAATTTCGTTATTATTTAAAAAAAAATATTGTTAGTTTAAAAATGATAATTTCAAGCAGAAAGGAGGGGTATCACTTTGGGCTGTTTTATCACCACCCAGTGATAAGCAAAATATTTTGCATGTAGATACCTTAGGGTCAGCTGCATATTGTATGCATTTTAGAATATTCGAATTTTTCTGCGCTCGTTGTAATTTTCAAAGGGGGAAATTTACATTTTCATTGTTTAAGTCTTAACTAACTTTAATATTAAAATAAAGATGATATTTTTTGAAGTTTTTGCATGTAAATGTAGAGTTTGTGAAGTTCAGTTCAGAAAACTGATGAAAAATTTAAAAAGTAGGTCACAGTGACCTAGTTGATGTATTTGTTCCATTTTACCATTAAAAACTGTAATATTTTTGCTGAAAACTAAGATTTTTTAACAATTTTATAACTTGAGATTGATGTTTAGTACTGCATGTAGATCTTGACATGACTTGCATAAGATGATTACATCCAAGGGTCACATTGGCTAGATCCCGTGCATAAAATTAGGTCATATTCAATGTATGGTATCATCTATCCACTAAGTTTCCTTTGTTCTCCCATGTTTAAAAGCAGGTTTTTAACTTATTTCAGTTTGTAGGATATTTCAATTGTGCCTGCTGCCCCGCTGTATGATCGTAAAAGGCAAGTAAATTTGGAATCTTAATTTTGTAGTTACTTAGATCAAAATACAAAACGTTATATTTTGTCACGATCTGCTTAAGATGATTGCATCTTAGGGTCACATGAAGTGAGTGATGGGGATGAATTAGATCATATTCATTGAAAGGTATCGTCTATCTATGTACAATGTAACTTATTGGTTTTCCATGTTTAAGCAAGTGTTTAAGCTAATTAAGTTTGTTTTATGAGAGAGTCTCAATCAACACCTACATTGCAAGTATTATGTTAGAATTGTGCCAGCTGCCTCATTGCATGATCGTAGAAGGCGACTACATATGGAACCTTTATCTAGTGGCTTTAGAAAAAAATATAATGTGCTTTATATCTAGCGTTCTTGAAAGTAACAGGTTTGTAGTTACAGGAAAAATCTTCTGGAAAAAGAAACCTTCTATATGTGATGATTGAGACAGAAATCCAATATATCTTATCTAAGTAGCCACTAGAATTGAGGCCCCAGATTTAGTCGCCTTTCCCTATCATGTAATGGGGTAACTGGCACAATTTTAACATCATACTTACAATGTTGACGTTGCTTATTATTTTCTCTTTGCACCTACTCCTTTATATAGCTTAAATACTTGCATTAAACATGGAAAATTCAGAAGATACTAAGTTGACAGAAGATACCCTTCCATTGAATGTGACCTAATTTATGCACATGACCCAGCAAATGTGACACTCGGATGTAGTTATCTGAAGTAGATCGTGACAAAATACCAATCAAGTGCTAGAAAGCTTTGAAATGGTTGAACAATTAGAGTATTTTTCATCTCTTTACCTTTTTACCCAGGTAATTAAGATTCCAAATTTAGTCGCCTTTTACGATCATGTACTGGGGTAGCAGACAGAGTTATAACATCCTACCTTCAGTGAATGCGTTGCTATGATCAGCTCGGATATTCTGAAACGCATACAACATGCAGCTGACCCTAAGGTATCTTCATGCAAAACATTCTTATCACTGAGTGGCAGTAAAACGGCCCAAAGTATAACCCCTCCTTGCTGTTAAAAATCTGAAATAAATGGCTGAAATATGAAGTGTGAGATCTGCACTGTGCAGATATATGTACAGAGTTTTCATGAAAATGAATAAAAATATTTAAGGCCAGTTTCAAATTTAAAGCAAAGAGATAATGCTTACAATTAGTAAAAGCTAATTGTACTCACATTTGCAAAAGTTAAGACACAATTAAGTTGTTGTCAGTTGATGGAATTATTATATTCACTTGAGCACCATCTTACAAATGACATGGTCACCCGTTGGATTTAAGAATAGGATTTTTAGGATATTCATAATTTAGATATCCTAGTTAACTAATTCTTTACTTTCAGATTAACTAGACATTTTGTTAAAAAAACAACGCGAGGATGTGTTTATTACAATTATTCAGTTCATGTAATATTTACAAAGAAGTTAAAGATGCACGTTAGCGTTGTAAATTGAAACTTTGATTTGCCGTTTCAGTGATCTAACTGTACATTTTTGAAAGATAATTATATATATAAGTATAAATTAATGTTAGTTTTTACTATATTTATTACCTAGGAAATGTTTTATTAATGAAACACTCACCACTGACTTCTCTCTTATCCAAAATCCTGAAAAACGATTTGATACAAAAAAAACTGTGTTATATAATGATGGAAAAGAATCATTAATTTGTCACGATTTTTTAACATTATATCAAAACAGCCTATTTTTTGCGTGTGATTAAATTTCGTGTATTTCGTAAGTGTTTAAAAAATTACAAAAATAAATGTCCGTGATAACGCTTCAGGTACTTTGGAAGCATAGGAGTCTAAATCAACTGGCAGAGAAGTCATTAGATATGAATACTAGAAATTGAATCACTGCTTATATAAGTAGGTTGACGATAATGGCATGTATGGGTTCTTATTGAAGTGAATATGGTCAAAAGTGCATATCAATTATAGCACTTAAGAACTATACACTACATATTAGGCTTGCCAAAATATCTTAATCTTTTAATTGAAAATGGCATTTTCATTTATTCAAATAATTTAAACTACTTGCCATATTTGAAGCTATATTATTTTTGCATCATTTGTTCTCTAACCATAGCTGGATTTAAATGTTTAGCGTTCCTTCAGCTAGGCCTTTTCTCTAAAATATGATTGCTCACATTGTTTGTCATTGTAGCTATGACGTCGACGAATTCGAATTTTATCATTAAGGCAACTTTGTCTAAATCAATTTTACACTGAAATTTAATTACACCAAAGTACTTTACAATATATATGCCATTTATAAATTGTGAATTAATATAAACAAATTTCAATAACTATGTGTGCCAAAATGCCAAAATTACAATAATTCTGTTACAATTAATTTCGGCATGTATATGGCTACGGCCTACTGGCATGAACTGCTAAATTTAGTCGTATCATCACTTAACCTGAAAACACAGTGAAAATGACACAGGTGGAATATCATATTTTATGCAATAAAGCTTGATCCTACTATGATGAACCTTTAAGGAAAGGACTCTTCAAATTAAAATTAATTTGCTCGATATTTTCATTAACGGCATTTTTGTAAAATTACATCATTTGATGATGCCTTATTTAAAGGCCCACTACCTTTCCGGAGCAAAACATAAAGGTTTCTTAAAAAACATTAATAACATCAGAAAATATATACCGATGGCCTAAGATGAGGTTACAACACCAAACATATGCAAGATTTCCTGCGTAATATATGATAACAGTGGAGAGTCATTTCGCCGTTTTGCCGTCTGGCGCAGAGATAGTCAACTACCGCGCGGTATTTAGGACGACAGCGGGAAACATAAAACGACCCGCGTTATGAAAATTAACATTTTATTTATTTTAATAAAATTGTTCAGAAGGTGATGATACGTGTAGTATTATCGGTAAGTTAATAACTTTTATAACTCTACAAAATTATCGATCTCGTTTTTCATTCCCATTTTAAAAATTAAAAGCCGTTTTAGAAAGGTAGTGGCCCTTTAAACTATTTCCATGCCGACTAGAAATATTTCAAACAATTGTAAAAGTAATTGCTATATCATGTTTCAAGTAATTTTACTCACGAATTTTTTTTGAAGGATGAACATCTGTCTCTCACTTGACGACGGTAACTTATTGGATTCCATGTCACTGGGGTCACTCCTAATTTATCAATTTGTATATGTATCATTTATATATATAATTAGCATCAGTCAAATCGGGTATTCATTATTCACCACAGATATATGATTGAATGTAACATCAACATTTAGAGTAATAGTCCTCTATCGTTAGCTTCCTATGCGAATTATCTTACAGATTCAAGTAGATGGTTTAGTTTAACATGAAACATCATGGCAAGACAATCGTCTATGTTACTGAGAAAAAGAGGTAAAATGGTCATAAACAGATTGGCCAAAAGAAGCTTGTATATATGATGCATATGACTTTCCATTTGCAGGTGTATTGATATTATATTCGGGACATCCGGCATCCCAGTAACCCTTAATTTAAAGCGATTCTCAAACTAAATACTATAAATATTTTAATATCGACGAATATTTGGTGTTACTAAGGGTATGTTGTGTTTTACATATTAAAAACACATCTAAAAGCATGTAACCATATATACAATGTATATCTGGTGAATGTTAACTCAGGTTTTTGAAACTATTGAGAAATTCGTTTTAACGGGGAAAAAATTCAATTTAGATGAAAACGCCCACCCAATTGTTTCCCAAGTACTACTTAAAATTGCAAAAAAATACACTTCGCAAAACGAAAGTAACGATACTGATTGCAGTGATTAAATTATTTTTGTTTCGCGTATTGTTAGAAAACAGCCAGACTTGTTTATTTGTGTTAAGCAATTAAATGTACGTTGTATGTGTTTTTGATTATTAAGCTATTTTTTTGCTGAAATTCTATGGTTCTGTTTGGGTTATCAGTATCCAGCTGATTCGTTATACAGAGCTTTTCTCGTTTGCTATGCCATGGATTTACAGATGAAACACCACGGTGTTTTTTTCTCACAAATTAGTGACCTTACTATCCACAACAAATGATGTAGTAAACAATAGCATAACTTCAAAAGCATATCAATCTGACGAATACAAACTCACTACCTTATAATATTATTAGTTGCTTAATTAAATCATTGTAATTTGCGATCATCGTTGATGCTGTGTTTGAGTTCGCCGAAATTGAAATGAAAATTTAATGGATTGATGAATTTAAGTTTCTTTATTACTCAATTATTATTCATATTTATGGAATGACAAAAACATTTCGTGAATAAAGTAATATGATATCAGATGAGCTTAGAATGTTAACAAATAGTGTGTATTTACTTACATTAATTGTACTGAACTGAAAATGGAATGAATTTTTGTTGTGTGAGAGTGTTTATGGTTAATTTTTATGAGATGAAACAAGCTTCTCCTGAAGTTATGCATATATTACCATATATTATCATTTAATGGATGAAAAGAGTATTTTCACATTTTTAACCATAATATCAAAACGTATATTAAACCCTAATGTCTTGCATATTGCCCGCTGACTATGTAATTTAGATATTAAAACCTATTATTGCAGGCTATATGATGAACTGGTTTAGTTATAAAGAGATGTTTTTATACCTATGGGTCATAACAGTTATATCAAATGCATGATACGAAGGCCATTCTTTGACAACCAAAAAAGTGGGCTCGTTGCTTATCAATGCTTACCATTTTAGTCGTATCAACGTATCGACGGACTGTCGCCCGATACTGTAAAAAGTTCCATTCATAATTGATAAAAAGAATGATGTCGGATTTTTTGTTGACATTGCAACGTAGAAGTCTATAGACATACTATAAATCTTAGTAAGCGGACAATACGCAAGAAATCTCTTATTTATGTTCACTTCCTGATTATATGTCATACACTCGTTTCTAATGCTTTCTTCGCTATCAATTAATTAAGCCCTATTCTATTTAACGACAACCTATAACCGCCCTCTCCCCATTTCACCTCTACATTCCAAATAATAAAGAAAATAGAAACACAAATTCATTAATATATGCATATGTGTTCATTAGGTATGTAAATTCATACGGTATGGATATAAGCTATTGCTCTTACGTAAATGTAAAGAACAACTTTAATTAAGTTATGGCTCATACCGCATTTAATTATTGTCTTAAGATATATAGGCATGTCCACGGCATAAATACAAGATGAAGTGTTTAACATAAATGCTAAATTAGGAATATTATTATTGACAGTGAAGGTCAAAGTAAATATTTTTTTTCTAAATGAGACACATCTACTATAAGATATATGTATATTGGATAGATTTAATTTAGCATTGATTTTGTTTAAACGTAAGTTTAAAATTGATGTAAACTTGATAATCATAAAAGTATTTTATTAAACGAATCACATAAATTTTACATTAGATAGATATGAACTCGAATTTATATTTATATAGTATAAACTTAATTCAAATTAAATGATGTCATTTTCGGTCAGAAACTTGTAGATAATTCAGGCCAGGTTAATGATAGGAACAAACACTTTATGCAAAATTTTCGTTTTTGACAAATTCATGGTTAATTAAAACGATTATATCAATTCTGTCCGAACTATTAAAAAATCATCTGAAACAAAATGAATCATTTTGGAAATTCAAATAGAAGTTGCGCAATATTGCTACTTTTATTGGTTGATACATTTCCATTTTCTTCATTCCATATGAACACCACACAAAGTTACGATAATGCAATGTACAGATGAAATGGCTATGTACAGATGAAATGGCTACGTTTGTGTGTTGATTAGAATGAATTTAAATTCTTACTTTGATGATTGTTGAGCCTAGCTTTATTCATAGATTACCTACCAGTCCAAATCCCGAATCGCGTCGAGTTATCAAAATATACAACTGGATTTAGGTCCGTCAGCAAAAAAATAAACAACTGAAATTAGGTCCGTCAGCAAAACCAGTTGCTGTCGATAAAAGGTAACCGCACGGATCAAGTGTGGCTTTTTTATTCTTTACTTGACAGGTTGTCTGGATATTCAGGTGTTTTGTTGATATATCAGAAAGGGAACTCTTTATGTAAGACAATGCTTCAGAAAGAAATTCACTAACAGTCAATTGAAACTAATCGCATCAGACATATGTAAATATTTAAGGTTAAAGTTATGGTAATAAGAGCGTGTATCAAAAGGTTCAATTTTCTGTTATTAGCTACCAAACAGGTATTTAATGACAGGGTTTATAAATATTCCACATTCAATGAACTATTTCACATGAAAGGATAGAGGAGTTGAAATTTCCTGCATTTTTTATTAATTTGCCTGTCATTTTTATCATTTATTGGTATACGATACATCTTGACGGTAGTCTCTATTATTTTTAATACCAGATTGTACATGTATATGACATCCTGTTAGACAACTCTTGAGGTTTAATAAGTTTTGTGATCGTCGAAATAGTTTAAATAAGACATCGGAGTTAAGTTTTTTTACACACGAAACGATAAATGCATCTCTCTTTTACAACTCTTTAACGGAATGCTGTCTTGGACATGTAATATTTAGCCTTTAACTTAAAGTCAGTTAACTAGATTAAAATAACCCCTCCAATCCAACTCATGTACTGATAAAATGTAGTGTTGAAATATAACCAAATATAACTTAAAGAATTTTCATGAATTCACTTATCCGCTGACCTCATATTAATATGAAATGATGTCAAACCGCTCTGGTATTCAATAAAAGAGGCCCGTGTCAAAGCCGGCAGTAAAAGGTAGAATATCCAGTCATTAAAAAGATAATATGGCTTCTGGTTCCAGAAACTATGTCTTATATTTTACAATAATCACAGTATTACGGATTTCTCCTATTTGTCATCTAGTTATCTAACACCGAAAGATATTATAGATATAATAATAGCGAAAGGGAAAAGTATAGAAAACATATCTGTAATGATTACAATGATTTATGGTTTCAATATTCGACTTGTACTATCAGCATTAATTGACTGAGTTGAAATGATAAAGTGCCTCACCATTAAGTTGCATGTACTTCATTACATGGTCTTGGCTCGATATCTCGCTTGTGTTGACGTTCTTTACTATAGTAATGTTAAGGAACGACAACTCTTGATATTGATGGACCCTTTCAACCCTTCTAATAATATATCTTGTTATGTATGTGTACACCAATTATATGTGCAAAGCGAATTGTTGATGTTTTATGAAGAATAAACATATTTTTATATGTGTTGATGAGGTTTTGTTATCTTTCGGCGACAATGTAACGTGTATCCAAACAGAACCTGACCAGATGCTCCATGACAGCGCTCCCCAATGGGTAATATCTGCCGTACAAATACAGTACAAATTATAATATCTCAAAGGAAACTTCGGAGCTTACAACACTTACTTTACAGTTTGAGTCTTATATCCAACTTTAAAAAAAAGCATTTGTTAATGTTTCACAATTTTAGTTTTTGATATAAGCCATTTTTAGGTCATTTGACCCGTCCGCCGTGCGTAAACTTTTCACATTTTGAACTTCTCAAATTCTACCAGTAATGATCCTGACATGGTCCCGAACACGTGTTGTATTTTTCGGGTCGATCTGAAATCCAAGATGGCCGCGACAGCCGCCGTCTTGAAAACACATTTTGAACTTCTCAAGTTCTACCTGTGCTATATGACTGAAACTTGCCTGAACTGATCCTAACATGGTCTATCTCGACCAAGTGTTGCTACTTTTCGGGTCAATCCGAAATCCAAATTGGCCGCAACAGCCGCCATCTTCAAAACAAATTTGAACTTTTCCCCAAGTTCTACCAGTGTGATTTAGCTGAAACTTGCCGGAAATAATACTTACATGGTTCCGACCAAGTGTTTTTATTTTACGGGTCGATCCGAAATCCAAGATGGCTGCCACAGCCGCCATTGAAAACACATTTTGAACTTTCTCTGAAGTTCTACCTGTGCCGCCACAGCCGCCATTTTGAAAACCCATTTTGAACTTCTCAAGTTCTCCTGGTGCGATTTGGCTGAAACTTGCATTAATTGATCCTGACATGGTTCCGACCAAGTGTTGCTATTTTTCGAGTCGATCCGAAATCCAAGTAGGCCGCCACAGCCGCCATCTTGAAAACACATTTAGAACTTCTTCTACAATTCTACCACTGTGTTTTGGCTGAAACTTGCCTGAAATTATCCTTATATGATCTTCAAAATGTTTTGTTACATCTCTGGTTGATCCCAAATCAAACATGGCTACCATGACATCATATTAAATTAATTTCATATATGACTATTGGCGAGGTATTCAGATGACCGTTAAGGCCATTGGGCCTCTTGTTTGTTTTGCCTTTGTCTATGAGCTCAGAGATTTCTGCAAATGTGCATTCGACCATTTCAAAGCCAATATAGACAATGGAAACATACATTTGCCTGTGTTATATGTGACGAATAGCATTCATGAACGTAATGCATGAAGAATGCTTTTTGGGTTTACAATCCCTTTATGTTGATTCACTTTCACCATGTTCACCGACAGCGATGGATGGATTTTATTTTCTTCATTTAAGCGATATGGTGTTTTTATTATCCCCCGCCCAACGAAGTTGGCGGGGGATATACAAATGGGTTCCGTCCGTCCGTCTGTCCGTCCGTACGAATGGTTTCCGGAGCATAACTCTAAAACCAGTAGAGATATTTCCATGAAACTTCATACACACATTGGTCTTATGGTCTAGTAGTGCCTTTTGCTATTTTTAGGTTTTCATTTTTTGTATTTTTTCCGTAACCATGGAAACATTGCTGAAAATATCATATTTTTGTACCAGGTTCGTTTCCGGAGCATAACTCTAAAACCAGAAGAGATATTTCCATGAAACTTCATAGACACATTGTTCTTATGGTCTAGTAGTGCCTTTTGCTATTTTTAGGTTTTCATTTTTTGCACTTTTTCCGTAACCATGGAAACATTGCTGAAAATATCATATTTTTGTACCAGGTTCGTTTCCGCAGCATAACTGGAAAACTGGTTGAGATATATGCACGGAACTCCATAGAAACATTAGTCTTATGGTCTAGTAGTGCCTTTTGCTATTTTAAGGTTTTCACTTTTTGTACTTTTTTCTGTAACCATGGAAACATTGCTGAAAATGGCAGATTTTTGTGTAAGAATCGTTTCCGGAGAACAACTCTAAAACCAGCAGAGATATTTCCATGAAACTTCATAGACACATTGTTCTTATGGTCTAGTAGTGCCTTTTGCTATTTTTAGGTTTTCACTTTTTGTGCTTTTTTCTGTAACCATAGAAACATTGCTGAAAATATCATATTTTTGTAGCAGGTTCATTTCTGGAGCATAACTCTAAAACCAGCAGAGATATTTCCACTTCATACACACATTCATTTTATGGTCTAGTAGTACCTTTTGCTATTTTTAGGTTTTCACTTTTTGCACTTTTTCCTGGGTTTTTTTCATACACATAAGTCTCCACAATCAAACTTACTTCAGGTTTGATATCTCTATTGGCGGGGGGTCTGAATGACTATGTCCTTGTTGACGTTTATTACGAAAAGGATAGAAAACATACATTTGTACATGTATGTACCTCGTTTTGATTTAACACCAAAAGTTACATTTTTTCCAATATTTCTGATATGGTAAAGAAATGACTTGTGAAACTAGACCAATTCATGCATTTGTTAGAATGGGTCCTGCTAAAGTGATCGAATATGTCAGTGATTTCTGGGCAAGTTCAAACTAGTCAGTGGCCACAGAACTTTCATTGAAATCAGAAGATTTAAAAATTTCGACTTCTCTAGGGACCGTATAATGACCATCTTGGATTTATCAGGAAAAACCCAAATGATTATATGCATGCATGTATCTTCATACCATCAGCTGATACATGTACCATATATTTTTCTGTTTTATTCAACAATAGGCCAGTTGGATTTAGGCGAAAACTTTTTTTGAAGATGTTGTATGTAAGGCAAATATTTTAAACTTTTACTTTTCAAATCAATCTACAATTGATGACTCTTGAAGTTGATGGCACTTCACTTCCAGAAGATAACTCGTGCAATTCCCCTAGCAAGCTTGATCACATTCATATATCATCTTATGATGTCAAAGAAGTATTGGTTATTCTTTCATACCTGCGAGTGCAATACTGGCTGGTCTAGGGCAATACACTCATGTCGCATGAGGCTGTATTGCAACCTTAGATATCTTCTTTTCGTCTTTTTGCCCCGAAAAGACGAATGCGAAAAGACGAAATTTAACCAAATAATGGAGTATGGAGATACAGTTTGGGGAAACATACCTCATGAACTAGAGAAAAAACTTGAGAATTTAAATATTGAAGCAGCAAGAATAATTACAGGTGCAACAAAATTGGTTAGTATTGATAAACTGTTCATCGAATCTGCATGGGTCAGCTTATTGGATCGAAGACAAGTTCATAAATTTATTCATTTCCACAAGATGTTCTATCATTATACACCTGAATACCTCTATAGCATGATCCCTGAAACTGTTTCTGAAGGTCATTCATATGAAACTAGATACATAAGTGTCTGGGACACTTGTTCCTATTTCCAATTGACTTTATATTCGTTGTTCAATGTATGCAAATATCAAAATTAAGAAAGTTTAAACTAAAACTTTTTTTTTGTTGAAACAATTTCAAAATTTAGTGTACAGCAAGATGATTTGGAAATTTTAAGTAACCGTGGTGTAAAACAACAGGAAGTTTTCAGATATTGCAGTTAATGCTGTAGATATGTGTTAAAGTTATATGTGACGTGAATGGGCAAATTTTTGCCATGCTATTTTGATGACTTATGCTGTGAAAATCATTCAAATGGACAGACAAAAATTCATGACGCCTCATAAACGTTAGTTAAAACACCGAATTTTTGCACTGCAAAATTCTTGTTTTTTTGTCTTATGTATGTTTACCTTCATAAATCATTTTACAATAACTGATAACTTTGTAAAAATGTGAAATGAAATTGTAGACCATGTCTAAGCTGACAGTAGGTACTCATTTCACTGCACTGCAGATGTTATATAATTATTTTTAGCGTTACTGCCAAAATCAATTTTTCAGCTTTTATTTGTAATGGTTATTACAATCCATTGTTAGTATTGTTATCATCAAAATACTGGTTATGTTTATGGTGAATAGAACATTACAAGCTTTTCTTGATTCGCGCGTATGAAAATTACAGCATATGTAACTTTATGGTGAAGTTTCACAGAAATTCTGTGGATTTGCTTAATTCTGCATCAATAGAGGATTTAATTATCTTCACATTAATTGTGTGGGATTTTTCATATTTTGGATTTAAAAATAAGGAAACACTTCTGGTTATGTGTTATGTGTTAACATAATTATGCGATTATATCCGAAGACCTACTTATCCATAAATTGCCTGTAATTGTCTTATAAGCGACTGTCTTATATAAGAGTCACATATAACACAGTAAAATGTAACACATAGGACAGGTACATGTAATGGCCCCATAGTCTGCAGTTAAAGAACAAAAATAACAACAGATAACATCACAAATATGTTTTAATCTGGAAGAATTTGCTCTTCCTTTTCTTACCGTGGTATGGCCTTTTTGCCTACATTTTCTTTCTAGTCGCCATTGAGAAGGAAGGTAAAGGAACAGATGAATATTATTAATATCTGTTTCGTTCACCAGCGTCTTATGATCTTTTTATGCAATTTAATATTAGTTATATGCACGGCTATATCAGTTCAAACGCCATGGGCCAATGAACCTGTCTTTGTGATATGCATCGCGCAATTCAAATAGACAAAAACACGTCTTGATGATTTAGGATGAAGTGTTTGTAGTGTTTTTCCTTGGATATTTTCTTTTGCGTCATTGAACAAGCATGTCAAATTTTGTCACATAGGGCAATTATATTCAATTTATGTCTTATTAACAGGATAAAACATGATGGATTTAACAATATCAGAGGTACAGAAAGCACGATGTTACGATTTAATTAAGCATGGGTTTAGATATGTCATTGATACGCGAAAACAACCACGCGAAAGAGGTCTGGTCGCAACCAGAAAATTAAGCACTTTGTTCTGGTTCATAAAATCAGTGAGGATTATGATGGTGCTGATGAATTGGATATTAGTTTTGTGCTTAGTACTGACCCCTTGGTCCTCCGCCTTTAGACTAGCTCAAGGTCCTTTGATATCAGCCAGCACTGATAGTAAGAGGTCGTTGCATCTTAGCAAGATCAGATCACACACTCCGAGAAAGGACACGACAGCCTTCATTAGTACGGACACACAACAACAATCAGCACATCGAATTCGGACGCCATTGATAGTTCTAGGGGACGACGGAGAAAACATCCATGAAGAAAAGTCTGGATATGTGCACGCCCGCAGTGATATGGACTTAGGTAAATTTGATTCGACATATATCAAAGATGTATTTATTTGCTTACTCCTTAATTATCAGAGTAATACTGGAGTCGAGTCGCATCACATATGAATAGCAAACCATAGAATGTATAAGGATAATCTAAGTGCAATAGACACTATTAATTTATTGGATTTGTTTTGGGTTGGTTGTTTTGGGGTAATTTAGAAGGATTCTTTATTTGGATTGAAGTAAATTGCTTCTTATTTATATTGTAAAGGCCCACTCTCTTTAAATTAAAAGTTTCTTAAAAACAAAAATGGCATAAGACAGTTATATATCGATTGTCTCAGGTGAGTTTAAAGCACCAAACAAATGCAAGATTTTCTGCGTAATCTATTTTTGAATTAACAGTGAAGATTCAATTCGCTGTTTTTGCCGTCTGGCGCGGTGATTTGGATCACGGCGGGAAAAATAAGACAACCCGCCGAGTTATGAAAATTTACATTTTATCTTTTAAAATTAAATGTAATTAATATTTCATTGTTTTTATACTAAATCTGACTTTCTGATAGGCCGGTTCTTTTTTTACTGCCACAATGAAAAGAAAAGAGGAAAGAGAATGGACCTAACACCGGACGTCATTGTAGCGTCACAATAGAAACACTAAAGTTTCGTATTAATTTGGAAAAAAATCGCTAGGAAAATCAATGGATCTGTACATGCAAACATATTTTGTTTGATCAAATAGTCTAGAAAATTAATTATAAGCATTGATGTAACTACGTCTTAATTTCATCGGGTTATAAAATAACGCGGATTCTTACAAAAGTTTGCAGCTCAAACTCCAGCCAGGGTAGCCATTTCGGAATAAGGTGCATTTGGTACTAAAATATCCTGAAATTTTAAATGTTTTTACCTATTCTTTATCAAAATTCATATTCTGTTTCAATCTGAATTTCAAAATTCATTTCATTGTTATCTATGAATAATTACTGTCAGAAAACATGTTTACTTATAATATTCATAATTAACCAGCCAATCAGGGACCGATCAAAATTCTATCCTGGGCTCAGTTTTGTATACACAAAAGCCATTTCGAAGGTCATTTTCATTTAGTTGGTTGCTCCTTATATAAGGAAAATAAAACGACAGGTATTTATCATGATTTTGCATATATATGCAATTTAACCTTATTCTTTAAACGTAAATGTACTTTTATCGGGGAGTCGATGTTCTCTTGACAGTAAAATGTCCATCCTGACGCTTTTAGTGAACATTTGTCATTTATTCAAGCTACTGACGCCATACATTATTGCAAATTATAACAAAAAGTTGTGAAAATGCATACTTTGTAAAGCGAAATGTTAAAACTTGCATAGTTCAGAATTTATTTGTATGTATGCGCTCTGTAGTCTCGTTACTAATACATTTAGATTAGAGTATTTCTATAAGTTGCTAATTGATAAGTTAGGCAATCTGCACTATTATTAAGACACACTAAGTATTTGTTCAGTTTCGTTAGTACTTCACCAAACTAATGAGCTAATACTTATAAATAAAATTGCATTGATGAAAAGGACGTCAAAAGTTAGCAGCTCCTAATTCTTCTCCTCCTGAAACTCACGACAGTTCACTGTATCCAATTAATTGGTGTAATCTTATCACCGAAAGAGTTTGGGTTTTTAAAGGAAAAGTATTTTAATACCTTTCAAAATATTTGATATATATAATTTCAAAAAATGTTACTGAACTGAATTTTAGCAACAAAAATTGAAGTATATTTTTGTTATTTTTCATTATCAACTATTGTTCAAAGAAAATGCAGGATTTGTTCAGTATTTTATATGCTATATAAGAATTGTTTCTTCTTCAGTGCAAGACGACTACGCATCAAAGTACCAAACTGTCCCGGAGATCATCTGCTCGTTGTGCTTCCGGTTACTTAGACCGAGTAGAAGATTAGTGTGTTCAAAACTATTCTGTTTCGACTGGGAAAGGAAATAACGGAATTCGACCTATCAGTAACACTTGATGTCAGGTTTATGAACTGTCCGTGGGCATTGAAAAGACAAAATTTGTATGTCACCATTTTATATTATAACTGTGTGGACACTGTGGTATCTCTGATATTTGCCCGTTGTATACGAGTTGGTCATCGCTCTTTATGAAATTGTCAGTGTTTACGAATCTTTCATTGTTTTAGGTTTCAAACTGATATTGCTTATGAAACTTCCATTGGACAAAAAATAATTTTCACGGGTAGTGTATCTTACAGTCCATTTGCAAATGCAACTGCTATATTTGCTTTTTCATTAAAAATGGACACGGAGTATATGTCGTTTCATATGAATTTATCATAATATAAATATAAACTCTATTTATTTTACATCAATTTTGAAAACTTATACAAATAATTTTCGATGGCCCGGATGTAAGTGCGCTAGGGGTCTTAGATCGATTGGGAGGAAATCGGAGTGCCCGGAGAAAACCCACGTAGACGTGGGGTGATCCCTGTCGTTTTCACTTCCGTGCCGGGGATCGAACCCCGGCCGGCAAGGTGAAAGGTGAGTGGCTTAACCACTACACCACCCGATCACCATATTTATTTATTAAAATGTGCTTTAAATTATATTCACGAGCTACCACGATGATAACTAGATTATTGCATTTAATGCGTAAACATCCTGATTTAAAAGGTCAGGTAATAATTTCTAATTATGCATACAGGGATATGCATTTAAATATATAAGATATTTATTATACATTATAATAACTGACTCTAATGAATCAGGAATGAATTCTTCAGACGTTTAGCACTGATGATAAACTTTGTTGGTTTGAGGAATACTTAATATTCCATTATCACAGATAGTAATATAACTATACTAAATCAAATTTATTGAGCTTATTATCATGTTTGGTAAAATTTACACGGGTTAATGTGGTTCCATTAACATCTTTTGAAGCTATTTTCTTCGGCAGCATGCTTCAATGATAAAGAACTATATAAAAAGGACAACAGTTTCACTATACAAGAAGACACAACACAAACATACCGCAGTCACCCAAAACATGCACCGTTCACTAAATACACGCTACACATGGCATACATGGGAGATCTCCTTTTCTGATTGTTGATAGGACATTTATTAATCAAACAAACAACAATGCGCACTGTAGCTATGACAATTAGGCCATGTCGAAGTCCATGTTATGTTTTATAATCACACTATGACATCAAATTGTTTTTAAGTGTTGTTTTTTTGGACACTGATACCAAAGTGAATATTTTCTTTGGTTGATTAACCACTCATGCTGAACCCTTCTTGTATGTGTCAGGATGGCTGGTTGTGTTACGTTAACATTACTCAGATGTGTCAAAATCGTCTCTAACGACTAATGCACGTCATTGTTTTCTCTAACGCCTCGTGCACGTCACAGTCATTTCTAATGACTCAAGCACGTCACAGTCTAGCTACTGTTGTAGCAGAATAGATATCACCTTCTGACTGACTTTTCCGCTACTGCAAGGTCCCTCTATAAAGGTATGGGAAACCAAATCAGGTACGACCGACCATCGATTAAGGCCTGTCCAAAAATATTCCGATCAAACACAGCTTTGACACATACCTGGATGTTAGAAGGGGATGTTATTCTAGCTGTAGACGTCGAGTTTTTAATTTTACCGCCATTTTTTAATCAGGTAGATGCATTTGAATCTAATGTTGACAATTTCTCGGCTAAAATCGACCGACATATTGTAAACTACCGCCGCGCATGCGCCAACCTCCGGGAACATTACCTGTGAGGCCCATATGGGGACATGCACAATATGAATCGTATACATATAAATGTATTTTGGCGATGCATTCATTTATCAGGACTGTCATCTTAAAAAATGAAATTAAATAGTAAAATCACTACAATGAATACACAATATTTAAATTTCTATGAGCATTCTGAGAAATGAAATTGGTATTAAGGATTTTTGCAAAATTAACAAAAGAAATTAATAGGCCTAATAAATAAAAGTAAAATAAATAAAAAATACCTACAAAATGATTTCTTCTCATCACTTTTGTAACTTTTATCTTGTCTGTATCCAATGTCTTGACATATTTTCCATATTTTATTATCATTATTATTTTATTTTTTTTTTTTACATTTTTGTAACTATGTACCTATATATTGTAGATTGCATCAATTGGCAATTCATTTTTTATTGTTTTACTTTGTTTGACGTAATCATTTAGGAATGGAAATTTGTTGCATATATTTTTATAAATTTTAGTATCAGTAACCTTATCCATGATTATTTGAATTATTCTCATATATTTTTATAATTTATAAATGAAAATGCTAGGCACATACACATGCTTTTCCATCGATACACTATACATGTAGCTACATTTTATATAAATGATATACTTCATCAAATAACTTTACAATGTTAATGTGTGCTGATGATCTTCATCAATCATAATTTAATTTGACATCCAAAAAATCACCAACAATTCAAGCCAAGTTTATTAAGTTAAGTGTTACAAGACTGGAGTTTTGAAGAAGAAGAAAAAAATATTTAACACATGAATACACATTCCAAATAAAAAACATTGGCCTCAAGAGATTATCATTAATTTTTCTTTAAAAAAACATTAAAAAAAGACAGATGCCAAGGATGAATTTTTAAACAAATTGTGGTTTTTTTTAACTTCAATAATATATCGCAAATATTTTTTTATTCATGCGTATCATGTTTTTTTTTTTTTTTAAACTTCTGTTTATACGCAGAATGTCTTGTCTATCCATTGCATGTGTTTCATGAACATTTGTAGGCATACAAAACGTAATGGAAATATCATAACCCATATGGGCCTCACAGGTAATGTTCCCAGAGGTTGGCGCATGCGCGGCGGTAGTTTACAAAATGTCGGTCGATTTTAGCCGAGAAATTGTCAACATTAGATTCAAATGCATCTACCTGATTAAAAAATGGCGATAAAGTTAAAAACTCGACGTCTACAGCTAGAATAACATCCCCTACTAACATCCAGGTATGTGTCAAAGCCGTGTTTGATCGGAATATTTTTTGACAGGCCTTAATCGATGGTCGGTCGTACCTGATTTGGTTTCCCACACCTTTATAGAGGGACCTTGCAGTAGCGGAAAAGTCAGTCAGAAGGTGATATTTTTTCCGCTACAACAGTAGCTAGTCACAGTCGTGCACGTAACAGTCATCTCGATCCACTTGTGTACGCCACAGTCATCTTTAACCACTCTTGTACATCACAGTCGTGCGCGTCACAGTCATTTCAAACGACCCAAGCACGTCACAGTCGTGCATATCACAGGCATCTCTAACCACTATTGCACGTCACAATCATCTCTACCGACTCGTGCACATCACAGTCATCTCTAGCCACTCTTGTACATTACAGTCACCTCTAACAACTCTTGCACATAACAGTCGTGCACGTCTCAGTCATCTCTAACCACCCTTGTACATTACAGTCATCTCTAACCACTCTTGTACATTACAGTCATCTCTAACCACTCTTGTACATTACAGTCATCTCTAACCACTCTTGAACGTCACAGTCATCTTTAATCACTCTTGCACGCCACAGTCGTGCACCTCACAGTCATCTCTAACCACTCTTGCACGTGACAGTCATCTCTAACCACTCGTGCACGTCACAGTCATCTCAAACCACTCTTGCACGTCACAGTCATCTCAAACCACTCGTGCACGTCACAGCCATCTCAAACCACTCTTGCACGTCACAGTTATGCACGTCACAGTCATCTTTAATCACTCTTGCACATCACAGTCGTCCACGTCAGTAATCTCTTACCACTCGTGCACGTCACTGTCATCTCTAACAAATCTCGCATATCACAGTCGTGCACGTCACAGTCATCACTAACCACTCGTGCATGTCACAATCATCTCTACCGACTCGTGCACGTCACAAACATCTCTACCGAATCGTGCACGTCGAAATAATTTCTACCGACTCTTGCACGTCACAATCATCTCTACCGACTCGTGCACGTCACAATCATCTCTACCGACTCGTGCACGTCACAGTCGTGCACGTCACAGAATACAATTAATGCAGTTTAGCATCCTAGATACTCCAGGGGTTCCGATCACTTACGATCTTTATACCCCTGGACTATCTCATAGTTAAATTGGAGGCAGCTCAGCGGAAAACTGCTGAACCAATCACAGGTCTGCAAAGATTTCCTTTGAAAACTGCAGAGAGAGCGACGCCCAACTTCAAAGCTACACAGTCAACCACAGTGTACCGTTATGTACATCAAAGGACTAAATTATCTGTTCTATTCTGTTGCACCCAGTTTTACTATGAGATAGTAGATATCGTATGTGATCGGAATCCCTAGAGTATCGAGGATGGGGTTGGGGGATATGGCAAGTTTCTGGTTTCCCGAGACTTGTCTGAGGCGGACCCGTGTTTATGTATAGACATAAGGAAGAGGACCGCACAAGAGGCGATAACGCAGGAGAAGTATCTCGGGTAACTGATAACAACCCTACCTTCCGCTAATATATTTATGATGTTGTCATGAAGACTAATCGAATCGTGGGAATAATCGAAGAACTTACACATATTTACATCTTTGTTTTTATTTTATCTATTTATTCATTTATTTATTTATTTATTTATTGGCTGCTATACAACTCGTTTGTAATACAGCATTTAGAATATCGAGCATGTGTTTGACATACGCAAATAGATTGAAATTTTAGAAATTGACTACACTAAAACATAGAAGCCTAAGCTATTAGAGGATATGATCAAGTCATTGCCAAGATATTTCTAAAGCAAAACCGTAACAAAAGAACAAGAGGGCATACGAGGACACTGACACCTGAAAACATGACAACAGACTCAACCTAAGACAATCATCATTTAGACAGCGGGCTATTAATTACTGGAACTCTATTCCCTTAGGCGATATTACCGCGCCAACAGTGAATCATTTGAATCTCGTTTAGACAAACACTGGAGCTCAAATTTTATTTCAACCAATAGTTGAGGGTGCACTAATACGCGACCACTGTTTTCATAAATAGAGTTAGGACAATGCCGCATTTTCATATAAAATTTACTGACGTCATTTACAGGCCCCGACAAATGGTAGAAGAACCAGCCTCGGATACAGATAATTAATTTTCTCTGTTTTCATAATACATCCGGCGTTCTAATTTGCCAATTCTTTCATCTATAAAGAAAATTTCTATGAATTCGAAAAATAGTCCATAACATAATCAATGCAATTCTATGTTCAAACTTATTTTATTATGTAGACTAGTCATGAAATTCATTGTAAGCATTGATGTCACTATGTTTTAATTTCATTGGGTAAAGAACTAAATTTCGTTTTTAAACATTTCTGAGAATCTAGAGTTTGCACACAAAATATCTTTCAGACCCCAATGAAACTAAAATATAGCGACATCAATGCATAGATAAGCATAATGACAAACTTACTGTATAAATGTTATCCACGTCAGTGTATTTATATAATATTTTGTATATATTATTTACAATACTTTGTATATTTTCAACTAAACACTTATCGCATCCACTTTGTCGCGGTTATTTCCACAGTGTAAGTACATGTAAGACAAGCAATTCAAATTGCAAGAACCATTGTGTATCGTTCCGACAGGTAAATCTAGTTCAATACCGTAAATATATGATAACAAAGCTATTTGTCTCATTGAAAGCAAAAATATCTAAAAGATGGATATTTCAATTAATGTTTTAACTCATTTACCTATGAATAACGTATTAATGGTTTCGGTTGCATATTTATGCAAATACAATGTTTTTACATTATTCGTTTATTGCACAGCATGAACGTTTGCGCCCTTATACATGTATATGTGTAACACGGAATATTGGTAAAGCTACCACACAGCACTACACAATGCAGTGCTAGATAGGTCCATAAAGTTAAAGAATTTCATAAAAAAGTTTAAGCTTTACAAAGGCTACGTTATACACACCGAAAGTTCAAAGGTTAACAACAAGATAGTGTTGGTAAATTCTGTAGGCATATACATTATTTGGAAGCGTTGCTAATTGATGAACAATTTGTACAAATTAAATCGATTTTGAACTGAAATTTTACTGCACCAAATTAGGTAAATTGCTTAAACAGACATTAATGTATTCTTAAAAGAAAGAGTAATTGGACAAAGATTGGACTTTTTTTTTTTATTGCGACGCATTCCTATTCAAATTGGACATGAATTGTTGGTGCCCTCCAAAGGACGCACCGTCTTGGTTTGACTGTCCTTATAAATAATATGATCCTGAAACATCACTTTCTGATTGATTCTAATTCATAAAGACATCATAGTCATACAGCTACGTAATCCAACATTGATTAAGGCCTTACATGTGTTGCCATGCTCTAGATTCATTTGGAACGAATGTGTATTTCTCTTAATGAGTAATTACATCTTGTTACATATTCTGGAAGGTGTCAATATTACTAATTGACACTGATTAACAATAATATATTCTAGCTGCTGTGAAGATGTACAGCTAGGATATTTTGTGTCAGTGTATATTCCGCTGTATAAGACATTGTGTGGGTTCCTTTTGGCACGCTCTCTTGTTTGTTCCTGTTTGTCTGTCGTGGCTTCCTGGTGACCCAAGCATTGAAAAAGACCTTCATACATATGCAGTTATGCAGTATCTGGCGTTATAAAGGGCACATTTCAAGGAAAGGTCGCTCACAGAATTGGTTGCAAAGATGGTCTTTGCTCTGCCTTTGCAACATTCAAGATCAAATTCTGACTTTAGCAACTTAGCAATGACGGAACTTTTATTTATCCATTAAGGAAAATATGATTTTTGATAGAGGAATTGTGATAGAAACCATGTCGGACTTAGCCGTTCATATATTTCAAAATAAAGCAGTTACTGTGCTACGTCACCAAAGCCGAAAGGAGCCTTTAAAGGAAAGGCGTTAATTGGGTCGCGTGATAATCTGGGAACCTGAATGTACATATAATTATTTCATATCTGAAAATTCAGTTACGTGTTATGCAAATACCAATTGTATAACTATTCGTGACAGAAGTGTTTATTTACGCACAAGCGAAGCACACATGATTTATGTGATCGGTACACAACGCCTGTAGCAGAGGTTCATGATGTGAGATGCGAGGTTCAAGGATATCTCAACTGTGTGATATGACGGGGGATTCAAGTTATGATAACGAAGTACCTCCATGTTTACAATGATAATGAAATGCGAAATGGGCGTCGTCGGTTTTTTGTTGGTATACTGTACAGTTTATACAGACCAAAAGGCATTGGTAGTTGGTATCGAAGAGAAATCTTCAAAAAAGACAGATGATCAAATGTTAACAAATTTCAAGGACACGTCATCAAAAAGTATAGGTACGTCAGGAGTTACCAAACATCAACTTACATTAAGTACTGTTATTCCATCTAAATACAGTACCGGGGATCTTAATATTGACACTTCTGGGAGTCTCACGGTAGCAGTAACTGGATCTCCAATAGTGTCCAGTACAGAAAGTTTATCAACGATCAATACCAGAAGTCGACCAATTGATGGTGGCGACGGGAATGATACAAGTCAAGATGAAGAAGTTCCTTGTGTAGCAGATGAAAATGTGCCTGGAAACGACCAAACTCGTTCTACATCCCGTTATACTACTGCCCCTCCGGAACGCAATGACAGACAATTTTCTAAGATTCGAGAAGAACGAAATTTAACACAAGGATCTATAGCCAGGAAAATACTTAAGAAAAAAATTGCGGGTAATTTCTCTTTATATGTAAGTTTTAAAGATTTTAGATAGAATCTTATAAAATGAACCATTTATGATATGTCTTGTTTGTCGCTTGGTGTTTATCTTGGGGAAGAATGAAACCTTACACACTATTTTATTTCAAGATAGGAACGTGTCAAAATATCCGTCCCCTCCATTTTAGATTTAAAACCATTTTCATCTTATTACAATCCATATTTACTTGATTAATCGTTTAAGATTGAAAAAAATGAAAATTTCCAGATAATAATTCGTCAAGAAATATGGTGTTTTGTTTCAAATATTAATAGAAACAAGTTTTCTAAGAAGACTGCATACAAATAATTATGTTTTTAAAAGGAACTATTTGCCAGAAATCAAAATAACAAAAAGAAGAAAAAAGAACGGGTTTTTTTTTCGAAGTAGATCAATTTTAAGCAAACCTCAATTTTCTGTGTAACGCAAGCTAGTATAGTGCAAAACATGTAAGTACAACACAAAATTAGGAATAAACGTTTGATGCAAAGTAAAACTCCATAACGCAAACTAATATACATTTGAAAATGTATTTTTAAATAATTATTTCCACAAAAATGAAACCTGCTTTATAACAGAATGTTTTGTTTTGTTTTATCTTAATTGAGTTAAATATGAATTATAAATGCAATGTTTACTTCTGAGACTAATGTTACTTATGAAACGAATGAACGATGATTTCCATGGTAGTTGTATAGCATCAGTAACTAATAATTATCTTATACGAGATGTATTCAATATTTAAAATACAATAAATTAATGTCTAAACTAGGATGAATTTAAGGTACAAAATAGGCCTAAGCCATATACCATGTCAGAACAAAAACATTTTCTACAAAGCAAACAGATAGGAAAGGAGAAATATTTTTTTCAATATTTCTTAAATAAAATGAATGAATGAATTCAGTTATCTACAATATACTGAGAATAAGAAAGATGTACCACCAAATTATAATCATATTGAACAATACATGTCAGGACTATATTACTTTTGTGGTAAAAAAATTTCCCTTCAAAATTGCATGATATAAAACTCAATACTTGTCATTTAGATAATGTGTACATATGTGAAACTCATTTTATCAAACACTGATTTTATAAAATGCAGCATCGTGAAACTGGCGAACATAGCGTTTTTATCCTAGTTCTATATATCACTTTCGGGTTTTTGATGTATTCATAATCTTCTGAGTAACAATAGGTATTGAAAAGGCAAATGTTAACGATAAGGTTTAGAAAACGGACAAAGGAATTTATCGGGCATGTGACGTGGGATATATCAATTTAGAGTTGTGATTTAATGACAAAAAACGATTAAAACGAAATGATTTCTCGAAATAAATATAGTTATTTTTTATTGTCATCTATTTTATACGAGACAAAAACAATAGCATATAACAATGTTATTTTAACTCAAAAAGGCTAAAAAACAATGCAAATGATTTCTATGATAATTTCAATTATGTCTGGATATTCGTCAAAAGAAGTCTACGACATAACAAGGTCACATCTAAAGCTGACATTTTTTACCTGACATGAACGTGATATACAAACAAAGGAATATTCTTTATATATTTACAGTTTGCACTGACATGGACTCAATAACCATGCTTTCTAGTATTATCATTATCAGTGTATAATGTTAGCACAACACGCTATATATATTTACAGTTTACACTGACATGGACTCAATAACCATGCTTTCTAGTATTATCATTATCAGTGTATAATGTTAGCACAACACGCGCGGCGATTCTATTGTTATTAGCAACGTGGGAGCATGACCCCACTTTTGGCGGGAACATATGAATGACTCGATTCAAATCAGCTGTTCAATCGAATTCGTTGACGATGACGGGAGAGAAAAATATGTGTATTTTAATAAAAAAAATATGCAACTGCCACGGGATTTAATAATATTTATTTACTTAAAAAACTGTAAATATAAGGAATAGATGTTTATTTTGTTGAGGTTATGTTCCCGCCGAAAGTTGGGTCATGACCTCACATCGCTACGCCATCGACTATTCACGTAACAATAGAATCGCCGCGCGTGTTGTGCTAACATTATACACTGATAATGATAATACTAGAAAGCATGGTTATTGAGTCCATGTCAGTGCAAACTGTAAATATACAGACATATATCAAGGTGCCATTTGATCAGCTCTTAGCAAAAATGTGAACGACACGTGGAATATGGGATACTTTCTGTAAATTGACAGCATGTACACAATTTTCGCAAAAAAAACAAAAACAAAAACAAACAAAAAAACCAAGGTTATGATATACATGTCAATAATGAAACTGTTACTAATGTAAAAGTCATGATAAATGCATGCTTAGAATGAAAATTGAGTGTAATTATCCGAGTATACATCTAAGAGTCATTTTCAGTACTTATCATCATTAACCCTTATTATCATAAACACATATTATCATTGGAATTCTTACTTACATGTCCTCATTATATTTGGTATTTAAACTTGTCGATATTTGGTTTCAGGGACTGAATATACTGGAGTATATCTAATACCAGACATGCTGTGTTCTTTGTGTGCGCGTCAGCCAGAAAGGCGAGGGAGAAGACGGAAGTGCAGGAAGATATTTTGTTACAAGTAAACATACTATTTGCTGGACTTACTAGTTTATTAACGTTGAATTAACTTGCCTTTTGTGATCATGTTTACCAATTGAACGCTTGTTACCCTCCCATATGCATGCTATACATAATTATATATCTAATAGACTATATATCATTAATAACGTCAATGTTATCCTAGTAGTACATTATGGGTGCGTTCACTCATTTTCTGTGTCCCTGGAATATAAAGTGGCAAGGTAAAAGGTACAAGATATCAAAATGCACTTATGTCAAAAAGTCTGTAGTTTTGAAAAACAGCCAAGTAAATGTCACTCTGGCCTTTAAAACTGTTTAACAGTCAAGGCCAGGCTATCGAATTTGCCATAAGGGGATCTAGGATACCAATTGTCTGCCAAGCCGTCATCAGCCGCGTGATATGTAAGTGTGCACAGACAGTGAATGTGAACGTAACCTTCGAGAATTAAGGTATTGGTTAGCTGTATCATTAAATATTAATTTAAAGTAAATGTATGCACGGGTTTTGTTTGTTTAATGTGTTGGTGGGTGGCGTTGTTGTCTTTGGTCTATTAAATGACAATTTATGGGCTTGCAGAGTTTAAAAAGTAGAAGAATGTCAGAATACCAGGAGAAAAATAATGCAAATGATCCGCGTGAATATCGAGTGGAGGGTTTAAATGTCAGAACACCTTTATCGAACTCTGCCACTGCGGCCTTACACATAGACCTATGAACCAATAATACCGAGAATAGAAAATCAGACACTTAAAATTAATATATTAATCTGGTTTAAGTCTTATTGTAAAATCAATGAAATAGTTGATATTATATATAGGAAATACAAAGTCAATGTCTTAAACTATAAGCTGTATTTGACGAGAACTAATAAAGATAATAGCGGCGAACCTTCGGCGAGCCACTTTTGTCTGTCTGTCTGACAAAAATGCAGCTTATATTTTAAAAACATTGAGCATGTTTCCTTTTATACTGCATTTGAAATAACAAACAATATTTCAGCTAGGATGTAGGTCAGTGCCGAAAACAGCAACAGATATGTGTATTTTCACAACGCCAATGCTCGTGGCAGGGTAACTTCATTATTTTAAAAGCAGTTCATTGTGCTTTATTGTACTACTTAACATTTATTTACGAGGGTTGTATTAGTTAATAAGCGGTAATGATGTTTAGCTGTATAAAGGCTAACGTTTGTTATTTCTATAACCTGCAAAAGTCATCTATTTCAAATAGGTATTAGAGTAGTAACATCATCCATTTAAAGTTTAAAAGAAGTAATGATACCTTATGTTGGTTTGTGATGACTGTTCCATGGCACTGGCTAGTGTGATAAAGACATGAGATTCAGGATAATAGAAATTGCATATTTGTTTAGAATTTCTTTATTCTTTTTTTATTGTCTTAAGAAAATTTAACCTAATTTTGTACAAAAAGTTTAAATGGCTTTGACTAGCTTTTGAAACACGACCTATAGACCCTCGCCGAAGTTTATAAAGATATTCAATGACATTTTTAAACTAATGCATATTATTTAAATTGTCCGTAGTGGCATTTATTGTTGAAATGGTAACAGTTCTTCTGGTGTGTTTTATTATTATAGGTCAAGCATGACTCCTTGTCCTTGGCCCCAAAACTCAACTAGTTACATGTGTTCCATAATGACATGCGTGTACTACTTTCCAAGGAAGATCTACATCGCTGTCATGCCCAGACTCTGATGATACGTAGCCCTCCGGCATTGTACACCATCGGTTCCCATATAATAAAAGATGGTATAATGAACCCATACTACACTACACTCACATGATGTAGTGTCAGAATAAGGGTTTTATTTCATTTGATTTGTAATATTGTTATCTAGTTTTGATTATGTTTTTTCGGGTTTTCTGTAATAGCTCATTAATATTGGGTTTTTTTCAGTGATTTTTTCCAAGCATACTTATATTGTGATTTAATATTTCAAAACTATTTCGTCGTGATAGATATTGGCCAAAATAATCTAAATAAATAAAAGCAAATATGATCTCGATCAATTGAGAGGTTTGAGAAAATCGTCATTGACTTTTAAGATATGATCATTCATTCAATTGGTTTGAATCCAATTGAATAATTAATTCTTTTTATATAATGTGTTCTTGCTCTTTAATTTTTTACACACTCAATAATATCATACCAGACTGATCGAAGAAATAGATACAGAGTTGCTGATTTGAATTTCAATAATTTACTAAATGAAGCTCTATCATTTACTAATACTTTTGCGATTTACAATTCAATACAAGTTCGTGACATACAGATTGATGTTTATATTAATTTACGGAGAAAAACTTTTTACAAATTTACCTTCATCGCGAAGTTTGCGTAAGCAAATCGCACGCGATGCAAATAAGTTGGTATACATTATATGAACGATATGATCATATTCAACTTTTGTCTTGACTTTAAATCTATCCAATGTAAGGGAGTTAACTCGTATACAGATAAAATGATGTATCCCATGTAGATTTAGGGAGCGCATTCTGTTCACTGTTGTCTTAGGTGTGATAAAATACATTATATATAGGTATATATCGATCTATCGATCGTTGGAGGCAGATGCATAGTAACGTAACCTTTGTGGCTTTAATACTTGTTAAAAATGTTGAAAAAGGATTTTTTATAGAATAATTGATGAAAAATCCTTCATTTCCCTACTTCTTCTTATAACGTAGTAAATTAGTTGCCGCAAAAGACAGTTAGTTTATAGTAAAGATTGAATATAACAAAAGTACAGAACAGCTTTTTAGTTCTGAGGCTAAATGAATAATGTTACTTTTAAGGTGGTAAGTGAAACATCATTCTTCCGGATGGGACCAGCACTAAGGTACAGATTTTCATCGAGTTTGTGGTTATTTGAATATGGTATTGAATCTAAATGGCATCGAAGTGCTTAGGAACAGAGCCATTCCAAAAGACCATGGTAAAGCTTCAAAGAAAAAATCCTCTCTTTTAAAAGCAGCGCATCTCGCGCCACTAAAGACTCATAGGCAGATGATGATGATGCAGACCTTTATAACAAACGTTGTTCACGAAATGTGGCCGCAAGCGCACACGTATCGGGTTAGCTATAACACAAAACTACAGTATAATAAAAATGTAATGATGTCATTGGAACATTAACAATTAAAAACAAGATTACTGATCACACTTATTTGTTGTAAACCGGTATTTACATGATAATGATAGTGATGATGATGATGATGATGATGATGATGATACAATGTAATGATGATCTGAACATAGTCGTGCTTTAAATGTTTACGTAAGGAAAAATAATCATTTCAAAAACCTCTAACAATACTTAAAATAATATGTAGTTAACATATCAGTAACAATAACAGATTTGTTTAATAACTTTTATTTTTGTTTTGTTATTGCTACATTACATTTACACAAAAACAAACAAATAGTACACAAAAGCATACAATGATAAGGTACAACGGAATTTTCTTCTCCACAATACAATTATTCTGTTTCATTTTGATGATCAAAACATGCCGTTTATGCGGACAATAACTGCCGATGATCAGAGCGTCAAGTAGCTATGTTACTCCAAATACTAGGTCGAGTACACGGCCGCGAGGACCTGGCGCAGTACCGAGCACAGCATTTCCGTTTTGCCTTTATTTTTCGTGGTCGAAAACAACTGGAGCAAAGCATGTCCGATAGGAATATGAAAACTCTTTGTCTGCTACGAAAACCTGTAAAGACACAAATAAACGGCAAGGTATACCATTAATAACGACATCAGCGCTCTTTCCCCCATCTAGATAAGAGGCTTGGATGTGAAAGTGACATCAATTTTAATGCTATTTTTAGCCTAAACTCATGTTTAAAAGATCTTTAAAGTAAGTCAGTAAGACTGTGTCTATATATTCCAATACAAAACTACCTTTAGATTTGATATTGGACGAGGATCGTTTCACAACCTGCCTCCTTCCCTCATGCTCTGTGTAGCCTGCTTTACATTCTTCTGCAGGAGATACCGCAACGACAAGGAGCCACACACACATAACAGCCGTTATATACATGTACATTTTCCTCGTTTGCTTTATTTCTTTACTATCATTCTATGCCTGTTATAAAGCTGCGTGTATCATCACCGCAAGTTGATGGATACATGTAGGTTATAGGCCTGATAGAAAGATGCACGCCTAGGGATTCCCCTAGCATCCCCGCAACGAGGTTGATACATGTAGATAGGTTTTACCTGACTCACTAAACAAGAAGTTCTTACCCTATGACATTCCCGCCGGCGATTTCGTTTTGATTTTTTTAACGGGTTTCCCGCTGACAATTGACATATAGCATTACCAAAAACTGACAATCTAATAGTCAACCATACCAGGATAAAGATATTTTCACGTCAGGATAGTGTCTTAATAAAACAATAGTAACACGGCATGTAATAAAAATAGCAACGGACAGCCAAAAATACTTATTCTGGTGTGACAACAGCAAAGAGAAGAGATGGTCAACACGGACCAAATTATTATCACAGAGTTATCATCCTAATACAGAATGTTAACCCAACAGGTCTAGATTCCCAGAATTGTACCAGCCGATGCATAACAACATGCATGGTTTCTTGATGTATAAAGAATACTGAACAAAGAGAATATTTGGGGTAATATGAGACTACTACCTTACATGGTGTTATTCGAAAATGATTAAAGTTGTAAGAAGTGTTCCACTAATAGTTCCCTTTCCTGCTAGGTATCTGTGGATGACGATGGGTCTTGATATTAGATAGTTGTTAGGTGTTGCCTGGCTCAGTCCATGAAGTTTTACCAAGTACAAACGGCTTTCTTCTTACTACCAAATCCTGGCAAAACATTTCAGTAGCCGAGATGTTTAACAAATTTAAAACAACAAATCGGCCATCTTTTGCTTTATGAATGATTCTAACTAATCGCAGGGGATCGATAGATAGAAATATCATTAGTTTTATACCAAACAGGAACATGCTTCTTACAGTTACCAAAAACATTTATAGAGCGTGGGAGGATCATTGAATGTATATCATTTTAACGGGCAAATTTTACGAATAGTTAAGCACTTATTTTTAATCATACATTGTAGTAAGATTTTGAAGGTGTGGTATCACAGTAAGCTTGCTTGGTTTACACACTTACCCTGGTGTTATTTACAACCTTATATTGACACTTCCGATGGTGTTTTAATGGTAAAAACGCTACAAAAAGGATAATCAATCTTTTGTGTTGTTTCGCAGGTAACGTCAAATATGATATCTAAAAAACATGCTTCGGCTGTTTAGGACAACATTTCATTGGTGAACAGATCACAGCTACGATCCAGATTGACCAACCAAGGTTTTCGACCAAAATAAAATAATATTGTTACCATGGTGACCGTTCATTAACTATTGTGCAAGAATAGCATCAGATGGTATGCAATATGCTTTACAATGTTTTATGAGAATCACCATTTATTTAAATTCATTATATAAAAGCAGGCTTTTCTGATCTGGAAAAACGTATTTGGAAAGGCTTCAAATGTTTCCCCATTACACCCAGACGTTTCTACGATAACAATAAATAAACTCATCAGATAGGACACTAGTGAATAAACTTTTCTCATTTGGAATCGAAACGTGTTCAATTTGTCTCACTTCAAATAATGGTGTCCTTGCTGAACTAAAAATAACCGCAGACCACATTCATTAAGGTTGGTGTACGCTGAACGCTGTGTCTTGTTTATTGCTTACAGTTTAAACGACGTGGACACGAATATTTAATAAGTAAACGATGCATGAATTTAGCACTGATTTAGTGTTATGAATATATTTTATAGTATGTATTGGTAGGGGAACCTATCGTCATGACGGATCTCGAACTAGATAAAATGTATTCTCACTTATATTGTTCTATACTGATTTGTTTACTCGAACGATGTTCCGTTTGTTTAAATATTAGAAATTATACTATCAATGATCGTAATATTTCATAGATTCCTACCGAAACAAAAAAAAAACCCATATCAATGGGCTCCAGAAGGGAAACCGTCTTAAGGGCATTGCTGACCGAGTAAAAACGCATCCCGTATTCTACCACTAGCTTCCATGTGAGTTGTTTTTCCCCATCCTTGGCTTCTGCCTCAAAATATGCTAAATCTTTAATTTACTCCAGCTATTATGACACCAAGAATAAAATGGCAATCTTATAATCATAAAGGATCGCGGAAATAAGGTGTTGAGATAAGAGATTTATTTTTTTTATGAAATAAAAATTGAGTATTAATAACATCTAATACAATGATTGTAGAAGTAAACTGAATATGAAATATTGATATGCTTAGATGACATCGCATGAATTATGGAGAATTTTGTATTGCGTTTATTTGCAGAAAAAAAATAACGTTATCATTGTTTGGACCTCAAATATAACACAAATATAGTTTGATATACCCAACAGAATATGCAAGGAAAATAGAAATATTGATAAATTTCACGACATTGTTAAGTATTTTGATTTATACCGTTGAAATTCAAAATCGTTGATCAATACTATTTTGCCGGTACAACATGTACGCTGTACCCATACCCGAACGAAAAGTCACGCATTTTAAACAAATGCAATATGTAACCACCGAGGAGTTGATGAAATTATCTTTAGACAATAACATGCATCTAATAAGGTAAACACACTACTGTAAGAGCGGTTTATAGTAGTTCTAGACAAGCATTTTTTTTATTACACTGGCAAGGGCCAGGGTTTGGTATAAAAGACATCCGACCACTATGCGTATTGGCGGACAGTAAGCGAGTTTGAACATTTAACTACAGAGGGCTTTTCTGGCATATCACAGTAAAACCAACTAATTTAATTTCTATTAGAACTGGCTTGTTTCTGAAATATGTGCAAATTTCAAGGTACTCTTAGACTGAATTGTCCCTTTAAAACCAACATTTCTCGCGGGTACTTCATTTTGCATTTCCGTTTCAATTTTCACAAACTCAGTTTTATAGTTTTATAGTTTTCCAGAGAATATTTGTTTACTGAATATTCGATATCGACCATGCAAAAGGTCAATTCCGACTTTTTGGGATTATCATCAAATACTGGACCAAACGGCAAATGGAAGAGCTCTTCTAAATCCATTGAAACAGTGTTGTATAAGGATCCCTGCTGGTAATTCCGGAGATCCCGTTCAATAAAGCATAGCTCTTCATAGAATACGCACCTTCTGTTTTAATTAGTAAAACAATATCAAACAGGATGTTGATTAGTTTCCTGAGATGAATGTATAAGTCGGGCCGGTTTTCACCGGTGCATCAAATGTAAAGCAAGGCTCAAATTTACTTTCCGGACATATGGTACCAGATTGTTGCGGATCCGTTAGTATCGGTAAAACCGTTAAACTATTTATGACTCGTGTGTGGAAATTTCCATCTGATCAAATAAGAAATATATATAACGTATTAGTTATGTATGAAAATAAATTTCCATCCATTAATAAATCCGATAAAATGAATTAAAATATAGAATTATTTAATACCTCGAGTTATACACTTTGAAATCATATCATCATGAAGCAGAATTGGGAATGATTCGTTATTTTCTCGGTATGATTTGTTCAGTCTAGAGTACGTGTTCTGCCTTCTATGAAGGCTAATGTCTGCTAACTGCTGCCTCGTGTTTTTGAATTTAGCGTCATAGCCATCGTGACAATGTAAGATGGCGAAAATTGGCCACCATTGCTTTGATAGTTTATAATATCTTGATCGTCACCATTATGAAGATGTTAATAGTTAATCATACACAAAACGCTTGTTCTTCAGAAAACTTTATTTGAACCTCCCTATACGATGTATTGCATTTTTCTTAATCTGTCAATAATTTGGTTTTGTATCATACGTGCTGTCGGTATGAATCGTTATGTGTATCATACGTGCTGTCGGTATGAATCGTTATGTGTATCATACGTGCTGTCGGTATGGATCGTTATGTATATCATACGTGCTGTCGGTATGAATCGTTATGTGTATCATACGTGCTGTCGGTATGGATCGTTATGTGTATCATACATGCTGTCGGTATGAATCGTTATGTGTATCATACGTGCTGTCGGTATGAATCGTTATGTGTATCATACATGCTGTCGGTATGGATCGTTATGTGTATCATATCGTTATGTGTATCATACGTCATGTCGGTATGAATCGTTATGTGTATCATACGTCATGTCGGTATGAATCGTTATGTGTATCATACGTGCTGTCGGTATGAATCGTTATGTGTATCATACGTGCTGTCGGTATGGATCGTTATGTGTATCATACGTCATGTCGGTATGAATCGTTATGTGTATCATACGTGCTGTCGGTATGAATCGTTATGTGTATCATACGTGCTGTCGGTATGAATCGTTATGTGTATCATACGTGCTGTCGGTATGAATCGTTTATGTGTATCATACGTGCTGTCGGTATGAATCGTTATGTGTATCTACGTGCTGTCGGTATGAATCGTTATGTGTATCATACGTGCTGTCGGTATGAATCGTTATGTGTATCATACATGCTGTCGGTATGGATCGTTATGTGTATCATACGTGCTGTCGGTATGAATCGTTATGTGTATCATACGTCATGTCGGTATGAATCGTTATGTGTATCATACGTCATGTCGGTATGAATCGTTATGTGTATCATACGTGTATCATACGTGCTGTCGGTATGAATCGTTATGTGTATCATACGTGCTGTCGGTATGGATCGTTATGTGTATCATACGTCATGTCGGTATGAATCGTTATGTGTATCATACGTGCTGTCGGTATGAATCGTTATGTGTATCATACGTGCTGTCGGTATGGATCGTTATGTGTATCATACGTCATGTCGGTATGAATCGTTATGTGTATCATACGTGCTGTCGGTATGGATCGTTATGTGTATCATACGTGCTGTCGGTATGAATCGTTATGTGTATCATACGTCATGTCGGTATGAATCGTTATGTGTATCATACGTCATGTCGGTATGAATCGTTATGTGTATCATACGTCATGTCGGTATGAATCGTTATGTGTATCATACGTGCTGTCGGTATGAATCGTTATGTGTATCATACGTCATGTCGGTATGAATCGTTATGTGTATCATACTGCTGTCGGTATGAATCGTTATGTGTATCATACGTCATGTCGGTATGGATCGTTATGTGTATCATACGTCATGTCGGTATGAATCGTTATGTGTATCATACGTGCTGTCGGTATGAATCGTTATGTGTATCATACGTGCTGTCGGTATGAATCGTTATGTGTATCATACGTCTGTCGGTATGAATCGTTATGTGTATCATACGTGCATGTCGGTATGAATCGTTATGTGTATCATACGTGCTGTCGGTATGAATCGTTATGTGTATCATACGTGCTGTCGGTATGGATCGTTATGTGTATCATACGTCATGTCGGTATGAATCGTTATGTGTATCATACGTGCTGTCGGTATGAATCGTTATGTGTATCATACGTGCTGTCGGTATGGATCGTTATGTGTATCATACGTCATGTCGGTATGAATCGTTATGTGTATCATACGTGCTGTCGGTATGAATCGTTATGTGTATCATACGTGCTGTCGGTATGAATCGTTATGTGTATCATACGTGCTGTCGGTATGGATCGTTATGTGTATCATACGTGCTGTCGGTATGAATCGTTATGTGTATCATACGTGCTGTCGGTATGAATCGTTATGTGTATCATACGTGCTGTCGGTATGAATCGTTATGTGTATCATACGTGCTGTCGGTATGAATCGTTATGTGTATCATACGTGCTGTCGGTATGAATCGTTATGTGTATCATACGTGCTGTCGGTATGAATCGTTATGTGTATCATACGTGCTGTCGGTATGAATCGTTATGTGTATCATACGTGCTGTCGGTATGGATCGTTATGTGTATCATACGTGCTGTCGGTATGAATCGTTATGTGTATCATACGTGCTGTCGGTATGATCGTATATGTGTATATCGTATGTATCATACGTGCTGTCGGTATGAATCGTTATGTGTATCATACGTGCTGTCGGTATGAATCGTTATGTGTATCATACGTGCTGTCGGTATGAATCGTTATGTGTATCATACGTGCTGTCGGTATGAATCGTTATGTGTATCATACGTGCTGTCGGTATGAATCGTTATGTGTATCATACGTGCTGTCGGTATGAATCGTTATGTGTATCATACGTGCTGTCGGTATGAATCGTTATGTGTATCATACGTGCTGTCGGTATGAATCGTTATGTGTATCATACGTCTGTCGTATGATCGTTATGTGTATCATACGTGCTGTCGGTATGAATCGTTATGTGTATCATACGTGCTGTCGGTATGAATCGTTATGTGTATCATACGTGCTGTCGGTATGAATCGTTATGTGTATCATAGCTGCTGTCGGTATGAATCGTTATGTGTATCATACGTCTGTCGGTATGAATCGTTATGTGTATCATACGTGCTGTCGGTATGAATCGTTATGTGTATCATACGGTGTCGGTATGATCGTTATGTGTATCATACGTCTGTCGGTATGAATCGTTATGTGTATCATACGTGCTGTCGGTATGGATCGTTATGTGTATCATACGTCATGTCGGTATGAATCGTTATGTGTATCATACGTGCTGTCGGTATGGATCGTTATGTGTATCATACGTCTGTCGGTATGAATCGTTATGTGTATCATACGTGCTGTCGGTATGAATCGTTATGTGTATCGTACGTGCTGTCGGTATGGATCGTTATGTGTATCATACGTGCTGTCGGTATGAATCGTTATGTGTATCGTACGTGCTGTCGGTATGGATCGTTATGTGTATCATACGTGCTGTCGGTATGAATCGTTATGTGTATCGTACGTGCTGTCGGTATGGATCGTTATGTGTATCATACGTCATGTCGGTATGAATCGTTATGTGTATCATACGTGCTGTCGGTATGGATCGTTATGTGTATCATACGTGCTGTCGGTATGAATCGTTATGTGTATCATACGTGCTGTCGGTATGGATCGTTATGTGTATCATACGTGCTGTCGGTATGAATCGTTATGTGTATCATACGTGCTGTCGGTATGAATCGTTATGTGTATCATACTGTCATGTCGGTATGAATCGTTATGTGTATCATACGTGCTGTCGGTATGAATCGTTATGTGTATCATACGTGCTGTCGGTATGGATCGTTATGTGTATCATACGTGCTGTCGGTATGAATCGTTATGTGTATCATACGTGCTGTCGGTATGGATCGTTATGTGTATCATACGTCATGTCGGTATGAATCGTTATGTGTATCATACGTCATGTCGGTATGGATCGTTATGTGTATCATACGTGCTGTCGGTATGAATCGTTATGTGTATCATACGTGCTGTCGGTATGAATCGTTATGTGTATCATACGTCATGTCGGTATGAATCGTTATGTGTATCATACGTGCTGTCGGTATGAATCGTTATGTGTATCATACGTCATGTCGGTATGATCGTTATGTGTATCATACGTCTGTCGGTATGAATCGTTATGTGTATCATACGTGCTGTCGGTATGAATCGTTATGTGTATCATACGTGCATGTCGGTATGAATCGTTATGTGTATCATACGTCTGTCGGTATGAATCGTTATGTGTATCATACGTGCTGTCGGTATGATCGTTATGTGTATCATACGCATGTCGGTATGAATCGTTATGTGTATCGTACGTGCTGTCGGTATGGATCGTTATGTGTATCATACGTGCTGTCGGTATGAATCGTTATGTGTATCGTACGTGCTGTCGGTATGGATCGTTATGTGTATCATACGTGCTGTTTGTATGAATCGTTATGTGTATCATACGTGCTGTCGGTATGAATCGTTATGTGTATCATACGTCATGTCGGTATGAATCGTTATGTGTATCATACGTGCTGTCGGTATGAATCGTTATGTGTATCATACGTCATGTCGGTATGAATCGTTATGTGTATCATACGTCATGTCGGTATGAATCGTTATGTGTATCATACGTGCTGTCGGTATGAATCGTTATGTGTATCATACGTCATGTCGGTATGAATCGTTATGTGTATCATACGTCATGTCGGTATGAATCGTTATGTGTATCATACGTCATGTCGGTATGAATCGTTATGTGTATCATACGTGCTGTCGGTATGAATCGTTATGTGTATCATACGTGCTGTCGGTATGAATCGTTATGTGTATCATACGTGCTGTCGGTATGAATCGTTATGTGTATCATACGTCTCATGTCGGTATGAATCGTTATGTGTATCATACGTGCTGTCGGTATGAATCGTTATGTGTATCATACGTCATGTCGGTATGAATCGTTATGTGTATCATACGTGCTGTCGGTATGAATCGTTATGTGTATCATACGTGCTGTCGGTATGGATCGTTATGTGTATCATACGTCATGTCGGTATGAATCGTTATGTGTATCATACGTGCTGTCGGTATGAATCGTTATGTGTATCATACGTGCTGTCGGTATGAATCGTTATGTGTATCATACGTCATGTCGGTATGAATCGTTATGTGTATCATACGTGCTGTCGGTATGAATCGTTATGTGTATCATACGTCATGTCGGTATGAATCGTTATGTGTATCATACGTCATGTCGGTATGAATCGTTATGTGTATCATACGTGCTGTCGGTATGAATCGTTATGTGTATCATACGTCATGTCGGTATGAATCGTTATGTGTATCATACGTGCTGTCGGTATGAATCGTTATGTGTATCATACGTCATGTCGGTATGAATCGTTATGTGTATCATACGTGCTGTCGGTATGAATCGTTATGTGTATCATACGTCATGTCGGTATGAATCGTTATGTGTATCATACGTGCTGTCGGTATGAATCGTTATGTGTATCATACGTGCTGTCGGTATGAATCGTTATGTGTATCATACGTCTGTCGGTATGAATCGTTATGTGTATCATACGTGCTGTCGGTATGAATCGTTATGTGTATCATACGTGCTGTCGGTATGGATCGTTATGTGTATCATACGTCATGTCGGTATGAATCGTTATGTGTATCATACGTGCTGTCGGTATGAATCGTTATGTGTATCGTACGTGCTGTCGGTATGGATCGTTATGTGTATCATACGTGCTGTCGGTATGAATCGTTATGTGTATCATACGTGCTGTCGGTATGAATCGTTATGTGTATCATACGTGCTGTCGGTATGAATCGTTATGTGTATCATACGTCATGTCGGTATGAATCGTTATGTGTATCATACATGCTGTCGGTATGGATCGTTATGTGTATCATACGTCATGTCGGTATGAATCGTTATGTGTATCATACGTCATGTCGGTATGAATCGTTATGTGTATCATACATGCTGTCGGTATGGATCGTTATGTGTATCATACGTGCTGTCGGTATGAATCGTTATGTGTATCATACGTCATGTCGGTATGAATCGTTATGTGTATCATACGTGCTGTCGGTATGAATCGTTATGTGTATCATACGTCATGTCGGTATGAATCGTTATGTGTATCATACGTCATGTCGGTATGAATCGTTATGTGTATCATACGTCTGTCGGTATGAATCGTTATGTGTATCATACGTGCTGTCGGTATGAATCGTTATGTGTATCATACGTCATGTCGGTATGAATCGTTATGTGTATCATACGTCATGTCGGTATGAATCGTTATGTGTATCATACGTGCTGTCGGTATATGGATCGTTATGTGTATCATAGTGTCATGTCGGTATGAATCGTTATGTGTATATACGTGCTGTCGGTATGAATCGTTATGTGTATCATACGTGCTGTCGGTATGGATCGTTATGTGTATCATACGTGCTGTCGGTATGAATCGTTATGTGTATCATACGTCATGTCGGTATGATCGTTATGTGTATCATAATCGTATATGTGTATCATACGTGCTGTCGGTATGAATCGTTATGTGTATCATACGTGCTGTCGGTATGAATCGTTATGTGTATCATACGTGCTGTCGGTATGAATCGTTATGTGTATCATACGTGCATGTCGGTATGAATCGTTATGTGTATCATACGTGCTGTCGGTATGAATCGTTATGTGTATCATACGTGCTGTCGGTATGAATCGTTATGTGTATCATACGTGCTGTCGGTATGAATCGTTATGTGTATCATACGTGCATGTCGGTATGAATCGTTATGTGTATCATACGTGCTGTCGGTATGAATCGTTATGTGTATCATACGTCTGTCGGTATGAATCGTTATGTGTATCATACGTCATGTCGGTATGAATCGTTATGTGTATCATACGTGCTGTCGGTATGAATCGTTATGTGTATCATACGTCATGTCGGTATGAATCGTTATGTGTATCATACGTGCTGTCGGTATGAATCGTTATGTGTATCATACGTGCTGTCGGTATGAATCGTTATGTGTATCATACGTGCTGTCGGTATGATCGTTATGTGTATCATACGTGCTGTCGGTATGATCGTTATGTGTATCATACGTCATGTCGGTATGAATCGTTATGTGTATCATACGTGCTGTCGGTATGAATCGTTATGTGTATCATACGTCATGTCGGTATGAATCGTTATGTGTATCATACGTGCTGTCGGTATGAATCGTTATGTGTATCATACGTGCTGTCGGTATGAATCGTTATGTGTATCATACGTGCTGTCGGTATGAATCGTTATGTGTATCATACGTGCATGTCGGTATGAATCGTTATGTGTATCATACGTGCATGTCGGTATGAATCGTTATGTGTATCATACGTGCTGTCGGTATGAATCGTTATGTGTATCATACGTGCTGTCGGTATGGATCGTTATGTGTATCATACGTCATGTCGGTATGAATCGTTATGTGTATCATACGTGCTGTCGGTATGGATCGTTATGTGTATCATACGTGCTGTCGGTATGAATCGTTATGTGTATCGTACGTGCTGTCGGTATGGATCGTTATGTGTATCATACGTGCTGTCGGTATGAATCGTTATGTGTATCTACGTAGTGTCCGTTTGGATCGTTATGTGTATCATACGTCATGTCGGTATGAATCGTTATGTGTATCATACGTGCTGTCGGTATGAATCGTTATGTGTATCATACGTCATGTCGGTATAATCGTTATGTGTATCATACGTCATGTCGGTATGAATCGTTATGTGTATCATACGTCATGTCGGTATGAATCGTTATGTGTATCATACGTGCTGTCGGTATGATCGGTTATGGTATCATCGTTATGTGATCATACGTCATGTCGGTATGAATCGTTATGTGTATCATACGTCATGTCGGTATGGATCGTTATGTGTATCATACGTGCTGTCGGTATGAATCGTTATGTGTATCATACGTCATGTCGGTATGAATCGTTATGTGTATCATACGTCATGTCGGTATGAATCGTTATGTGTATCATACGTGCTGTCGGTATGGATCGTTATGTGTATCATACGTCATGTCGGTATATGAATCTGTTATCATAGCATGTCGTATCGTATGTGTATCATACGTCATGTCGGTATGAATCGTTATGTGTATCATACGTGCTGTCGGTATGAATCGTTATGTGTATCATACGTGCTGTCGGTATGGATCGTTATGTGTATCATACGTCATGTCGGTATGGATCGTTATGTGTATCATACGTGCTGTCGGTATGAATCGTTATGTGTATCATACGTCATGTCGGTATGAATCGTTATGTGTATCATACGTCATGTCGGTATGAATCGTTATGTGTATCATACGTGCTGTCGGTATGGATCGTTATGTGTATCATACGTCATGTCGGTATGGATCGTTATGTGTATCATACGTGCTGTCGGTATGAATCGTTATGTGTATCATACGTCATGTCGGTATGAATCGTTATGTGTATCATACGTGCTGTCGGTATGAATCGTTATGTGTATCATACGTGCTGTCGGTATGGATCGTTATGTGTATCATACGTCATGTCGGTATGAATCGTTATGTGTATCATACGTCATGTCGGTATGGATCGTTATGTGTATCATACGTGCTGTCGGTATGAATCGTTATGTGTATCATACGTGCTGTCGGTATGAATCGTTATGTGTATCATACGTCATGTCGGTATGGATCGTTATGTGTATCATACGTCATGTCGGTATGAATCGTTATGTGTATCATACGTGCTGTCGGTATGAATCGTTATGTGTATCATACGTGCTGTCGGTATGAATCGTTATGTGTATCATACGTCATGTCGGTATGAATCGTTATGTGTACGTGCTGATCGGTATGGATCGTTATGTGTATCATACGTGCTGTCGGTATGAATCGTTATGTGTATCATACGTGCTGTCGGTATGAATCGTTATGTGTATCATACGTCATGTCGGTATGAATCGTTATGTGTATCATACGTGCTGTCGGTATGAATCGTTATGTGTATCATACGTCTGTCGTCGTATCTACGTGCTGTCGGTATGATCGTTATGTGTATCATACGTCATGTCGGTATGAATCGTTATGTGTATCATACGTGCTGTCGGTATGATCGTTATGTGTATCATACGTGCATGTCGGTATGGATCGTTATGTGTATCATACGTGCTGTCGGTATGGATCGTTATGTGTATCATACGTGCTGTCGGTATGGATCGTTATGTGTATCATACGTCATGTCGGTATGAATCGTTATGTGTATCATACGTCATGTCGGTATGGATCGTTATGTGTATCATACGTCATGTCGGTATGAATCGTTATGTGTATCATACGTCATGTCGGTATGAATCGTTATGTGTATCATACGTGCTGTCGGTATGAATCGTTATGTGTATCATACGTGCTGTCGGTATGAATCGTTATGTGTATCATACGTCATGTCGGTATGAATCGTTATGTGTATCATACGTCATGTCGGTATGAATCGTTATGTGTATCATACGTGCTGTCGGTATGAATCGTTATGTGTATCATACGTCATGTCGGTATGAATCGTTATGTGTATCATACGTGCTGTCGGTATGGATCGTTATGTGTATCATACGTCATGTCGGTATGAATCGTTATGTGTATCATACGTGCTGTCGGTATGGATCGTTATGTTTATCATACGTCATGTCGGTATGAATCGTTATGTGTATCATACGTGCTGTCGGTATGGATCGTTATGTGTATCATACGTGCTGTCGGTATGGATCGTTATGTGTATCATACGTGCTGTCGGTATGGATCGTTAAGTTCCAAGGTTACTTATACCTTAGTACTTGATCTGGCAAGTTCATATTTAGACGGAATGTCAAATTACCAACAAATAAGCACACGTGTAAATTGATCTTCCGTATTTACCGTTTGGATAATAATTACTGTTTATATAAATATCTACATAAAAATAAACATAAAATAATCTGAACATGTCTGTTGTTGTTTGCGCAATCATTACCACATTTCATATATTGCATAATGTCATGAATTTTTTCGGGGTGTAATATTTTTTTTCTGAAGGAAGCTTATAGCTTTTCTATTATTTTAATAGTGTTCAGTAACTTTTGTTATTGAATGAAAATACTAATTCGTCTGATCCTTTAATCACTGATAGAAAGTCGGCAGTGTAAGACCTTAAACTGTTTATGGCAATCATCACTTCGTTATGCAAAAATATGTAATGGTTGTTCGTGAGTGTTTTATGTTTCTGTTAGTATTAGAAATAAAAATGTTATTGCAACTATTAGGAGTCTCTATTTGAGAACATGTCATTTCTATTGTATGACTCCATTGGTTTATCTGTTGCAACAGTCTGTGCACGAGTCTTGTAATTATCATTTGGAAATTCTTGAAAAAATGAAAACGAAATTTTCACCGTGTCATGTGACATGCACCATGTGACATACATAATGAATATTTTAGTAACTTCCGTATAGTCTTTGTTAATAATAACTTGACAGCAATGTCACAGAAGGTGTCGGTATGTCATCATACTGCATTGTGACGTAACGGGACAACTTATGATCATGTACACCTAATTAGCCTGAAGTGATTATATATGACGTAGCATTAATGAGATTGTGACCCTTAGTGCTGATCACCGATAATGTATGATGTACACATTATAGTTCTACAAATAAAAGGACGGTATATCCATGGTGTATTGACCATTCTCGTCCTGAAGAGGTACAAAGACGCTATACCTAGCCTGCTGAGGGACAAATTCTACTTAAACTGTTACATCAAGCGCATACCGACGGTGAAGAGTTACCAATATGTTTCATATTAAAGCTCTTACCATTTCTGCATTACTGCTAGCTTTAGTAGTGGGTCGACAAATTCCTAACCATCACAGACAATCACACAATGGTTTGCTGTCGGTAAATTCCGTTGATGGCGAGAATTGGCATCAGAAGGAAGGACAAAAGATTGTGAAAGAGACAAATATTTCACTACAGAAATGGATGAACAGCAGTCCCAGCGGCGACGATGATGATGATGGCGAATTCCTAATGCTTTATATAATGTGTAAGTAAATGAGACTGTTTCACCAGCTATAGTTGATGCAGAGAACAACTTTTATATTAGTGCATCTGATCATAAAAATAGGGTACGTTAGTTTTAAAAGGTCTGCATTCATTCACGAAAGATACCATTTTTTTTCCAAATAGTAACTACATATAAATCAAAATGTATTAATAAACAAATATGTACTTTTCAAATTACATTTTTGTCGTCATTGTTTACTATATCTATAATGGTTACAGTCTGAAATAGGTGATATACAAAAACACGTCTTATGCATAAAACATTTTTATATTTCTGATGAATTTATTATGATATTAATGTGTTATATCATTTTATTGATACGGATCGTGGTTTAATGTAATTCTAACCTGGAGTCTAAACGTCTTTCCTCAGTGGTAACATCCAAATGTGATATGATATTGATATCAATGGGCCAATAATTCGATAGATGTGCTTTGAATTTTACAGTCAAATATCATATTACCATACTAGGTATCGAAACTACAAGTTCACTTATCCAGTTAAACATTCGGGTGTTAATGATAGAAAAAATCATTGGACCACGTATCGTCCTTTGTTTTCGAGGTAAACAATGCAACTGATATCCGCTACGATACATGATCAATGAGTTGAAGATCCATTTTTCTTAATCTTCTTCGTGAACGAAACATTAGTCACCACACGGATTCTTATATCAGTTCCTCAAACGATGACGAAATACAATAACAATACAGTGTTTAATCCAGGGCACAAAATCTCTGATGTAGTATTGTAAAGATTATATGAATATCATCAGAAATATTTTCGTAAGAGACAATCTAGCGTCTAGTAGGATTTTATACTTGAATCTATGTAGACTTTTAAATAAGTTTGTTTATAAATAGATTGCTATTGCGAAATTCGGCAGTTGTGTTGACCTGCCGTGATTTTATAGTTTATAATAGGGAAGGGACAACAAAGTCATACACAACGAATAATGTGTGCTTTAATGAGCTGTTCTGCGAAAGGAATACATGTAATGATAATAACATCTGTTTTTGGTTTAATGTTCGAAAGACGAGAACGACTGGTGTAATAGTGAATGGTTACTCACTTGGTTGGTTATTTTATGAATGATACGATCGACACATACGTGTAATTTTACAGTGAACATTTTCTGCTTTGGTTGATCGTTCTATGGTGTGTATATCAGTCTAAGGACATTGATTATTAAAGTAAATGTTGTTGGTCTTAGTTTTTTTTTTTTTTTTGTTAATTATAAATAAATAATTATAATGTGAATCTCCTGGTGGAATGTTTCTATTTGATCGTATAGTACAGTCTCACCTCTTACAGTGAACAGTGTGGTTCATACTTGGCTTCCGTAAGGGAGAAAAGGTTTTGGATGGGGTATGTTGTGGACGATATAATTCTATAGCAATTGTAATGTAAGTTGCAATAATATATTGTGAAAAGGTTTAAGGTTCAACTTTAAAGTTAGTTTGGCAACATGTGTTTATTTTGTAAACATGATTTATTGCATCAAAAATTACCCCTGCTCCATATAGAATTCGAACTCGCAACCCTTCACCTCTGGGTCGCGAGTTCGAATTCCATGTTGGGCAGTTACCAGAATCTGATTACCGGTCGATGGTTTCTCTCTGAGTTTCCCACTTTACCTCCAACATCAGACCTGACACGTCCTGACATGACCCCGACTGTCAATAGGACTTAAAACTGAACAGACAAACATGTTTTATCGGTTAGTAGTTCAAATGCGTAATTTCAATGGTTAAGAATTCAAGGGTTGATTTAGCGTTTTAGATCAAGTCGCGGATTATGTTTGCTGCTTATGATAGGTTTGAGTGGCGACAATACTAATACATTACTTACCATTGATACACTTTTCAATTCTGTCTGTATTATACTGATATCGCTACATGAACACCATGATCTAAAGGAATCAGATCGATTAAAACGTAATACCGCCAAAAAAGAAAAAAGTGCGTTCTCAGACGCAATATATTGGTTCGCCATAAGATGTGTATGATATAAGCTAATATTACTAGGTACGCATATCCAATTGTTATAATGTAATATTACATAAAAATGGCTTTATTCTTTACCTTGCAGGTAACATTGACTCTAGTTACTGGAAATGTAAACCAGCGCCCATAACTAACCCAGACAAAAGATGGAAGAATAAAATAGACTCCCATGGTGAGATTTTGCATGATAAAGTTTAAATGAAATGAACTCAAATTTAATATAATTTAATGCTTGACCATTTATGTCCTAAAAATAGTATCCAACTATAATTTTGTCACATACAGCGAGTAAAGATAAAGTCTTGTTATTTTGTTTTATTCAGAGTGGTCTGTCGGTGGTAAGCTGCTTTGTCAATTGTGTTCCTTGGAGGAAACTCGACCAGCCATGGAGAAGTGTGAATCTCGCTTCTGTTTCTAATAGCTTGATTATTTATAACAATATATAAGTTGTTACAAAAAGGAAAATTCCATATTTCGTTCTTACATGTGTACATCATCATCTTCAGTATTGTTTTCAAATGTAACTTTTGAAGCATTTGAAATGTCGATAATGCATTTAAACTCTCTTCGTTCAATAACAATACTTAGATTCAATGTAAAAACATGACTGCAAACTTACATACTTCATGGGAATTCATCCCCGGACCTTTAACGTTGAGAGAAATCCACTAAAATATATTTCACCTAATGCTAATATATTCTTACTTGTTTGTAAGTAACTACAATATCAATATTGTTTTACTTTCGACCATGCACTAAAATATAAGCCCGATACAATAACAATATCCAATTACATTTATGTGCAAAACCACACCGGTAAACTAACATATTTGCAAATCTACTACATGTTCAACCATTATATAAGAAGATGAGGTGGGATACGTGCTGTCAAACATATAGTGATCACCTTTATTAAGACCACCTGATTAATAAGGTCGTTTCCTTGGGGTTCTAGCTCAATTCAATCTGTAGGATTTGTTTTTGTCCCTATGATAGTCTACATAGGCAGGTTTAACCGATTTATTGTAATTATATATTCGTACAGCTCACCTTTGCACACCTTTGTCTATGTTAAGTGGAGTATTGTACTGGCAATTGATGAATATATCATTTACATTTTCTATATTATGTCTGATAATCACATACCAAATCAGTATGATCCTAAACTATTCTGTCTTTGTATATTACAGTTTTACCTCTGTTTCGGGTAGATATTCATTCTGGCGTTTTTATTTTGTGAGCGCAATTCACGTCGTTTTCTTTGAAAAGTATGACGTTACCCTATGAAACTCAAATTTCTAGGATGGTAGAAAACGTTCAAAGAAGCAGGGCGATTATAATATTTAACCTAAACAAAGTGTGTAAAGTAATAGACGGCTCATGCAACAATTTGTTCGGATTGTATTTATCATGGTAACATAGACTTCTACCTCTCTTCACAGCACATGTGATCCGAAACTAAAGGTATTTTTTCTTTATTATTATCATTTTGTAATATTGGTTTTCCCTATTGTTACTAAAGGAAACAAACGTCACGACTTAGGTGTAATAGTGACAGTCAAAAGGTGAAATTCTACTGAAGTCAGAGGTAAAATGAACCTTCATAACTAAAGAAATGTTATATACTTAGCATAATATATGCAACTTATGTAAATAAATATATAGAACATGTATATAATTATCCTACTGACTAGCGATAGGAGGTCCGTTTCAGTAGTTTTCTGCTTGTCTAATAAATACAGCTGACAGATCACATGTGTGAAGTACAGGACATGTATACAGTGGCGTAGTGGAAATTGTTCGTGATTTGATTAATATATATTGTACTTGTTATATATAAATATATGTGTATTATAAAATACAGCTTAAATCAATGTTAACATATGATTAACTGGAAAGTGCCATAATGTCCCGATATTTTTCTGTTCTGTTTCACATTGATGTACATCGTTGTTGTGTCCAAAAAAAAAAATTAGACTATATCTTAAGGAATTATTACTATAAACAATCGTGGTAAAAGTTAGAGACAGCAAAAAATGTTTTATGCAAATTGGGGTAATGACCATATTTCTATATTAAAAGAGCTATTGAGGAGGTGTAAATTCTATGAAGATTGTGCTGAAATCATGGACCCTTTGTACTGTCGCGTCAATTATAAAAATCACTTCTTATTTTTTTAATTGTTTAGACATTGTCTCCACCTTTCAACGCGTTGCATAATAGAATTCCTGAAGGACGAAACAATTCTATTTTGAAGTGATATGGAGTTTAGAAGAAATTAAACACAGGACCAAACAAAGGCGTATTCCAAACTCAAACTATAACAAGCACACTAGGACAAATCACACAGGACATAATCTTCAAATAGATGAAGGTGGTCATTATTTCATAGATGTAAAGGGCAAAGGTCATTCACGTTTTTTTTAGATAAAAGCAATGTTAGAAATCAACTTGGCAGAAGATATTGCTTCACCTTGTCGTGTGTATGATGTCAAATATAGCGTGAAATTACTATAAATGATTCACGATAATTCAAAACTAAACACACTATCATATGATTTGTATTTAATTTTCAACATTGTGATTAACTTTATTTCTTAAAACCAATATATTAAGAAAAATAGTCATTGAAAGTTCTTTTTACCGCACAGAAAATCCTTTAGGAGATGAACAAAACCCATTTAAAACTGTCGGGAAACATGCCATGTTGTTTTAATGTTAATGTGTAGTCTTAAAATATATTATATGACAATAAAATGAAATGCTAAAAGTTTAGGTTTTTTATTGTTTTCATTCTCCTTTATATTAATCTATTTTTTACTTGGATTTGACTGAAGGATTTGTCGTGCCAGTGGAGGCGTATTCTACCACAGACAGTCTTTAGCAAAATACCATGATAAAGACAGTGTAAAATGATATACTCATCAGTCTTTTCCCTTTTAGGACTTTCTAACAAAAGATAAAACTAAAAAAACTCAGACATTGTATGTAACATCGTATATGTTGTGAAACAGCGCTTTAAATAAGAACTTATATGAAGAACTGATATGAGGTTTCCATTTAATATTTCGGTAATAAATACGAACACCTTTCTGCATGAATTTCGCCCAACTTTAAAGATGTATTCAAAACCGACACACACATTTAGATTAAAAGGCTACAGAGTCATAGGAGACAATGTAAGTATATACTTCAGTACAAAAGGTTTCTATAAACTCGCGTTGTACTTGTTACTCATGAAAACTCTACAAACCAATCAACATTTTATCACACGATCCGACAAGTGACTAGTGACTACGTCACGTTATATGTCCATTGTGTCAGTATAATGTGAACAATGGCTTGATACTAGTAAACATAGATGGTGAAGCAAATGTAGACACATTATTTTCGACAAAAAATGTACTATTTCAGTAGTATATGTGTATAGTGACGTAAAATCTATGTGTGTTATATCCGCTAGCCATGGGTCGAAGGTTAGATTAGCATCCTCGATATTCCATGGTTACTAAAACTGACGTTATATCTCAGAGTAAAGCTGGAGGCAATTCAGAAGAGAAAAAACTTGACCATTCACAGGCATGCAGAGACTTCCTTTAAGGGTTAACACAGAGTGACCGACGTCCTACTTCAATGCTACACAATCAACCACTGGTTGTTGAAGCATTAGTCTGATATTGTGTAGTTGAACGGCTTTAGGGTTACAGCTCGGAAACCTTAATCTGACGGACGATGGACGGACGCTCGGGCTGAAATCAATAAAATGTATTTGATTCGAACATATTTTATTCAATTCAATTCAACTTTATTGCTTCCTTACATCCATACAAAAGGGATCAATAGCAAAATATACATGTACATAACACACAGTAGATCTGCATCTACTATACGGGATTGGGCACAAGTTTTCCATCCTCAGTACTTTATGACCCTGCAGGAAGAGTGTTATATACGTACCTACTGTCCCTATAGTATGATCGTGAAAGGCGACTAAATTTAGGATATAAGTTTTTCTCTTCTTCCTAACTTACTTTCTTTTTCCTTGTGTCTCCCTCGACACCGCCTCATTTTTTAGCTCTGGGTTCTGTCCCCTGGCCGCACACTTACGATCTCTACACCCCTGGACCATCTCATAGTGAAATTGAAGGCAGATTAGCGGAAAACATTTGACCAATCGCAGACCAGCAAAGATTTCCTTTGAAGACTACAGAGAGAGCGACGCCCAACTTCAAAGCCACACAAAACATCAACCACAGTGTACCGTTATATGGCTCTTTTGATGTACATCAAACGACTAAATTACCTGTTCTGCTCTGTTGCCTCCAGTTTTACTATGAGATAGTCTATGGGTGTAGAGATCGTAAGTGAATGGAACCCCTGGGGTATCGAGGACGCCTAGCCAAGACACATCAAAGTCTATAAACGTTGTAGTTTTGGTAGTTTACTAGTTTCTGCTTCTGCTTAGCGCTCAGCATACATGGAGTAGGACGACTGGTTCGCTCGTTGTCAGTATAAAGTGACTGGGTGGGGTGTGTTGTTTGGCGTCTTCGGCAGCCTATTCCATTGACATAGAACTATAAAAGGGCAAAAGTTCCACTTTATAAGACATAACACGAATATACCGCAATCTCTCAAAACACACATCTGCATTTCATAAACGAAGCACACAGCATACATGGGTGGCCGTTCTTATATGACCCTTGCTGTTAATAGGACGTTAATTTATCTAAATCTCTGAACTATTTCTGATTTAATCAAACAACCAAACAAATCAATACTCCATTGGTTACTATGACTGTCGTTTTATCGGCCCTTGGATTATATCATAGTAAAAAATCGGTCACTGCGGTTGACTGTGAGACTTGGGTATCGCTCTGTCTGTAATCTCCAAAGGAAGTCTCTGCAGGCCTATGATTGGCCATTTTATCTCCAAATTTGGTTTTAGTTTTACTCTGATAGTCCAGGGGTGAATATAACGTCAGTAATAGTAACCCCTAGAGTATCGAGAGTGCAAATTTTCACTGAACTAATTTAAAGTCCTCTCCCAATGTAATGTACACAAGATAACCTTTACAAAAGGAGAAAAAATAGAATGGAGAAAATAGTGTAAATTAATCGATTTTAGCAATCTGTTCTCTATGAAAAACTCAGAATCATGAAAATAGCGCGAAAACCAACATTATCGTGACTTCACGACGAAGACATTTTGACATTGCGTGTTGATTTGGAAAGGGTCGATTGATTAGCCAACGAATTGTATTTCACATATAAATCCTTGGTTACTCTTATTTACAGTTTACAAACCATTTCCCCCTACTCTTTTTAAGTAAAAGATAGTGACATAAAATTTCCTTTGTTTTCATACTACATGTTCATCCGACTTTCTACATGAATGGTTGGTTAATCCGTCCATAATGGCGGGAAGAACTGACGTCAGACCGTACCATGGTGTCACGATCATATATACAATAGACGTCGATGTTGAGTCCTTGAAAAATCTATCCGGGAATCGTAAAACTTGCATATAGTGTAGTCTGAAAAAAAATCAATAGTTAACCGTTGATGTCACTTATTTTAATTTCATCACGTTATGACTTGTTTAACCACATGCAATACCCTATGCTTAAATTGACTATGTACATACACTCTCAGTAATTTATATTCTTAGGGCTATTCTTAGGGCGGAGAGGGGTGATGAAACATATTCATTGTAATAAAAGCAGAAAATGTATACCCGATACATGTATATGCCGATTTCGGTCTATATTAAACAATTTTTCATAACCTCCTAGATCTATAACATCAGAAACATATATAACTTATATATATATATATATGTTTCTGATAACATGTACATAATACTCATAAAAAAATCAAAATAAAATATTGGATGGTTTAAAAGTATTAGAAACTACACCACACTCTGATAAAAAGCTATAGGCCATTAAACATGAATGATAACAAAGGTAACAATCTTTAGATAGTCTCAAACATTGTCGTTTTAAAACATAATTTGTGTTTTCAAGACAAACCATGTTCAGAATAATGACACTTCTCGTGGGAGCTTTCAATAATCTTTACATTGTGTCTGTCCCCCTTGAAAAACTGTCAACGAAAAAATGCAGATAAAAAGAATTTAGTTCTACTGGTAAGTCTAGTCATGGTTTTTCTCTTTTTGTTGTGACCCCCCCCCCCCCCCCCCCCCCCCCCCCAATATTCCGAATGAATTTTCCATGGGCCTTCCGAGAAGCTTAGTGGTTAAAACGATTTACCAGTTAAATGGAAGCAACCGATATAACGCGTTCGAAATACAACCTTCTATATTTGCCCTAGGTAAAAATATAATTGCATGATATCCTTTACATTAGTAATAGTTAACATGTACGTGTGTAACTATTGACCCGTTACTCATAGCATAGTCGCGAATCGTGTAAAAGCATCATAAATTGAAACGATTTGATTTTTTTTCATACATACCGAAGCGAACGCACCGGGACATGCGGTTACTCTTCAATAAAATTATATTTTAAAGATTATCTATCATTTTTGTTTACAAAGAACAGTAAGATAATATTATGCTTTTATTTCGTATATCATATAAAGTGTGATATTATGTGAAAGAATTATTGACGTTTGAAAAATCAATAATTATTTTTATCACTCGCTAAACTTTTGTTTAGAGAGTATAGTCTGACAGCATGGCGGCCTACGAAGCCATTCTGACTGAATGTTTCTCGTCTATCGACACAGAAATCGTCGATTATGTAAATGGTAAGACAATTTGGTATATTTACAGTGATAAATAATACATTTATTTACAAAGCAGCTCAGAATGATTAATAATTTTCATTCAGAGTGATCTTGAAATCCACCAATATCGTAACATAATTGATTGCACAACACACAGCTGATCGTCTGTAACCCATGATCATCGCGACCATTTCTGATCTTTTTTTTTGATGTCATTAATCTGGGAATAACTATGACTTTATGTTTAATGCGATGACATGACCAACATGTGCTTGGCATCATTAAACTTTATGTCAGTGGCAAAGTTTCTACAGCTTAATAAAATGGTCTACGTATACATTTACATGCAGACATAATAATGTTTTAAAGGTACATACATACCTGTATTTACCTAAACGAAAACATCTTTTAAGTTTTTAATGAAAATGAAAAACGAGTTTGAAAAATTGACGCCATTGTCTTATTTCTAATTACCATATGTTATTTGATTATCATTGCACCAGATATCGATGGCAAAACAGCTAAAATTGATCTGAATTATTAACTTAAATCACACAGGGCATCTTCGCTTGTTTGGTGTTGTAACATCAGCTTAGTCTATCAATATTGAATTTCTCATGTTACTATTGTTGTTATTATCGAATAGCTTCTCATCAAACTATAGCTAGATGATTACTTATATAAATACGTTGATTTCTTTTGTAGGCCTGCTTGAAGATGGACACGATGACATTGACACAGTTGATGATCTGTTTGAGGCTATTGGAATCATGCTACTACAGACAGACGAGAGTAAATCAGAGGATGACATCAAGGATATATGTGGGAGGCTGTTTAATATCATGAATGGGTATGGACAAAATGGTTTGTCTTGAATTGAAAACATCCATTTATATTTTAGAATGACAAGGTTTGAGATGATCTGAAGGTTGTAACATTTGCCACCATTATTGTTTGATGATCTATAGCTGTTTATCAGTGTTTGTTGTAGTTTCTGATACTTTTAATATATACCATCCAATATTTTATTTGATGAATAATGAATATTTCTGTTACCATTTAAATTTATTTTTTTAACCAAATTTGGGTCAGGATAAAGTTTTGCTTTGTGTGTTGTACAGATCAAGAGACAGTAATACACCAGATCAGTCTCACAAAAGGATGTTGACAGCACCAGTCCAAATGTCCCTATTAGGCGATGAAGAAGGAGAGTGTATGAACGAGGCCAACAGCATATGGCTTGCAAAGAAAGAAAATGCATCGGTACTTTATAATATCACCATTTTGCTTCCTTGTTCAGCAAATTAAATGATTTTATGTTGTGTAGATATATATCAGGATGGACTTTTTCACTACTTTGGAATGGGGTCTGTGTCTTGGGAATTTGTTTGGCAAACTCAAGATAGAGAAAAGATTAGTGCAGGAACGGTAACCGGATTGGATTAAGCGTACTGTGTACAATTTTGTAGCTGTTTAGTAATGTAACAGTCGTACATCGATGCCGTGAATTTGTCGTACTTTGTCTAGATTCCATAACAATTGTTCATATCTTTCATTAAACACTCATTTAACACAAAGAATTATTACTTTAAATTAGATTTATTTTGTTTGTTTTTAATAAAACCATGACGGTAAATTGAAATCGGTGTAAACACTTACATTGTCAAAGTAGGTCTATTTTCTACACATGGTTTCCTTTGCACACGGCATTTGCGCACATCACACTCACTGGAACGTTTGCATAGAAGACAACTATAAGCGTTTTAGTTTCCCATAACAATACTATTTTCGTAACACTTTTAATTTCATTACAAAATTGCGCTTCTGAAAGCATAAATACTTTATACTATAGGTGAAGACGATCGTTAGTACAGGAATTTCATTACTTTTAGGAGTATTTTTGCCATACAAAATGCATATGTCGGTTATCAGATAGCTAAGATGCTAACCGGATACAAGCTGAAACTGAACTGTGAACCAGTTATCCAGTTACCCATTCTAGCACTAGAAAAGATACCAAAAGATATGAACTAATCACAATAAGTAGGATTATTTCTTTCCACTTTTGCTTGTTTACATCTGTTAAGCAAATACACAAATATCTAAAGCTTTACATTACGAATGATTTGGCGAATTTCAAGGCTTGAATTGAGGAAAACAATTAAAACCTTTGCCATCAGCGAATGGACTGAATTATTGTCCCAAATCTTATAGAAAAAAGAAAAAAAATTCTATAGTTTTTGTTACCAGTATACTGAATTTATTGATAAGTTTTTAATTTCATCACCAACATGTATTATTTTTTTAATGTTTGTATAAATTCATGTGACCTAATTGGCGTTACTGATAAATTTCTATTTGTAGCAAGTTGATCCCAAAAAACTAGAAAAAGCAGAGGCAAAAATCCTGAAAAACAAAGATAGAAAAGGAACTACATTAAAACCAAAGTCCAATGGGTAAGGACTGGCATTTTTCTTACTTTATTAAGGCGAAGTAATATGTTTTATGACTTCTTTGCTCTGTTGTGGTAACTTAGTGATGAGACCAGTAGTGGGTACTTCAGTGGTGTTCCACTATATAGACAAGAATTTCGCTTTCATAGAGGACACAAAATGGAGATGCTGATACAGCTTGGAAAACTGAAGTCTGCCACGCATTTGGAACATGAATGCATGATGCCTACTAGGGAAGAGCATCCTTTAATTACCTTAGCTGTTCACAGGATTCTTTGAAAATGACATTATTTATAATCAAATGTTGCCATTTTCTAATTGAAATGACAAGATCTGGTTATTTTTCTATGATTATTATAATCCTATTACAGGGCACATGAAGAAGCTAGTGCTAGTCAACAGTTTAACAGAAAAGATGTGAAGTTCGATGCCTCGGGAGCAAACAGATCATACGACGTGAAAATCGACAACTTTGATATAGCGTTTGGTGAAAAGTAGGTGACATACTGGTATATCAGTATGGTATGAAAAGTAGCTGAAAATGTCAGAATTTTAGACATTGTTGGCAAAAGTCATAGAATGTGTTTCTATTAGTACCAATTTAATCCAGAATAACCTCAAAACTTAAAATCAGATAAACCTTCTTTATAATGTCAGGTCTTATCAGTGTTTTTCATACTGATCAATATTTCATTTACCCAAGACTTACACTCCATAATGTAAATTGCACTCATATGATACTTCAGCAATTATGTGCAGTGCACTGTATAAAGGTCATTTTACCCATGGCTTGATTTTATGCTTATACAACAACAAACATACAGCAGAGATAGGACTTTATTGTGTTCGCTTTGTTTGAAGGGTTCTTATTACGGGTGCATCTATACAGCTGTTAACTGGGAGAAGGTATGGTTTTGTTGGAAGAAATGGTCTGGGTAAAACAACGCTACTAAGAATGATATCCAAGTAAGTATACAAAGTTTGGTTTTCTTTTGTTCAATGATTGCAATTAACTTAATGAAATTTATGACATCTTAAATATGAATGGTCATTTTGTACATGGGTCAATCTTGAAACATTAAGGATTGTTATAGAAAGGATTTGCTATCCTAAAAATAACCACATACAAAAATCCCATCACATGCCACTCAGAAGAATATTTTCTACACACAAATGGACATGACAGGTAACACAGACGTATCCATTGACATGACAGGTAACACAGACGTATCCATTGACATGACGGGTAACACAGACGTATCCATTGACATGACAGGTAACACAGACGTATCCATTGACATGACGGGTAACACAGACATATCCATTGACATGACAGATAACACAGACGTATCCATTGACATGACGGGTAACACAGACGTATCCATTGACATGACGGGTAACACAGACGTATCCATTGACATGACGGGTAACACAGACGTATCCATTGACATGACGGGTAACACAGACGTATCCATTGACATGACGGGTAACACAGACGTATCCATTGACATGACAGGTAACACAGATGTATCCATTGACATGACAGGTAACACAGACGTATCCATTGACATGACGGGTAACACAGACGTATCCATTGACATGACGGGTAACACAGACGTATCCATTGACATGACGGGTAACACAGACGTATCCATTGACATGACAGGTAACACAGATGTATCCATTGACATGACAGGTAACACAGACGTATCCATTGACATGACGGGTAACACAGACGTATCAATTGACATGACGGGTAACACAGACGTATCCATTGACATGACAGGTAACACAGACGTATCCATTGACATGACAGGTGACACAGACGTATCCATTGACATGACAGGTAACACAGACGTATCCATTGACATGACAGGTGACACAGACGTATCCATTGACATGACGGGTAACACAGACGTATCCATTGACATGACAGGTAACACAGACGTATCCATTGACATGACGGGTAACACAGACGTATCCATTGACATGACAGGTAACACAGACCTATCCATTGACATGACAGGTAACACAGACGTATCCATTGACATGACGGGTAACACAGACGTATCCATTGACATTACGGGTAACACAGACGTATCCATTGACATGACAGGTAACACAGACGTATCCATTGACATGACGGGTAACACAGACGTATCCATTGACATGACAGGTAACACAGACCTATCCATTGACATGACAGGTGACACAGAAGTATCCATTGACATGACGGGTAACACAGACATATCTATTGTCATGACGGGTAACACAGACGTATCCATTGACATGACAGGTATTACAGACGTATCCATTGACATGACAGGTGACACAGACGTATCCATTGACATGACAGGTAACACAGATGTATCCATTGACATGACAGATAACACAGACGTATCCATTGACATGACAGGTGACACAGACGTATCCATTGACATGACGGGTAACACAGACGTATCCATTGACATGACAGGTATTACAGACGTATCCATTGACATGACAGGTAACACAGACATATCCATTGACATGACAGATAACACAGACGTATCCATTGACATGACAGGTAACACAGATGTATCCATTGACATGACAGGTAACACAGACATATCCATTGACATGACGGTTAACACAGACGTATCCATTGACATGACAGGTAACACAGAAGTATCCATTGACATGACAGGTAACACAGACGTATCCATTGACATGACAGATAACACAGACGTATCCATTTATAAGCTAATAATTAATTTTTCTTTGTTTTCATACCAAATCTGGCTTTCTGATTGGCCAATATTTTTTTTGCATACCACTATGAAAAAAAATCCAAGAATGGCGCGAAACCCCTACGTTATCGTGACGTCACCATAGAGACATTGACATTGCGTATTGATTGGGAAAAAGGAATCCCTTGAAAAACCACTATAATGTTACATTTAAACATACTTCATTTTATCAAATAGAGTATAAAATTAATTATAAGTATTTACGCTACGCAGATTCACACAGTTTGCAAACAATTTTTTTTTCATACCCCGATAAAATTAAAAATTAATGCTTAAATAGATGTAGGATTTAGAAATAATCAAATAGTGTATTATAAGATTTACCATGGTGAGAAATTTCTTGTTGACTGAAAGGTTCTTGTGCGACTGATAAACTACAAGTTTAAAAATTTAGCATTTGTCTTGCAGAAAAAGTTTAAAGATACCTTCCCATATATCGGTGTTACACGTAGAACAGGAAGTACATGGTGACGATACTATAGCTCTTCAGAGTGTACTAGAGTGTGATACTAAGAGAGAAGCCTTACTTCAGGAGGAAAAAGACATTTCAAATAAACTTTCTTCTAATAACACAAAAAGTGATGGTGATTTATCATCAAGACTTACGGAGATATATCATGAGTTAGAAGCGATGGATGCAGCCAAGGCGCCGTCTCGTGCTGGTGTCATTCTAGCTGGTCTAGGATTTACTCCCAAAATGCAGGCGGCCCCAACAAAGTATGTTTTCGGTTTGTACCAGTAAATAAATACTTTATCATTGATTGCCTATGTTTCCTAAAAAGCTGGAATATTAAATAATTTGACGTAATTAGTATTAATTGGTAAAACATTATAAATTATGGAATAGAGCTATAAGAGAGTATTTCTCCAGTAATTAATTGCTATTTACCAGTTATCGATAAATCACTAGACTGGATTTTACCTATATACTGTTGAATTTATTAATAAATAACTTATTGACTTTGATTACAGAGAATTCTCAGGAGGTTGGCGTATGAGATTAGCTTTGGCTAGGGCACTGTTTTCAAAGTAAGATCTGTTTTATAAATTAACGTATCAAATGTAACAATATGGAAACTTTCTATGATATCTATCTGTATGCAAGTCCAATATTCAATATTTTATATTAAAAACTTTGCTTATAAGCTCAGTACATATATATGTACAATGTAACTGAACCTTCTCAAAACAGATCACCTCTTGAAACCGAACACAGATGTCATGTACGGAATTAATTTCTCTTTATTGATAGTTAATAAAACTTCCCAAAACCGATCCCTCCCAATTCCGATAACCGGACCGATTTTGAGATCAGAATAGTCAAGTGTAATTGAAATATACTTCTGAAAGCTGGCCTTACCTGAGCAATGCCGATAGCTTGCATTGACCAACCACGAAATACACACGTTCCTGTGTCAGTAGTTGTCGAATGCATGTCCTTGGTCATGTCTACAGGTGTGAAGGCTATATGTATGAACACAGTAATTATACCAGATCTGGGGGTGTAAATATTTGATCATGTCTATTGTTTAGATATTTGACGAAGGTGGACCACGTGCACACGGTTTGTTTACTGTAAAGAGAAAATTTTGTATTCAATTTTGAGAGCATCACACAAGTTATTCATTTAGTTGTCGAATAAAGTAAATTCTATGTATGAAGAAGCCGAAGCCGTATATTGTTAGGTCATCTGACCCGAAGGGTCAGGATGACCTATAGTCATCATGTTTCGTCCGTCGTCGTCCGCCGTGCGCCGTGCGCCGTCCGCCGTCCGCCGTCCGCCGTGCGCCGTGCGTTAACTTTTCACATTTTGAACTTCTTCTCAAGTTCTACCAGTGCGATTAGGCTGAAACTTGCGTGAAATGATCCTGACATGGTCCCGACAAAGTGTTGTTATTTTTCGGGTCGATCCGAAATCCAAGATGGCCGCCACAGCCGCCATCTTGAAAACACATTTTGAACTTCTTCTCAAGTTCTACCGGTGCGATTTGGCTGAAACTTGCATGAAATGATCCTGACATGGTCCCGACAAAGTGTTGTTATTTTTCGGGTCAATCCGAAATCCAAGATGGCTGCCACAGCCGCCATCTTGAAAACACATTTTGAACTTCTTCTCAAGTTCTACTGGTGCGATTTGGCTGAAACTTGCATGAAATGATCCTGACATGGTCCCGACAAAGTGTTGTTATTTTTCGGGTCGATCCGAAATCCAAGATGGCCGCCACAGCCGCCATCTTGAAAACACATTTTGAACTTCTTCTCAGTTCTACCGGTGCGATTTGGCTGAAACTTGCATGAAATGATCCTGACATGGTCCCGACAAAGTGTTGTTATTTTTTTCGGGTCGATCCGAAATCCAAGATGGCCGCCACAGCCGCCATCTTGAAAACACATTTTGAACTTCTTCTCAAGTTCTACCGGTGCGATTTGGCTGAAACTTGCGTGAAATGATCCTGACATGGTCCCGACAAAGTGTTGTTATTTTTCGGGTCGATCCGAAATCCAAGATGGCCGCCACAGCCGCCATCTTGAAAACACATTTTGAACTTCTTCTTAAGTTCTACTGGTGCGATTTGGCTGAAACTTGCATGAAATGATCCTGACATGGTCCCAACAAAGTGTTGTTATTTTTCGGGTCGATCCGAAATCCAAGATGGCCGCCACAGCCGCCATCTTGAAAACACATTTTGAACTTCTTCTCAAGTTCTACCGGTGCGATTTGGCTGAAACTTGCATGAAATGATCCTGACATGGTCCCGACAAAGTGTTGTTATTTTTCGGGTCGATCCGAAATCCAAGATGGCCGCCACAGCCGCCATCTTGAAAACACATTTTGAACTTCTTCTCCAGTTCTACCGGTGCGATTTGGCTGAAACTTGCATGAAATGATCCTGACATGGTCCCGACAAAGTGTTGTTATTTTTCGGGTTGATCCAAAATCCAAGATGGCCGCCACAGCCGCCATCTTGAAAACACATTTTGAACTTCTTCTCAAGTTCTGCCGGTGCGATTTGGCTGAAACTTGCATGAAATGATCCTGATATGGTCCAGACAAAGTATTGTTACATCTAGATCTGGTTGATCCCAAATCGAAGATGACTACCATGACACTATATATATCTAATTAATTTCCTATATGTTAAGGCCCTTGGGCCTCTTGTTTGAAATAAAATTTGTTGAAAGAAATTGAAAATGATCCTGACATGGTCCTGACAAAGGGACACCATATATAATTAATTTTACTATGGCCAAGGTAGTCAGATGACCGTTAAGGCCCTTTGGGCCTCTTGTTTAAGAAAATGACCATGTCATTTAATGACCGGCATTGACTGATCATTGTGTAATTTTACCATATTTAATTTGATTCTTTACGTAACCGGAAGCGAATGGCCGTATGTAGGTTAGTGCAGACGAGAACATCCGCAAGAGCATTCACGCAACTAACTACGTTTATAAGCGGTAACAAAGTTAAAATTGTTGTAATCCATTCCATTCAAACATATGATTCTCGCTTTTGTGATAACATTCACATTAACAATTAATATCGGTCATTTATAACATACATTAGGCATACAGAAACATGTATAGTTTACAGTATAGTGTAGAAAACAACTTTTGATTGGTATATATTGTTATACTAATGCCCTTTTTTACTTATATTTTATTAGGCCAGACTTGCTGTTACTTGATGGTAAGTAAGAGGAGTTGAAGGTAGAGTACTTTGTTATGATATGTGTTCTGGTTGACACGAAGAGTTTTTATAATCATGTACATCTGTGGTATCAATATAATTTTCACTTCATTGTAGCACTAGTCATATAAAAATGATACAGTAAAAATTTCTTAAGACAAATCTGCTTGATACTCTGTTTATTATGAAGCAAATTCAAATCCCCGGTTTTGGCTCCTCTTTATTTATACTTCGTTGAGAAATGTATAACCAATTATCTTTTTAATACGAAGTGATTTTGTGATCCTGTCAAGTAAATATTTGCTCTTTAACAAATTATTTCGGAATTTTGGTTTGAAGCTGCTAGATGTAGCCTTGTTTTAAAATAAAACTTGGTACCCAAAAAGGGGAATTGATTATTAGAAAATCAAATACGAACAAACAAGTACATAATTAATTGTCGATAATGGAAATATGTCATAGAAGACATTGCTGCCAACTTTGGAATTATTGAGTGAGCTTAATAACAATGTTGATTTGGGGTGCAATCAGTCTATGACTTTAACTAACTTATAGTTTCAGAAACTCTATAGCAAATTTCTGTAATAACAAAAAATTTCTGCAGGTCCCATGGTATTCGTTATAGCAAAGTTTTACTGTACTATCATGTTTGCTTGTGTTCACACCATTTTATTCCCTTGCTATGAAGTGGAGAGATAATGTTACCCATGTCCATCCCGTGGTGTTCTGTTGCATTCATTGCATTCCTTGGAATCCTGTCATACTTCACTTTGATATATGGTGGCGGCAACAATGATGTTTTGTAGAAAAATCTACTTAGTTTAATTAATTAGCTCTTATAGATTGGGTAGTGGTATTCTGAAGCATGTATATCTTTACTTACCTGGAATATGTATCTTTAACCTTACAGAACCTACAAACATGTTGGATATGAAGGCAATCATATGGCTGGAAAATTATTTACAGGTGATTATAGTGTAAACATATAAACAATACTTCTGATTAAGTTACATATTTTATACATTTATACTTCATTGTACATAATGCTTCACTCGGTATTTATGTGAAGAAAAACATAATCGAAACATCAAAGATAAAATCAAATTTACAACTTGTGTCTTTAATTCCATTCACACATTTATTTTATTCATAACATAATGTTCATTATGTGTGTTAAATCAGTTTTATTTTATCAGTCAACTCTGATTCAGATAATGAATTGGACAAGCCTTTAAGATGCATTTTGATTTAAAAGGGAAGTTTGTTATCAAAATAACATTTCATTTTTCTTATCAAAGCTAATTTACAGTAAAATGTAAATATGAATGGTTGGTAGTACCCATCTAACTTCAGTACATTAGTGTATGACGGTATGATTCAGAATATGAGCATTGCTTGTGATTCCAGACCTGGCCCACCACCATACTTGTTGTATCTCACGACCGACAGTTCCTCAATGCTGTAGCTACAGATATATTGTCACTACACAATCAAAAGATAGACACCTACAGAGGCAACTACGAAGCCTTCCACAAAACGCGTGAAGAACGACTACTTGCCCAACAAAGAGAGTATGAGGCTCAGCAGCAGTACCGTGACCATATACAGGTTAGGACCATTCTCACAAACTTAATATCAAGAAAAAAAATTGATATAATCTTTCATCCTGTATTAGGTAGCACTGGGGAATCTTGGTGTAGAATTTGTATGTTGTCAAGTGTTTACCATAAGATTAGTGTACTCAGTATTACAGTATGAAAGATACTTATTATCCCCCACTTTCTCCGAGACTTGGACTATTAATTTGAGTTTGTCCGTCTGTCTGTCTGTCTATCACACTTTGTTTCCGTGCAATAACAAATGAAAACCAATTTCCTTTAAACTTTGTTACAAGGTTAAATGCCTTAAGGGCTCATGGACCTTATTTAGCGGAGTTATGGCCCTTTGAATTACTAAAAATGTCATTTTCTGCCATTTCCGTGCAATAAGTGTAACAAATGTAAACAGATTTGCTTCAGACTTAGTAACAAGATTAAATGCCTTAAGGACTTGGCCAAATTTGATCGCGTCTTTCAACGGACCTTATTTAGCGGAGTAATGGCCCTTTGCTTAAATAAAAAAAGTCAGTTTCTGCCACTTCCGTACAATAACTGTAATATAAATATTAACCTATTTTCTTCAAACTTGGTAATAAGGTTTAATGCCTTAAGTGCCTGGCCAGGTTCGATCAACAATTTCAGCGGATGTTATTTATCAGAGTTACGACCCTTTAATTTACTACGAATGTCTTTTTTCTGCAGTTTCTATGTAATAACTAACAAATGTTAAAAAAAATATTGTTAAAACTTGGTAACAAAGTAAAATGACTTTAGGGCTTAGCCAAGTTTGATCGCCACTTTTGGTAGATTTTAATTAGCAGAGTTATGGCCCTTTGATTTAATTTTTTTTTTAAAGTCATTTTCTACCACTTCGTACAATAACTGTAATAAATATTAACCGATTTTCTTCAAACTTGGAAACAAAGTTAAATGTCTTAAGGGCTTTGCCAACTTCGATCACCACTTGCGACGGACCTTATTTAGCAGAGTTATGGCTCTTTGATTTAGTAAAAACAAAGTCATTTTCTGTCATTTCCCTGCAATAACTCTAATAAGTATTAACCAATTTTCTTTAAACTTGGTAACAAGATTAAATGCCTTAAGGGCTAGGCCAAGTTTGATTGCCACTTTTGGCGGACATTATGTAGTGGAGTTATGGCCCTTTGATGTACTAAAAACGTCATTTTCTGCCATTTCCTGTGCAATTATTGTAACAAATGTAAACCGATTTTCTTAAAAGTTAGTATAGAAGTTAAGAGCTCAGCCAATTTTAGTAGTCACTTTCAGTGGACATTATTTTACACATCTTACTTCTGAATAAGACTTTAATTTATTATAAAAATGTTTACCTACAATATGTCCTGAAAATTCACGAATTTGCTTTTTTTGATATGTTTCATGATTTGAATAAGGTTTAAAAGCAGATGTCACCAACAGAATTATACTTTGTCCATTTCAGGTTTTCATTGATAAGTTTAGATACAATGCCAAGCGTGCTTCACAAGTCCAGAGTAAATTAAAGATATTGGAAAAATTGTAAGTATGATAATTATTGATGTTTGCTTGCAATTCATTCTACTTTCATTTTGGTGTCAGATTTTGTTCTGGAGTTACCTCCCTTCTATTTACCATTCAGCAATTATTGAATCCCCTTCTACCCGAAACAAATAATCTTTGTAACCATATGCACAGCCAACTCCTATACCATGGCCACTTCAAAACTTTAATGCTTCCTCTTTGAATCATGTGCAGTGCCCTTCAAACTTTCTTGATTGGTCTTAGCATCTGGATACATATTTGATCATATTTCCAAAAGTCAATATGTGCCACTTTTGAACCTCATTTGCACCCAAAACACCCACATTTTATCATCTTATAATTACTGCTAGAATATCTTCACATGCATTTAAAATCTGTCGCAATATAAGCATCGACTCTTATGAAACTGTGTACCTAATGAATGTTGTTACCGATAGTTTAGCTCTGCAAACCAGGCAAATAAAAAGTTCTTTATTTAAAATTCCAGACCAAAACTTGTACCTGTGGAAAAAGAATCTAAAGTCCAGTTCAAGTAAGTAAAAAATCATTTGTTTTTTGTCAGAATGTGTGTATGTTGTTTGTGATACTGTATTACAGTTATCCCTCTAAAATTGTATTCCAATTAGGACTGTAACAATATATCAGTAATCATAGAGGTTAGAGGTAACAGACTAACAGTCATGATAAAATGTCGTTTTTCTATGTGTTTATTGTATATAAAAAAACAAACACAGACATTGACACATTGTTCTCGATCATGATTGTCAGTATGTTTGAATAGCTACTGATGCTAGTTGGTATAGGAAGTAACTCTAAACCAACGCTGCACTAGATGTATGGCATGGTGCTCAATTTCGAATATAATTCTGAATGCAATACAAGGTACTATCATACAAATGCAATACCATTGCAATAGTTAAATTGTAGGCAATAGTAGTGTTTATTTCTAAAAAAAAAAAAATTAGGTTTGTATTAATGGTTATCACTCAATATTCTAATACGGAACTGAAATTAATAAAAAATGGTTTATCTTTCTTGATGCAAACTCTGATAGTTCAAATATTCAATTCTCAAGTATGTTTGTTACCGTTTTATCACATCCCACGTAAATTTGCATAAATTTAGTGCGTATTTGATTTGATTTTCCAATAGTTCATAACACATTTTGCCTGAGCTTTGCAGGCAATCTTCAAATTATGCACGTGCTAGCCATAAATAGCTAGCATCTATTTTAAAGATAGAATAGCCATTTTGACAGTGATAGTTGACATTGCCATGCCGATTTTGGTAACTCAACATCACAATGCCTATGTTCATGTTTTGAACGTCATTAATTGCCTGATAGACTTCACTTTGGCTCGGTTATTAGTTTATTTAGTGATAGTGCCAAGTAAATGTTACTATTTACATGATGATTATATTTGATGCACACACGGATAACAGAATCTAATTAAGCTATTTGTTCCCTTTTTTAGATTTCCTGAATGTGAAACATTATCTCCGCCTATTCTGATGCTTGATGAAGTGAATTTCTACTATTCAAAGGACAAAGTTATATTCAAAAATATATGCCTTAACGCCAACATGGACTCCAGAATTTGTATAGTAAGTGCCTTGTTTATACTTTTACATTAACTTTTACACCCTAAAAACTGTTGTTTCTAAAGAAACTGATGTGCAATGAAATGATCATCTGACTGCACAGTGGTTTGTTGTACTATTAACAGCCAGAGTCATTTAATGATATTACAGATTAATTTGTTTGTTTTAAGCTCTGGAGTACCTACCGATCATTCAATAAAATTGACAAAATTTAATGTTGAAATGCTAAATATTAAAATGTAAAAAATAAAAAAAATCCTAACTGAGTTTTATCGCAAAATGTGAATGGATTGTACCTGTTTACACATTTGTATTATAATTATTGTTAATAATGAAACTGACAAAGTTATGTCAGGAATACTTATTTAATGTCTAATCAATATTTTCATATGATTGATGGTTCTTTTTGTCAGAATTCTGAACTTAATTTAATTGATATGCTTCTATCCAACTGTAGATTATGAATTATACATTATGTAGTTGTCTGAATATGAAATAATAACTTAATATCAATAAATCCTATGTGTATCTAGGTGGGTGAGAACGGTGCTGGTAAGACAACATTATTGAAGATCTTGTTAGGGAACCTCGACCCGGTCAGTGGGGTACGGCACAGTCATCGTAATCTTTCTATTGGCTACTTCAGCCAACACCATGTGGACCAGTTAGCCATGAATCTGTCCTCGCTGGAACTGATGGCCGAACGCTTCCCAGGTATGGCTGCTTTCATGGGCCTTTGAGGTCTATGGTAAACAGACGTAGGGTGATAATAAAATTGTGGAGGTTTTAAGAATTCTAAGAAAAAGTAGGCTAACTATATTGTATTAACCTGAAAATTACAAAACAAATCATAAAATTGTAATTCAGATTTAGTTGATAGGACAAATTACATTACATCAGTATAGTATTCTGACACCAGGCTATAGTTCTTATTGATATTGATGTTTCAAATTTTTAGCCCACCATCATCAGATGGTGGGCTATTCAAATTGCTGTGCGTCCGGCGTCCGTCATCCAGCGTCCGGCGTCCATTCGTAAACAATGCTTGTTATCACTATTTCTTAAAACCTACTGTAGGGATTTTGTTCAAACTTCACATGGTGGGTCCCCTTGGTCCATAGTCGTGCCATACAGATTTTGTGGCTGATCGGAAAACCAAGATGGCCGCCAGGCAGCCATCTTTGATTTTGGCAGTTGAAGTTTGTTATCTTGTTCAAACTTCACATTGAAGGTACCCTTGGTCCCTAGTTGTGCCATACAGATTTTGAGGCTGATCAGAAAAACAAGATGGCTGCCTATCTTAGATTTTGGCAGTTGAAGTTTGTTATCGCTATTTCTTTAAAACTGCTAAAGGGATTTTGTTTAAACTTCACATGGAGGATTCCATTGGTCCCTAGTTGTGCCATATAGATTTTGAGGCTGATCGGAAAAACAAGATGGCCTTCATCTGACGTCTGAAGCTGCATCAAAGAAATAACCCTTCGGAAATGAGAGTCAACAGTCAGCAAAATAACGTCCGATAAAAATACGGCTGATCAGTCGACTCTCATGTTATGGGAGTAGCCGTCGTCCTAAATACCGCATGGTAGTTGACTATCACTATGTCAGAAGGCAAAACAGCAAAATGAATCTCAACTGTTATATTGCGCAGGAAATCTTGCATACTTTTGTTGTAACCTCATCTTAGGCCATCGATAGATATTTTCTTATGCTATTAACGTTTTTTAGAAACCTTTAAAGTTTGCTCCGGAAAAGTAGTGGCCTTTAAAGAATTACATATATAAAATATGATCCATTTATTACAAGGTATGAACTCAGAGGTATACAGAGGGAAGCTGGGAATGTATGGTGTTAGCGGAGATCTTGCCCTACGACCTGTGTCCAGTCTCTCAGGAGGTCAGAAGTCAAGAGTTGCGTTTGCTCTGCTGGGAATGAAAAAGTGAGTTTTGAATATAAACAAAAAATCACCAATTTTGTTGACGATCTTTATTTATTATGTAGAGTAAGTGATTTTCCGTCCTTGTCACTGCTTATTATTTCTTACAATTTTGTATCACATATGTCATGTTTTAGATAAAATACTTACTAATACATAACATTATTTTGCAGCCCGAATTTCTTCATCCTTGACGAGCCTACTAATCACCTGGACATGGAGACAATAGAGGCCCTGGGTACAGCGCTCGGTAAATTCCAGGTGTGTTTTCACTTCATCATACTAAGGTTTAATCTGGAAAGCCTGTTTCTCTCATACCTTCGGGTGTGTTGTAATACTGAGTGGGACAATACACGCATGTCGCCTGATGCTGTATTACATTGCTAATCTAAAATTTATTTAAGAAACTAGGCTGCTTTACTATAACAGATGCCATCAATGGTATTTGCATTGAAAATATCTTCCAATATTTATGTGTGGAATATTGACTTGCAGTTGCGGTTTTCTTTAAACTTATGAAAATAATTGCAATAAAATGTGGAGGTATGAGAGAAAAATGTTCTTTCATATGTGGATATGAAAGAGTCTTATAAGCATTACCTTAAGATGAAATAGACTTAATGAATAATTTTGTCGGCTGGCTACACTAAGAACTCTTCCAATGCTCAGGCTATTTTTTATGCAATTTTAAAAAAACCACAAACGGTTATAATAATAAAATCTCATTGCACTTCTTTTCCTTCTCAGGGTGGTGTTGTTCTTGTTTCTCACGACGAACGTCTAATACGCATGCTGTGCAAGGAACTATGGGTAGTGAGAAATGGTGGCGTAGAGACACTAGAAGGTGGCATTGATGAATACAAACATATAGTGGAGAAGGAGTTGGAGCTGAACTGTTGATGATTACATATAGAATAACTACCCTATTTATACCCCTTCAACAGACTATGTATGTTGTCTGGGTAGAAATTGTGTTCGCTCATAGTTCTGCCCCAAAGGAATCCAAACAGATTGTGGAAAAAAATAAATTATCTCTATACAAGTTTATCTATTTTATACCTAGTAACCAAATAGTTGAAGTTTTGCATAACTTTTCAAAGACAAGGTTATCAAATAATTTTCATGGACAATGTCATAACAGTTTTGAAATTCTGTCATAGGACAGAATACCTGGTAGCTGGTAAATTCAGGGAAGTCTGTCCAAAGCAGAAAGTTATATGATCTTATATTTAATGCTGCTTTGCTTGAACACAGGTGATCTGCTTATGAAATATTGGAAAAACAACATTAACTCATTACTTGATGTCATCCTATATATATTGATGAAAACTTATAAAACTGGTGCACTTTACCTGGATTGGTGCAATGTAATAGCTGAGAAATGGTTCACTGACTGTAATCTGTATGAGTGTTTGATCTAGAAAATATATACCAAAAGTACACTTTGTTAGTGGCATCATGCAATGCTTTGTTGATGACATTAGATGGGAAGCTAGTGGTAAAATATCTGACACCTTTACCACTCAACTATCACACCCAAGAGGTAGGAAGCTAGTGGTAGAATGTACAAAATCTGTACTACAAGCACCTGATAATTCACTTCACATTCTACCTCTAGCTTCCCAACTCTTGGGTGTGATAGTTGAGTGGATAAGGTGTTGGACATTCTACCACTAGCTTCTCGATAGAACTGGTTGTGGATCCAGGCGAATCTGTGAGGCCTCACTAAGAATACCTGTATAAATCGTAAAGGAGTGTGTCCAACATGACGGTACTTTTCAAAAAACCGATGATTAAAACATCAATTATTGTTTCATGTTGTTACTTTTACTGAACCCAAACAGTAGTGAAGGTTTAAGTAAAAACTTGACAGGTTTACTTTTTCATCTAAATTAATGTCTAAATAAATTAAATCTAATGTCTAATAAAATACCTCAATTTTGCTTCAACACATAAAGGGCAATAATAATTTAATTTAATGGGAGGTAATGTATAAATTCAGGGTCTGTAAGATCTGATTCAGATATTGCAGACTGTTGATATTGTTCTGAATTGTTTTAAATTCATAATACACATTGCAGGTATGTATTATAATATTGAATGCCTTTTGAAGTCAGTTATTGTATATGTGAAGATATCTGTAGGAGAGTGAAGTGCTTTTAAATGTTGTGAATGGTTGTGTGAGATGTGTATGTCTGAAGATTGACGGCGTAGTGACTGTGGTAACTAAGAATTTATTGATGGAAGTCTTTGTGATTTAGAGAGGAAATTGAGAAGAGGAATGGAGTGAGTATTGTAGAGATACCTCTGTATGGTGAAAGTTTATTTCATAAGATGTAGTTTATTTAAGCCATGCCACTGGAAAGAAACAGTAAAGTCAGTGAAAATGAAAATTGGTTTTTTTTGTGTCCTTTTTATAAGCTTATGTCTATGAACATCTTTTGTTTTTGAGAACACATGTTATTGATTTCTGAGACAGTAAATTATATAATGTGTAGCCTGTATATAATTTCATCACAAAAACAAAATAAAGACTTTATATCTTTATACTCTTAGTAAAAAACATTGTTATATAAAGTTGTGTTAGTTGGCAAAAAATTATTTGGTTAGAAAACATCAAGAAAGTAACGAAGGGAAATTTTTCAAGCTTCATACATAGTTTGTAGTTGAAGTTTGAAAAGCAGAGAAAAAATCCCTCTTTCCACTGTTGGACGTATATTATTCTTTGGTGGGTACCAAGATCCCTCTGAGATCTCTTGTAGTCTTTGTGGTGTATAGTTTGTCTTACCGGAGAGGGCAGTATCTCCATCAGGCATGTTGATTTCAAATAAATGAAACTTTATGACTTATCCATTATCGTTTCAGTATCAATGTAAGGAGTTAAGGTAGCCAGTAATGTGACTAGTCATCCATAATTTTTTCTCTTTTGTATTTTTCATCAATTGTGAGTTATTCATTTTCCATTGTTACACCAGTTTGGATTTTCATTTTCTGTAATAGTGTGTAAGCTTACATCTCCACTGTTTATCTTAGAGCATCTATGCTGAGTGCTAAGCAGAAGCAGAAACTAGTAAACTACCAAAACTACAACGTTTATAGACTTTGATGTGTCTCGGCGAGGCGTCCTGGATAGTCCAGGGGTTCCTTTCATTTACGATCTCTACACCCCTGGACTATCTCATAGTAAAACTGGAGGCAACAGAACAGATAATTCAGTCCTTTTATGTACATCAAAAGAGCCGTATAACGGTACACTGTGGTTGATTGTGTGGCTTTGATGTTAGGCGTCGCTCTCTCTGTAGTCTTCAAATGAAATCTGTGCTAGCCTGTGATTAGTCAAATGCTTTCCGCTGAGCTGTCTTCAATTTCACTGAGATAGTCCAGGGGTGTAGAGATCGTAAGTGATCGAAACCCCTGGAGTATCGAGGATGATATTAGAGTTAAGGCCATGTAAGTTATCCGGGTAAGCCCAATGATGAACCTCAAACAAGGAAAAACTAATTGTAGAATCTATGTAAAAGCAGTACATATATAAATGAGGTAAATTGTCACCATTCTCTGGGATATTAAAATTGTTCTAAAATTTTCCTGAATCATTTTTGTCTTGGAGATATGTCCGTTTCTAACTAGGGATAATTAAGTATTGGAATTCTGCTGAGAAAATCTAGCGTTTAGTCTAATAAATGAGTATACTAACAAGAGACAATTGGCCCATCAAAACACTGAAATGAAAATCATATACATCAACCGGAACATTTTATCAACTCAATATTTAAAAAAAAAATAACAATAGATAATCCACATTTCACTGTTTTGTATCATGCTGTGTTAATGTATACATGCTACATAATTATATATACAAATACTTGCTATGGAAGGCTGTTGGTAGGAAGTTACAACAGGAGCTGGAGCAATCACGTTTTAAGTAGTATATAAACGAAACAAGTTCAAAGTACATTTGCCTTGACTCTGCCTTGAAACGAGAGAAAGACAAGCACGCAATTGCTCATCCTCGATACTCCAGGTGTTCCGATCACTTACGATTTCTACACCCCAGGACTATTTCATCGTAAAACTGGAGGCAACAGAACAGGTAATTTAGTCCTTTAATTTGATGTACATCAAAAGAGCCGTATAACGGTACACTGGTTGGCTATGTGGCTAAGAAGTTGGGCGTCGCTCTCTCTGAAGTCTTCAAAGGAAATCTTTACTGGTCTGTAATTGGTCGAATGTGGTCCGCTGAGCTGCTTTCAATTTCACTATGAGATAGTCAAGGGGTGTAGAGATCGTTAGTGATCGGAACCCCTGGAGTATCGAGGGTGGAAATCGCTGCGCTATGTACAGTATTAGGTTGTGTCACATTTGTATATATTTTTTTCGTTGGAATTTCTTGAAATTGTCACAAATTTTGATAACTATTTTCCATTCGTATGCAGCAAAACAAAACTTTGTTATCCCATTAATGAAAAAAAAATAATAATAGTATATCCTAAGAAATCAGCTTTGAAATATGCAAATATTTTTTCTTTTCTATTTATAGCGGGATGTTAAGGAAGATTTATAGAGAAACAAATTTATGTCAATGGATTGAAAGTGTGTTAAGATATATGAAAGATAGTAGACTTCTATTAATTAATAAATGATGTGACCAAATAACTTTTCGCACAGTCTAATGTGAAAATGGCGCTGTTTTCACGGGACCGTTTCACGACAATTGATATTACTTTACCTTATATTAAATTATGTCGTATATGCCAGCAGGACCACTTGGTCCTCTACAGGCAGCCCGTTGATATTTAATGATACATTTCCGTTACCCACTACTCCTGGTCATCAGTCCATATTCATCAGTAAATAAATATTTCATCGGATGGTCTGTCCGGAATTTATTCAACCGATTTTCGAGCTGGATATGATGTTTAGATAACAAGTTTCTATCTACCGCTACTCCAATGTCGTTCTCGCTTTCTACATTATCCAGCTTTATTCTACCCCAATCATATGATTTCATAGTAAGATATAACATATTTTCCCTTTACTACGGACTGTTAATACTTTACACTTAAATGGATTGGAACTTCAATAACCAGTTTCACTCCATCTGGATAGATTTTCTAGGTCTTCCTTTAGAATGGTAGTGTCCTACTCGCTTTTTTAATTCCCTAAATATTTTAGTGTCATCCACAAATAGAAATACATTTGAATTAACACAATCTGGTAAATCATAAATAAAACAAATAGGACTGGTCCAAGAACTTAACCTTGTGGAATTCCATTGGTTACGTTGTGAAGGGCTAAAGGAGTGTTATTTACTTGAACCCTTTGCTTCCGATCCTTTAGAAAATTTTCTATCCATAAACAAAGATGTTTATTCATAACATAACTCTCCAACTTCTTCACTAACCTTTTGTGAGACACTTTATCAAAGGGCTTCATAAAAACCAAATTTGGCCAGAAACATCCATGGGGAAGATGAACAGTTTGTATAAATTGTGGCTCTTTTTGTGTGTGTGTGGGGGGGGGGGGGGGGGGGTATTAGTTTAATGTCCTATTAACTGCTAGAGTCATGTATAAGGACGTGCCAGGTTTGTTGGTGGAGGAAAGCTGGAGTACCCGGAGAAAAAACACCGACCAGCGGTCAATACCTAGCAACTGCCCCACATGGGATTTGAACCCGAATCCCAGAGGTGAAGGGCTTGTGGAAATGTGTCGGGACATCTTAACCACTCGGCCACCGCGACCCTCCTGACCCCTGGGGAGATCGAAATGATATCCTTTAACTTGCTACTTGTCATAGAGTTCTGCAAGGAATGTAACCAAATTTGGCCAGAAACATTCTTTGGGGAAGGGGAACAGAGTTTGTATAAATTTTGGCTCTGACCCCCGGGGAACAGGAGGGGCGGAGCCAAATAGGGGAAACAGAGGTACACCCTTTAAATCGCTAATATATAGGACTTCATAGATTTCTGCATGCTTTGGAATATAACCTTTAGTCGGGAATATCCTCGTTGGAAGGGGGACAGAATTTGTGTAAATTTTGGCTCTGAACCCCTGAAGCAGAAAGAGTGGGGCCCAATGGGGAAATTCGAGGTGAATTTCCTTCAGAAAAGAAACAATGATCCTGTACATTTGTATTCAGACCATTACTTGGCATTACAAACCAGGTGAGCGATACAGGCCATATGAGCCTCTAGTTGAACAAAACTGTGAACTTAGCTATTTCCCAATGGCTTGGATAGTTCCTAGCTATTTTCCAATGACTTGAATAGGTACTATTCATGTCTGGAGTGACTTTTTAAAAATAATCAATAATGATTTATCAATCACTGCTCTCAAAGAACCTCTGGATGTGTTTGGTCCGGCCCTGGTGACTTTGCAGTATTTAAATCCCCCAAAAGTTTCTTCGCTTCTTCCTCAGAATCCTGTGTAATCTCCTTAAATGTCTCCTGTGGATCATGTTTTATTTCAATACCTGGAAAAGGGCTCGAATCCTCTTTTGAAATATCTTGCTAACACTTCTGACTTATCTTCGTCGTTATTAGTAATAAAAGTTCCATATTCATTTTCCTTGTGAAGTTCAGATATTCCACATTTCGTCTTCCTTTTCTGATTAATATATTAAGAAAAATACTATTAATTTTCGCAGACTTAGCCAACTTTTCTCTCTTTCTTTTTCCTTTCATTCTTCATAAGCTTTGTTACTTAATTACCATCTTTGCAGTTTTCTATGTATTTCTCTTTGCTTCTATTTTCCATATATAAAATTACACGGGCTCCATTATCATTTTTATTTTCCTAATATTTATAGTTTTTCACGCAAATTAATCTAAAAAAGCGACTATTCCCGCAACAATGAAATCGCCGCACGTGTTGTACTATCATTATACACTGATAATAATAATACTAGAAAGCATGGTTATTGAGTCCATTTCAGTTCAAACTGCAAATATTTTCCTTTAGATTCTAGTTGGCTGATGGCTGGAATAACTGCTATACTCTTGCTGTATAACAATATTGTCACTAGATCCAACAGGGTCCAAATACTCAACTGATACCACATTATTGCTGTCGTTAACTATAAATCAGCTCTACGTCCAAACCTGTATGTGTTTCAATACATTGGGGAGATTTCATTGTAACATAGGCCTATTTGTACAAAACAAATGTTTTTATTTCTGACGCACTGTCATCGGTCCACTGGTTCGACTTTTTACAATCGCAAGAATCAATATGGCATACTGGTAATCTACAACTCGATATTAATTAATAAGATACTTGTATGCATGCATACATTGTACATATCTTTGCACTAATTGTATTTTTTTAACAAGTCTGCTATTCAAAACTTTCTTCAGCAACATTGCATCAAACGCGGGAAATATGAGGACGTCATTTAATGTTTATGACGTCGTCTCAAAAAATGATGACGTCATAAACGTTTTAAACATTTTTTAGGAAAATGGCGACCCCCACAGAATCAGATAGTAGATTTGTTGGTGCTCCGAAGTCAAAACGACGAGATTACACACTGTGGTAACGTCTCTAACTGTTGTTCCGTATGGCGTTGCGTGATGGTTCGAATATGTATATCACTGCTTTTGGCTCTTTGCCTTACAATAACACATTCGTCTGCAAATACCAATAGCAGCAATAATCAAACAAGCCGGATATCACACGGGAAATCTTGTAAGTAACGTTGGTGAAAGGTGGGGAAAATTTATGGATATCGACTTATTAATGTTGTAGCTTCAGACAACACATTACCAATATCAGTGAGTGGGCGTTTCTCTTAATTTCATGTAATTTCATCTTTTTATTTACTTCATAGACTATATAGATTCTATATATATTTCTATGGTAGAAATCAATTTCTCTTAAATATGCCAATATGATATTTATGACGTCGTAATAAGAAAGGGCGTCGAAATCACGGTCAAATTATGTTAGAAACCAAGGAAGCATGAAAAAAAGTATTTACGTTTGGCTCTGAATCCTCGATATTCCAGTCGAGAACGGTTAGAATGCAACTTTGTGTTTTACTGGATTAGCATTTCATACTGTTGTGTTTTCGAAGTGAAAAAAAATGAAATGAATTAGTCCTTATCATGAATATCGGAAACTCCATTCAACCGCAAGGAAACATTTCAGGAATCCATAATTCAATTGGAATCGAAGAATAAGCAGAAACTGGTGTAATTCAAAATAATAAACTATCGATCACCAGTATCTAGTGACGAGTCATACTGTATATACAGTATAGTGGTAGAATGTCCGGCATAAAACCAAGGCTGTTTTGGAATCATCAAGAAATACATATTTTGTTTTTCCTCCGTACTGTGGCTTATAAACGCTTAGTCGCTTATCTAGTCAAGATGAAACAAAATTCATCTTATAATATAACCCTCCTATACTCTGGCCCGCGAATTTAAGACCCAAACTTACGATTGTAACAGGAGAGGAGAAAATGTAACGGCTAGACCAAAATTCGAACCCGGGACTTCCGAATACCCTGTAGTTCGTCGCTGAGCTATCTGGGCCGTTTTCGTATACAAATATGACATATAAATTCGGAACAACCAGTTCGACCGTTTGTTAAAGTTATTATTTCTTGTATAAATCCTGACGGACCTACAGTTTTTTAAACGGCAATGTGAGGGCTTTGTCAAGGCTCTTCAGAATACAAAAAATCACCGATTAGGCTTTTATTTGAGGAATAATATTTATTTTTTTGTTGTTTACTGGTGTGTAAACTGCATTTTTTTGTACAGATATTTTAAATAACGCGCGTCAGCGCGTCATGTTGAAATATCTGTACAAAAAACGCTGTTTACAAACCAGTAAACAACAAAAAATTAAAAACATTCCTTATATTTACGTTTCGACCGACCATTTCATTCAAATTTAGTGTTCCGGTGAAATAAACCTTCGTTTTTTCAACGTTATACGATTGATGGAACAGCTGAGTAATTGATGGAATCACGAAACAGCTGGCTCCTTTTTGGCGGGAAAAATGTGTCAAGCTCCGGGAATAGATAGAATATATATTTCCACTATAACTTTATCATTTTTAATCCATTTATTTCATATGTTTTCATTTTTTTAATATTAACACAATGCTTTCCATTGCATTCAAACTGATGTTGATATCGAACCTTTGTTATGGCATATATTTTGGCCTAACCGGATGCGCATTCACATAAGGGCGGAAGTCAGTGTGTCGGTTTGTGTTCTTGCGCAGCAGCCCTCTGCGTTTACGCAAGTGTAAACGATTGCCCTGGTAGTAAGGTTATATAGGAAATTGAAAACGGAAATGTAAATATTCATAAATGAACAACTAGGTTCAACCAGGCAAATCGTATACAAGTCCTCCACATAAATAATATAGCATGACATCTCATCATTTTCTGAAGAGGCGCTAAGGTTAAAACGTGACTTCTTTGTTTTTTTAGGATAAAGTTACCTAGTTATTTGAGAAAACGACATGTACATTATAAATCCTGCTCACACGAAAACATCGATTCTATCTAGCGAAGACTACAGTTTCGTATTTCGTTAGGGACTTTTTGTTGTTTATCTTTAAGGTAGTATCCAGGTCGGATGTTACAACGCCACGGTAACCAAACCACCATGTGGAAAAGGGACAATTACATATTCATCAGACTTGATTTATACTGTCGAGTTTAAGGTGATCGGGTGTGATGAAAGCGGACTAGATGGCGCCCCTGTGTCTTGGCGGGAAATCAATGCAGCTTCAGCCGACATTGAAATCTCATCATGCAGGTATTATTAGTTATATTCCCAGAGAAAGTACATATGCTTCTCCCATGGCCAGTGGCCTCTGCCTTATTCAAGTCCGTGCTGGGCATCGAAACCCATCCGACCAAGTGAAATGCTAGTGACTTATTAGTTAAAGTCTGTTAGCGATATACCGCAAAATACTGGGTCTTGGAGGCGAAACCGAGTCAGATGTACATGTACAATGTACGTGTTAAGTTTTCCTATCGGCTAGATCAATGACAAACTACGCGCATATATCCCGACGAAGGCCCTTTGGAATAATAACTACAAAATACACTCATGTAATTACCTTGTTGGATGACTCAAGTCAAGTCAAGTAATCTTTATTTAGAGACGGTAAAAAGCTTTTCACAACCGACTATAGTAACAAGTTTAAAATTAACGGTTAATACCTAATCATTAAATAAATGAAATAAGCGGTTATGGGCTATTTCTAAATTATTCATAGATAAATTCACGCTGATCTCTCTTTGCTTTTACATGTATTTGATCGCCATCAGCGTTAAATTTTACTTTCATTTGCGCGAAAGCCACCATCTTGTACTGCAGACGTTACTGGCACAGAGAACGATATCTCTTATCGTCCAAACTTATAAAGAGATTTTTCTAATCTAATACAAATGCATCACGTGGCCTCATTTTAAAGAATAGGAATACAAGATTCAAACATGTGTCAGGATAAATAACATAACTATGACGAAGTATTAATATTTAAAATTATTCAGAGAAGAACTTTACCCTTAATATGTAGGCTATATATGTACGATATTCGGTATAAAGACATCCTTCCCAACGCCAATTAACTTGAGCCAAAATGCAAAGTTAACCTGTCGAATCAACAATCACTATAGATATATCCCAACCCTTCATAAGTTAATAGACAGGTTTATTTACCATGTTCTTTGCAATTCCGAATTATTAGACTTTTATTTTTCTCCTTCAAACCAGAAACCAGTACCAATGCATGATACCCAGAGCAATTATACAAAAGCGAATCGGAACCACGCTGGTATTAGAGATATGGACTTCTATTGCGCCCCTCCGTAAACTAGTCGGACTAGGAGTGGCTTTGAAGATTAATCCTCCCGGTAAGTTACTTATTATAAACTTAAAACCTCTACACCTTTTGTATTTATTTCACTTCCTTTGAATAAGTGAAGTTATTGAATGATTTGCCAGGATTTTGTAATGGAGGAAATCTGGAAAATTTGTTGAAGGCCACTACAAACTCAGTGATCCGATTGAATGTACTCATTTGGATGTCAATCATACAATAGTTCGACCACTGGTATGAATAGCTCAACTAGTGTCTTTTTAGATGCTATACTCAATACCCTAATGTGACCCTACCAGTAGTGAAGGAACTGTAGTCGTGATTTGGGAAATAAAAGTATTGTTTGCATCTCATGAAACACATTATTTCCACACATTCGTCAGCAGGTACAGACATTCGGAAATCTGGATGTACAGTAGAATATATTCACGCAATCACAACTTCAGTTCCGTCACGACTACTGGTTGGGTCCCAGTACCGAACGAGTGTTAACACTTTTAGGTTCTGTGGTACATAGATTATAGGTCCAACATCAGTCGATAGCCGTAAGCAATAGATCAGTCAATATATTTGGCTTTTTCCAAAGAAATTTGATACACAGTAATTTCTGTAATTTAACTGAAAAACTTACCCACATTAACAATAGGAAATTACTAGAAAATTCCATAAAACAGTTAAAAAATTACTAACCAACGGAATGATTGAGTACATGTTAGACTTACCATTGTCTATGATTTGTTTGAGTGATACTATATGCCACGTCTATGTTACAGTTGGGTATGTAGTCTCAACAAAGACACACCAGGACCACTCCACCAAAAAGAATGAATCAACTGCAAAGATCAAAGGCTTATGGGAAAAAACTAAATCTGTCAGGAAGCATTTCAATAAAAAGTCAATTCGTCGTCTTCCACAACCAAAGACGTTTGAAGACATGATGCTTGAATATTTGGCAAGTAAAACCAAGTCACCACGAACAGACCAAAAATATTATCGTCCAATACCAAGAAGAGACAGATATAGAGTTGGATGGCGTACTAAAATAAAACATCAAAAGCCAGGCGGATTAAAAAGTAAAATATTCGGTTCCAGAAGGCACATATTTAAGGAAAAAGAAAACACAAGAGAGAATATCGTCGGAGCTGATAGTAAATATTCAGTGTCTGGGAGCATTGAGAGAGTGAATGTTTCAAATGCAACAGTTACAACGCAAACCATGACTATGAATAAGACAAAAAGCAACGCAAGTAGCAATAATAAAACACTTGAAGTGCATAATAATTCAAATCTAAATATCAAAACTAACGTAAACAAAACAATTAGTAACACACACCTTAACGTGACCACGAAAGTGAAGCCCGTGAATCTAAATATAACAGTTATTAAAAATGGAACATGGACGAAAAGTGGCAAGCCGAGGTTGAATGTTCATAGAAAAATGGAGTTAAGAATAAAAAGCAACATTTCGGATGCCAACGCCGCACTTGATTCGATACTCATCGCGACGTCCGAAACCGGAAGAAATTCAGTAACTAAAAAATATCACGGTCATAGCAGTGTTTCAAGTAAACCTGGCAAACACAAGGATAATACAATAGACCGAATGTCGTACAAGTGTGTGAAGTTCCTTTGTGGACAGAAAGGACGAAGATGGCGCTGTCCAAAGATTCTGGTGCTGCAGTGTCTCCATCTGTCGTCAGGGGAGAGGAGACAACTCATGCTGGGGGAAATCAAAGGCGAGATGCAACAACTGATCAATATGTTTAATGTCTCAAAGTCAGATCTGAAAGAGATTGAAAAGTCGGCAAAAGCCTCAGCTCATCTACTTATGAAACAGTCCGGCAACGCGGACAACTTATCTAAGAAAATTGGAGTTGCGACTGCTGAAATACTTCGAAAACTTTACAACGCATCCTTTTTAGCGTCCAGAACAGCGTTACGTGAAAGGTTTGGGTTATCAGGCACAACCTCGGCAGGAGGTAATTAAAAAATTGATTAATATTAAATTGCGATTTTAGTTGCCTCTTAATTTCATGATGTGAAGATACATAATGTTGTGTTGTGACCGTCAATACTGAACATATTTTACACCTTACTTCGTATACCTCAAAGAAGATAATGTATAGATGGTCATTTCAGGTTTATCGTAATCTGTTTTAACAATGCATTGTAAAACAACCTGCCGACTAATAAAAAGTTTAGCTAGGTTTATAATATGGAGCATTTTCCATTACTTGCTATTCTTGGTTTGTGTGCTTCAGATTTAGGAGAATGGAATAACTGGAGCAGTTGTTCGGTATCATGTGGATCAGGTATCACTATAAGGTCACGTGGTTGTCCACAAAATTCAGTTGGCTGCAAGACCAAGCCCAAGCACCAGAGAAGAAAATGCATGGAGACTGCCTGTCCTAAAGCGACTATACGTAAGCCTCCCCCTTGGTCCAGCTGGTCAGCATGTTCAGTGACTTGTGGTCTAGGCAAGGAGACTAGAACCAGAGATTGTGATGTGAGCACTGGACAAGGAACTAAACAAGTCCTTCAGTCTGATAGCAACAGATGCAAGGGACCAGTCTCGATGACCAGACATTGCATCATGTCTTCGTGTAATGCAGGTAAAATAATGACCAGCATTTCGAGAAAGTTGCCTTATGTTAACCACTGTAAACGAGTATTTAATGATTTAATGTCTTTCAAGTGACACATCTGAAGGTATTACAGTTACCTAAACGCACTGTTAATGAATAGTTTCGCGAGGGATAAAATTACGGAACTTCCAAGGCTATGAAACGAAATTCGAAATGTTATTCTGTCTTTATATATTACAGAGTTACCTCTCTTGCCGGTAGGTATCCAACAGTGACGTCATTATTTTTTGAGTAAAACGTCGTTTTTGACTTAAAAGTATGACGTCATGCTTGCAAACAGCTTGCAAACAGATTATGTCACTATCCGCAAAGGTAGATAACTCTTTAATATGTTAAAACGGGAAATTTAGAGGTATTTTTTCACAGAATTCCTGAATAGGAAATAAACATTGTTATTTTAATGCTTATGAATAACTTTGTAATGGACGTAGGTGTATTTCACCAGCATAACTCTGTTTAACCTCTGTTCTATCAGATCAGGGTTATGTTGTTATATCGCTATGTAAACAGCTATGACAGCGATATATCTATTATTTCGCTTTCATTTTGAGCTATTTTAGATTCAAACCTCTGGAAGAAAGTGGTACTTTTGGGCTATGACACAGTATTGAACTGCGAATCAACGCCGTCTTTATCGTCAACGAATATTTACTGGATAACACCACAGGGTAAACGGGTGTCACGAACCACACAGCTACAAAGGTAAAATGGAGCAAGGGTCGTACAGGATATAAACTGTAAGGTTATGTCACGAACTACACAGCTACAAAGGTAAACAGAGCAAGGGTCGTACAGGGTATAAACTGTAAGGTTATGTCACGAACTACACAGCTACAAAGGTAAACAGAGCAAGGGTCGTACAGGGTATAAACTGTAAGGTTATATCACGAACCACACAGCTACAAAGGTAAATGGAGCGAGGGCCGTACATGGTTTAAACTGTAAGGTTGTATCACGAACCACACAGCTACAAAGGTAAATGGAGCGAGGGTTATACAGGGTATAAACTGTAAGGTTATGTCACGAACCACACAGCTACAAAGGTAAATGGAGCAAGCGCCATACAGGGTATAAACTGTAAGGTTATGTCACGAACCACACAGCTACAAAGGTAAATGGAGCAAGGGTCGCACAGGGTATAAACTGTAAGGTTGTGTCACGAACCACTCAGCTACAAAGGTAAATGGAGCAAGGGTCGTACAGGGTATAAACTGTAAGGTTATGTCACGAACCACACAGCTACAAAGGTAAATGGAGCGAGGGTTATACAGGGTATTAACTGTAAGGTTATGCCACGAACCACACAGCTACAAAGGTAAACAGAGCAAGGGTCGTACAGGGTATAAACTGTAAAGTTGTGTCACGAACCACACAGCTACAAAGGTAAATGGAGCAAGGGTCGCACAGGGTATAAACTGTAAGGTTATGTCACGAACCACACAGCTACAAAGGTAAACAGAGCAAGGGCCGTACAGGGTATAAACTGTAAGGTTATATCACGAACCACACAGCAACAAAGGTAAATGGAGCAAGGGTCGCACAGGGTATAAACTGTAAGGTTGTGTCACGAACCACTCAGCTACAAAGGTAAATGGAGCAAGGGTCGTACAGGGTATAAACTGTAAGGTTATGTCACGAACCACACAGCTACAAAGGTAAATGGAGCGAGGGTTATACAGGGTATAAACTGTAAGGTTATGTCACGAACCACACAGCTACAAAGGTAAATGGAGCAAGGGTCGTACAGGGTATAAACTGTAAGGTTATATCACGAACCACACAGCTACAAAGGTAAACAGAGCAAGGGCCATACAGGGTATAAACTGTAAGGTTATATCACGAACCACACAGCAACAAAGGTAAATGGAGCAAGGGCCGTACAGGGTATAAACTGTAAGGTTATGTCACGAACCACACAGCTACAAAGGTAAATGGAGCGAGGGTTATACAGGATATAAACTGTAAGGTTATGTCACGAACCACACAGCTACAAAGGTAAACAGAGCAAGGGTCGTACAGGGTATAAACTGTAAGGTTATGTCACGAACCACACAGCTACAAAGGTAAACAGAGCAAGGGCCGTACAGGGTATAAACTGTAAGGTTATGTCACGAACCACACAGCTACAAAGGTAAATGGAGCGAGGGTTATACAGGGTATAAACTGTAAGGTTATGTCACGAACCACACAGCTACAATGGTAGATGGAGCAAGGGTCGTATAGGGTATAAACTGTAAGGTTATGTCACGAACCACACAGCTACAAAGGTAAACAGAGCAAGGGCCGTACAGGTTATAAACTGTAAGGTTATGTCACGAACCACACAGCTACAAAGGTAAATGGAGCGAGGGTTATACAGGGTATAAACTGTAAGGTTATGTCACGAACCACACAGCTACAAAGGTAAATGGAGAAAGCGCCGTACAGGGTATAAACTGTAAAGTTGTGTCACGAACCACACAGCTACAAAGGTAAATGGAGCAAGGGTCGTACAGGGTATAAACTGTAAGGTTGTGTCACGAACCACACAGCTACAAAGGTAAATGGAGCGATGGTCGTACAGGGTATAAACTGTAAGGTTATGTCACGAACCACACAGCTACAAAGGTAAACAGAGCAAGGGTCGTACAGGGTATAAACTGTAAGGTTATATCACGAACCACACAGCTACAAAGGTAAATTGAGCAAGGGTCGTACAGGGTATAAACTGTAAGTTTATGTCACGAACCACACAGCTACAAAGGTAAAATGGAGCAAGGGCCGTACAGGGTATAAGCTGTAAGGTTGTGTCACGAACCACACAGCTACAAAGGTAAATGGAGCGAGGGTTATACAGGGTATAAACTGTAAGGTTATGTCACTAACCACACAGCTACAAAGGTAAATGGGGCGATGGTCGTACAGGGTATAAACTGTAAGGTTATGTCACGAACCACTCAGCTACAAAGGTAAATGGAGCAAGGGTCGCACAGGGTATAAACTGTAAGGTTGTGTCACGAACCACTCAGCTACAAAGGTAAATGGAGCAAGGGTCGTACAGGGTATAAACTGTAAGGTTATGTCACGAACCACACAGCTACAAAGGTAAATGGAGCGAGGGTTATACAGGGTATTAACTGTAAGGTTATGTCACGAACCACACAGCTACAAAGGTAAATGGAGCAAGGGTCGTACAGGGTATAAACTGTAAGGTTATATCACGAACCACACAGCTACAAAGGTAAACAGAGCAAGGGCCATACAGGGTATAAACTGTAAGGTTATATCACGAACCACACAGCAACAAAGGTAAATGGAGCAAGGGCCGTACAGGGTATAAACTGTAAGGTTATGTCACGAACCACACAGCTACAAAGGTAAACAGAGCAAGGGTCGTACAGGGTATAAACTGTAAGGTTATGTCACGAACCACACAGCAACAAAGGTAAATGGAGCAAGGGCAGTACAAGGTATAAACTGTAAGGTTATGTCACGAACCACACAGCAACAAAGGTAAATGGAGCGAGGGTTATACAGGGTATTAACTGTAAGGTTATGTCACGAACCACACAGCTACAAAGGTAAATGGAGCAAGGGTCGTACAGGGTATAAACTGTAAGGTTATATCACGAACCACACAGCTACAAAGGTAAACAGAGCAAGGGCCATACAGGGTATAAACTGTAAGGTTATGTCACGAACCACACAGCTACAAAGGTAAATGGAGCGAGGGTTATACAGGGTATAAACTGTAAGGTTATGTCACGAACCACACAGCTACAAAGGTAAACAGAGCAAGGGTCGTACAGGGTATAAACTGTAAGGTTATGTCACGAACCACACAGCAACAAAGGTAAATGGAGCAAGGGCAGTACAAGGTATAAACTGTAAGGTTATGTCACGAACCACTCAGCTACAAAGGTAAATGGAGCGAGGGTTATACAGGATATAAACTGTAAGGTTATGTCACGAACCACACAGCTACAAAGGTAAACAGAGCAAGGGTCGTACAGGGTATAAACTGTAAGGTTATGTCACGAACCACACAGCTACAAAGGTAAACAGAGCAAGGGCCGTACAGGGTATAAACTGTAAGGTTATGTCACGAACCACAAAGCTACAAAGGTAAATGGAGCGAGGGTTATACAGGGTATAAACTGTAAGGTTATGTCACGAACCACACAGCTACAATGGTAGATGGAGCAAGGGTTATACAGGGTATTAACTGTAAGGTTATGTCACGAACCACACAGCTACAAAGGTAAAATGGAGCAAGGGCCGTACAGGGTAAAAGCTGTAAGGTTGTGTCACTAACCACACAGCTACAAAGGTAAATGGGGCGATGGTCGTACAGGGTATAAACTGTAAGGTTATGTCACGAACCACTCAGCTACAAAGGTAAATGGAGCAAGGGTCGCACAGGGTATAAACTGTAAGGTTGTGTCACGAACCACTCAGCTACAAAGGTAAATGGAGGCAAGGGTCGTACAGGGTATAAACTGTAAGGTTATGTCACGAACCACACAGCTACAAAGGTAAATGGAGCGAGGGTTATACAGGGTATAAACTGTAAGGTTATGTCACGAACCACACAGCTACAAAGGTAAATGGAGCAAGGGTCGTACAGGGTATAAACTGTAAGGTTATATCACGAACCACACAGCTACAAAGGTAAACAGAGCAAGGGCCATACAGGGTATAAACTGTAAGGTTATATCACGAACCACACAGCAACAAAGATAAATGGAGCAAGGGCCGTACAGGGTATAAACTGTAAGGTTATGTCACGAACCACACAGCTACAAAGGTAAATGGAGCGAGGGTTATACAGGATATAAACTGTAAGGTTATGTCACGAACCACACAGCTACAAAGGTAAACAGAGCAAGGGTCGTACAGGGTATAAACTGTAAGGTTATATCACGAACCACACAGCTACAAAGGTAAATTGAGCAAGGGTCGTACAGGGTATAAACTGTAAGTTTATGTCACGAACCACACAGCTACAAAGGTAAAATGGAGCAAGGGCCGTACAGGGTATAAGCTGTAAGGTTGTGTCACGAACCACACAGCTACAAAGGTAAATGGAGCGAGGGTTATACAGGGTAGAAACTGTAAGGTTATGTCACTAACCACACAGCTACAAAGGTAAATGGGGCGATGGTCGTACAGGGTATAAACTGTAAGGTTATGTCACGAACCACTCAGCTACAAAGGTAAATGGAGCAAGGGTCGCACAGGGTATAAACTGTAAGGTTGTGTCACGAACCACTCAGCTACAAAGGTAAATGGAGCAAGGGTCGTACAGGGTATAAACTGTAAGGTTATGTCACGAACCACACAGCTACAAAGGTAAATGGAGCGAGGGTTATACAGGGTATTAACTGTAAGGTTATGTCACGAACCACACAGCTACAAAGGTAAATGGAGCAAGGGTCGTACAGGGTATAAACTGTAAGGTTATATCACGAACCACACAGCTACAAAGGTAAACAGAGCAAGGGCCATACAGGGTATAAACTGTAAGGTTATATCACGAACCACACAGCAACAAAGGTAAATGGAGCAAGGGCCGTACAGGGTATAAACTGTAAGGTTATGTCACGAACCACACAGCTACAAAGGTAAACAGAGCAAGGGTCGTACAGGGTATAAACTGTAAGGTTATGTCACGAACCACACAGCAACAAAGGTAAATGGAGCAAGGGCAGTACAAGGTATAAACTGTAAGGTTATGTCACGAACCACACAGCAACAAAGGTAAATGGAGCGAGGGTTATACAGGGTATTAACTGTAAGGTTATGTCACGAACCACACAGCTACAAAGGTAAATGGAGCAAGGGTCGTACAGGGTATAAACTGTAAGGTTATATCACGAACCACACAGCTACAAAGGTAAACAGAGCAAGGGCCATACAGGGTATAAACTGTAAGGTTATGTCACGAACCACACAGCTACAAAGGTAAATGGAGCGAGGGTTATACAGGGTATAAACTGTAAGGTTATGTCACGAACCACACAGCTACAAAGGTAAACAGAGCAAGGGTCGTACAGGGTATAAACTGTAAGGTTATGTCACGAACCACACAGCAACAAAGGTAAATGGAGCAAGGGCAGTACAAGGTATAAACTGTAAGGTTATGTCACGAACCACTCAGCTACAAAGGTAAATGGAGCGAGGGTTATACAGGATATAAACTGTAAGGTTATGTCACGAACCACACAGCTACAAAGGTAAACAGAGCAAGGGTCGTACAGGGTATAAACTGTAAGGTTATGTCACGAACCACACAGCTACAAAGGTAAACAGAGCAAGGGCCGTACAGGGTATAAACTGTAAGGTTATGTCACGAACCACAAAGCTACAAAGGTAAATGGAGCGAGGGTTATACAGGGTATAAACTGTAAGGTTATGTCACGAACCACACAGCTACAATGGTAGATGGAGCAAGGGTTATACAGGGTATTAACTGTAAGGTTATGTCACGAACCACACAGCTACAAAGGTAAAATGGAGCAAGGGCCGTACAGGGTAAAAGCTGTAAGGTTGTGTCACTAACCACACAGCTACAAAGGTAAATGGGGCGATGGTCGTACAGGGTATAAACTGTAAGGTTATGTCACGAACCACTCAGCTACAAAGGTAAATGGAGCAAGGGTCGCACAGGGTATAAACTGTAAGGTTGTGTCACGAACCACTCAGCTACAAAGGTAAATGGAGCAAGGGTCGTACAGGGTATAAACTGTAAGGTTATGTCACGAACCACACAGCTACAAAGGTAAATGGAGCGAGGGTTATACAGGGTATTAACTGTAAGGTTATGTCACGAACCACACAGCTACAAAGGTAAATGGAGCAAGGGTCGTACAGGGTATAAACTGTAAGGTTATATCACGAACCACACAGCTACAAAGGTAAACAGAGCAAGGGCCATACAGGGTATAAACTGTAAGGTTATATCACGAACCACACAGCAACAAAGATAAATGGAGCAAGGGCCGTACAGGGTATAAACTGTAAGGTTATGTCACGAACCACACAGCTACAAAGGTAAATGGAGCGAGGGTTATACAGGATATAAACTGTAAGGTTATGTCACGAACCACACAGCTACAAAGGTAAACAGAGCAAGGGTCGTACAGGGTATAAACTGTAAGGTTATGTCACGAACCACACAGCAACAAAGGTAAATGGAGCAAGGGCAGTACAAGGTATAAACTGTAAGGTTATGTCACGAACCACACAGCTACAAAGGTAAATGGAGCGAGGGTTATACAGGATATAAACTGTAAGGTTATGTCACGAACCACACAGCTACAAAGGTAAACAGAGCAAGGGTCGTACAGGGTATAAACTGTAAGGTTATGTCACGAACCACACAGCTACAAAGGTAAACAGAGCAAGGGCCGTACAGGGTATAAACTGTAAGGTTATGTCACGAACCACACAGCTACAAAGGTAAATGGAGCGAGGGTTATACAGGGTATAAACTGTAAGGTTATGTCACGAACCACACAGCTACAATGGTAGATGGAGCAAGGGTTATACAGGGTATTAACTGTAAGGTTATGTCACGAACCAAACAGCTACAAAGGTAAAATGGAGCAAGGGCCGTACAGGGTAAAAGCTGTAAGGTTGTGTCACGAACCACACAGCTACAAAGGTAAATGGAGCGAGGGTTATACAGGGTATAAACTGTAAGGTTATGTCACTAACCACACAGCTACAAAGGTAAATGGGGCGATGGTCGTACAGGGTATAAACTGTAAGGTTATGTCACGAACCACTCAGCTACAAAGGTAAATGGAGCAAGGGTCGCACAGGGTATAAACTGTAAGGTTGTGTCACGAACCACTCAGCTACAAAGGTAAATGGAGCAAGGGTCGTACAGGGTATAAACTGTAAGGTTATGTCACGAACCACACAGCTACAAAGGTAAATGGAGCGAGGGTTATACAGGGTATTAACTGTAAGGTTATGTCACGAACCACACAGCTACAAAGGTAAACAGAGCAAGGGTCGTACAGGGTATAAACTGTAAGGTTATATCACGAACCACACAGCAACAAAGGTAAATGGAGCAAGGGCAGTACAAGGTATAAACTGTAAGGTTATGTCACGAACCACACAGCTACAAAGGTAAATGGAGCGAGGGTTATACAGGATATAAACTGTAAGGTTATGTCACGAACCACACAGCTACAAAGGTAAACAGAGCAAGGGTCGTACAGGGTATAAACTGTAAGGTTATGTCACGAACCACACAGCTACAAGGGTAGATGGAGCAAGGGTCGTATAGGGTATAAACTGTAAGGTTATGTCACGAACCACACAGCTACAAAGGTAAACAGAGCAAGGGCCGTACAGGTTATAAACTGTAAGGTTATGTCACGAACCACACAGCTACAAAGGTAAATGGAGCGAGGGTTATACAGGGTATAAACTGTAAGGTTATGTCACGAACCACACAGCTACAAAGGTAAATGGAGAAAGCGCCGTACAGGGTATAAACTGTAAAGTTGTGTCACGAACCACACAGCTACAAAGGTAAATGGAGCAAGGGTCGTACAGGGTATAAACTGTAAGGTTGTGTCACGAACCACACAGCTACAAAGGTAAATGGAGCGAGGGCCGTACAGGGTATAAACTGTAAGGTTATGTCACGAACCACACAGCTACAAAGGTAAACAGAGCAAGGGTCGTACAGGGTATAAACTGTAAGGTGATATCACGAACCACACAGCTACAAAGGTAAATTGAGCAAGGGTCGTACAGGGTATAAACTGTAAGTTTATGTCACGAACCACACAGCTACAAAGGTAAAATGGAGCAAGGGCCGTACAGGGTATAAGCTGTAAGGTTGTGTCACGAACCACACAGCTACAAAGGTAAATGGAGCAAGGGTCGCACAGGGTATAAACTGTAAGGTTGTGTCACGAACCACTCAGCTACAAAGGTAAATGGAGCAAGGGTCGTACAGGGTATAAACTGTAAGGTTATGTCACGAACCACACAGCTACAAAGGTAAATGGAGCGAGGGTTATACAGGGTATTGACTGTAAGGTTATGTCACGAACCACACAGCTACAAAGGTAAACAGAGCAAGGGTCGTACAGGGTATAAACTGTAAGGTTATATCACGAACCACACAGCAACAAAGGTAAATGGAGCAAGGGCCGTACAGGGTATAAACTGTAAGGTTATGTCACGAACCACACAGCTACAAAGGTAAATGGAGCGAGGGTTATACAGAATATAAACTGTAAGGTTATGTCACGAACCACACAGCTACAAAGGTAAACAGAGCAAGGGTCGTACAGGGTATAAACTGTAAGGTTATGTCACGAACCACACAGCTACAAGGGTAAACAGAGCAAGGGTCGTACAGGGTAGAAACTGTAAGGTTATGTCACGAACCACACAGCTACAAAGGTAAATGGAGCGAGGGTTATACAGGGTATAAACTGTAAGGTTATGTCACGAACCACACAGCTACAAAGGTAAATGGAGAAAGCGCCGTACAGGGTATAAACTGTAAAGTTGTGTCACGAACCACACAGCTACAAAGGTAAATGGAGCAAGGGTCGTACAGGGTATAAACTGTAAGGTTGTGTCACGAACCACACAGCTACAAAGGTAAATGGAGCGAGGGCCGTACAGGGTATAAACTGTAAGGTTATGTCACGAACCACACAGCTACAAAGGTAAACAGAGCAAGGGTCGTACAGGGTATAAACTGTAAGGTTATATCACGAACCACACAGCTACAAAGGTAAATTGAGCAAGGGTCGTACAGGGTATAAACTGTAAGTTTATGTCACGAACCACACAGCTACAAAGGTAAAATGGAGCAAGGGCCGTACAGGGTATAAGCTGTAAGGTTGTGTCACGAACCACACAGCTACAAAGGTAAATGGAGCGAGGGTTATACAGGGTATAAACTGTAAGGTTATGTCACTAACCACACAGCTACAAAGGTAAATGGGGCGATGGTCGTACAGGGTATAAACTGTAAGGTTATGTCACGAACCACATAGCTACAAAGGTAAATGGAGCATGGGTCGTACAGGGTATAAACTGTAAGGTTATGTCACGAACCACACAGCTACAAAGGTAAAATGGAGCAAGGGTCGTACAGGGTATAAACTGTAAGGTTATGTCACGAACTACACAGCTACAAAGGTAAACAGAGCAAGGGTCGTACAGGGTATAAACTGTAAGGTTATGTCACGAACCACACAGCTACAAAGGTAAATGGGGCGATGGTCGTACAGGGTATAAACTGTAAGGTTATGTCACGAACTACACAGCTACAAAGGTAAACAGAGCAAGGGCCGTACAGGGTATAAACTGTAAGGTTATGTCACGAACCACACAGCTACAAAGGTAAATGGGGCGATGGTCGTACAGGGTATAAACTGTAAGGTTAAACTGTTACTGAGACAATACTAAACATCATATGGGGCATATGTTGTCATTGTATACTTTAGCGAATAATCAGGATAAACTTTTCAAACATTAGATTTGACCGTGTTGTTATTCAGATCCATAGCCAGAAGTATAACCTTCACATACAAGAAATGATATGATGTTAAAATCTAACTTCAGACTGTACATGGTGGGGAATACTCTGGTCATACACGGGAGTCAGAAGACAGACGAAGGAATCTACCATTGTATTATCAACAAGCCTGGCTCGAGTGGTTCTATCACCACAGATACTAGGATAGGTAACAACATAGCACCTGTAATTCATAATCATACATATTTGGGCATTACCTGAGCTCTTTCCCACACTTGAGAGTAATTGATTCCCCGTTTTTACATACCAAATGCAGCTTTTCTGCATTCTACATTAATTTTCATGTTTACTAAACTGTTGACAGTTATTATACACTTGTTCACTGTTTTCTTTCTTAATTTGTTAAAATTACATGCGGTTTATGGAAATGCTTTGAACAAGAAAATTGCTTTTTAAATTATGTATTCCTGAACTTCATAGCAGGGGTTGGAACTAGTCTTGGTATGCAAGGTGTAAGCTGGTGTGCGAAGCAAATATGGCGTCTAAAGTTCTACTTCAAGAACCAGTTTTGAGGAGAATCCTCAATGGCTAGTACCGGAACATTACAGATGCTACCAGCAGGTTATGTCACATTGTTCAGAAACACCGATGACTAGGAGACAATGTGACAGTAATGCTTCAAGACAGCAGAACATACGGACAAATACAAAATAGTCCTACACAACAGTTAAGATAGCGCCCCATAGCCACCCTTTCAAACTAGAAACATGAGAACAACATTACTGAATGCTAACACATATACTTATACCATAAAGAAGAAAACATCCTTAGAATATACTAAAACCCAGAATCCACAAATAGGGAAACCCATTGAGATATCTTGCAAACCGTACTGGCTCCATTGTATCAATGGTTACAGGTTATTAGCAGACATTCTTGGACAGCTTGTAGCTAAATCATGTGAAAAATTCTAAGCATCGATCAGAGGCTGTGTCTTCCATTATGATTCAGGAAGATGGATTTATTTCAAACGATGTTGTGTTTCTTTTTGCCAACACATACTAATCAACGATTCCACCATGATCGTTCAGAACCGCCCATAATAAGAAAAACATAGCAGAAGAATACAAACATCGATAATCAGGACATCATTGCATTGTTTGTGCTCACCAAAACATATTTTTACTTTCTAGTAAACAGTTACCAGCAACGCTTCAGCACTGCCATGGAAAGTCCAGTTTCATCTAGTATTGCAAATATAAAAAATTGAAACACGTGGAACAAGAAACAATAGCCACAGCACTCATAGAATCAAGCCAAGCATGTGGGAACATCATTTTGATAACATACGGAAAATAATCAAAAAGGGTCGTAAGAGCAGCTGATTTTCCACAGAATCACCATCAATGCCAGTGATGATATCAAAATCACTTGCGAGGAAGAAACCAATGGCCTTTTTCTAGACACCTTTTCAGTAAAAAGAGAAGACGGTATCATTAAGTTTTTAGTATGTAGGAAAAAGACCCCGGGGGTTGTAATAATACACCAACCCAATGGTCTATCACACTAGTTTTTATAACGTCGGTTCTTCAAATGTTACTATGGTATTGAAACGCATAATATATCACAGCAAGTTGGGACCACGATAATTGCGTACACCAAAAGTAACACATAATCGATCCTAAAAATACAGATATTTCTTACAACAGAAACATTGCAAATATTAACTTACAAGTTATTTTACATGATTCTATCTATCAAAAGTCTGCTAGAACGAATTGAAATATCACTTTAAGCAAAAAAAAAATCGTACTGAACAGAAATGCTGATTTTTGCCTGCCTATGAATCGCTTGGTTTTCATAACTAACTAGTGTAAGTAAACAACTGTATTTTTAGAAATTACAGTAATTCTGTAACTGAAAAGTAATACTTATAAGAGTTAAACGGAGCATTTGACGACGCCGTATTTGCTTCGGATACCAAGACATGTTTGGTCCTCTGCATAAGTATCGTTTTACTGATAATGCTATTGATGATAGTGTATTGTACATTATGTATATTTTTAGTTTAGCCGTAACTTATGCATTATCTTGTGTTTTTTAGAGGTGCTGAATTGTGCATCCGCCCCTTGTGAGAATGGTGGGACATGCAAAGAAGGACTACATAAGTTTAATAATCAGCTAAGAAAAGTCACGTGTTTATGCACAGCTGGATATGGAGGAGACCACTGCCAAGACCGTACGTGTTCGAAATGACAATACGTGTTCAATGTGAAGCATGATATTACTTAGCGATATAAACTATGAAGTTACTGTCTTTTGAGTAATCTAATGAACATTGACGTAGTAACATGGTGAAATCTACACAATCTAATATCATATGTGTGTCATTTTATTGTTTAGATCTTTCACGTCTTACTCTCAAGCTTTTGTGGATATTCAAATACGGTGCCAATGATATATAAACGGTACTATAAAGATCAAGAGACCATGAATTATTTCCTAAAGCTATCTTGCGATATTATTTCATAGTGATAATCTAATTGGTGTATTGATAAATCAGTAAAAAAAATAGATTCCCTGCACACGTTCCGAAATATATATATTTGTTCTGACATATAGACAAAATAGCCCAACTATGTCAAACGTTTATCTTAAAATTTGGTTATTATTGTGTTCTTATGAGTGTGATGAACATCCAGCTAGTTTTTGGAGGTCCTAGATTCGAACCACAATCTGACCGTTCATTTTTCCACTCCGACTACAGTTATGTTTTAGTAATTTCAAATGAACAGTTTATGGGTAACTATGCTAACAATAAGGTCATTTTCGTTATTTATTGTTTGTCGTATTGACCATCGACTACTGCGCGGTAATAAGAGAGCGCATGCAGAAATAAGAGGACCCTATGCTTGAGAATTATTATTTATCTATTCAAAAGTGTACTGATGGTAAGCTAATGTCTAACTTGTGGAAATCTGCAAAATTATCGGTTTTACAGTTTCAGTTAAAATAATTAACGCATCCAGTTCAAAGAGACGATTTGATTCATTACCAGTAATGAGATCTGGTTTACCCTGCCCAACAATATAAAGTTGATAATATGGTATATGGAATTCGCCATCACTTTCTTAGAGGGGAAGCCGTTTGTCATTTAGCTAGGCTTTTATGTTTTAGAAACAAATTTCGGATCTCGACCACCGGCATCGTTGGGTTTCTCTCAGATAAAATATGCTTGATAATGTTTGATTCAAAATGTTACAATACTCGGTAACCCAGGTGATAAATATACACTATTGTTAATTCATCCAGTAAATCATATATTTCTAAGACTAGATGACCAAGAATGAAATGTTGTAAAAGCTATAAATCTGCATGTCTTGACTGCATTGAACAATTATATGGTACTCAGTTTTAGAAGTCGAACAGAAATGAAATAAAATTATCAGAAATTTGAACCCTTGATGGTGATGTGTTATAAATCACTTTAAATGACGATAAAGACGTTAGTAGGAGGGAGGATTTAACTGCATAAATAGTCTATAACGCTAAACTCGCATGTCTTTTTATGACAAATGATTTCAGAAAAATCCAAACGAACAAATTTAAAATGCGGTTTCGCAAAAGATGTTTCAGCTGCAACATTTATCCTTTTAGAAGAACGTGTTCAACATGTGTTCAAAATTTCAAATTAATTACACAAAATGCATGGCATTTTTGTTTCCGGGGATCTGTGTTTCTGTTTACTTATCTTTCTTTTTGGATCTCAAAGTTTTGACATGGATGTGATAGAATGTACTTCTTAATGATAGAAAATATAGAATACTGTCTGAGATGATACAATGTCAGGTATTTGATTAATTTGACTAATTTTCATTATGTATTAAGTATAAATAACTAGAGCATGAATGATAAGTTTCTGGTTTGATTATGATCGATGTATGCGAGAACTGTGGTGTTCTTAGTCTTGACCTCGGGTTTATAGAATCATGCACCCATTCACATACAGAATGTATAAACGAAAACAAATTGTTTACTACAAAATGTATCAGAAATAAAAATACTATCTTCATTGAAGTAATAACATTAATTAACATTATGTTGATAATACAAAACTTACAGATGAAGCGTGTAAGATAATGTATTTATGAATCGATGAATTTTTTTAGAACATTACATCAGAAACTGTGTCTGATTTCGGTTTTGTTTTAGATATCACTCACAGTCACTTCCGCCTGTACCTCTTCATCTCTCTCCTAATTGGTCTACTGGTCTCCAGTCTGCTCGGTTTCCTTGTCTACATCTGTGCTTTCAGGTAGGTTGGTAATACACATAATAAAACGATTTCCTTATTTTAACATCGTTTTCGATATAATAATACGATGATAATCTGTTAAGTGTACAGTATAGGATTATTTGTCACACTGTTATAATCATAGATAGACTTTTTATGTAACTCTGGTATTGCTACAGCATGGATACGATACAATTCAACAATAGCTTACTATTTGATACTTTTGCGTTGTGTTTTTTCAGGAAAATTAACAAAGACAATGGGAAGAAGACAACAGGTATGTTTTACGCTGTTTATTTTGATGGTTTTTACTATTGAATAATCATCCAGTAACTGAATACTTTTCAATCATTTTATTATATGAAAAGTAATGTAAATACATTATATGTACATACATGCTTTTCAACAAATTGTACCGTTTGTTTCAGATTTAGAGAAGAAAACTGACAAAGGACCTGGAACCTTGAAAGCTATAATAGATGAACACAATGTTTCAGTAAACCTTGATAGTAGTATTGTCCACAGTGATGATTCCTGGATAGAGATTACAGAGAAAGATTATGAGGACTTTGAGGCACAAAAAACTTCAAAGACAAGGCGAAAGCTTGGTCCAGTAAGTCAGAGCCTTCCTACTCTGAATGGACTGTCCCGTAAATACTCGAAATTACATCCTTTGGCAGACAGAAAAACCCGATCAAATACCGAAACTAGCAGGAGAAAGGACAATAATGACTCGGATGTTGGTTCACTGGAACATTCAGATCAGCCCCGAGGTTATGCCTACGAGGTCCCTACATCTCCTAATACCAAAACTAAGATTTTACTGATACAAAAAGATCGGATGTCAAAAAGTTCTCCTAATCTTAGAACCAAAAAGTCGGTGTCATTTCAATCTCGAGAAACGAATAATAAGGTAAAGAACGCTGTATCTCATTTTCCGTTAATGCCAAGTCCAGGAGGTCAAGTACCGCCGGAGACAAGTTCTCCGGGTAAATTTTCATCCGCCAGTACATCAGCTAAAATGTCGACAGCTACTTCTTTACATCAAGGGACGTCTGCTAGACGTTTAGTACATATGTCAACATCTAGTCCATCACGCCAAGTTTCGACAACTAGATCTGGAAAGCAGATGACAGCAATGGGTCCAGTACATCAACAATCACCATCCATTCCATCAGATCACCATTCGAGTGGCAGACAAATAAATCAAATTTCGACCGATGGCCCGGTATCGGGGCATCTTCTTACAGGACAGATACCCACAGTAGAAGAAGATTATGTGAATATCAGTGGATCACAACCAAAGGAAAATGAGTTGGTAATTGTTACTTCCGACTCCATTGTCGGGCTACACAGTGATACAACTGAAGCTAAGCTAAATGACGATGTACAATTTGTCCATAATCGAACATCTACACGTGGACAAAGTACTAGCTCAAAATTAGCGGACAGTGTGAACTACTCTGGAGCTGATATGGACTATACGCCTGTTTACTACACACACAAACCTTCTCCATCAGCGCAACATGACATGTATGTGGAAACATGTCAGTTTGTTCATAAAAATACCTTTACTCCCGAACAACAAGATACAAACTTTGACTATGAACAACTGTATATCAATCTAGCAGAGGAACCAGAGACATATCCTGATTACGAGACCCCCAATAGCAGATACCAACAATTAGCTACAAACAGACTCGAAACATTGTCACCCAAGGTTAAACACGACAGTTCTCCTAATTCCACCAATTTAGAAAATGAGATGCCTATATCAGAGGATGTATCGTTATTCCACGAGACAAATTCAAGTAATCATAGTTATAGAGAGGACGATCCAATGTACAAAACAGACCAAATCACAAGCAACTCTAATCAACAACATGTATCAACCTCGATAGAGGATGCCAGAAGTAGTGAGTTTTCGGAAATACAAGCGCCCAGAACCACAAGTGTGCCGGAACAATCGACGGCATTTGAATCGGATGAAGAGTGTTACGAGAGTGATCAGAGTAGCACACTATGCCCAATGCCTGATTTAAACGGGAGTGGAATCCTAAATGACGAGTCTTGGGACGCGACATTAAAAGGTTACTCGTTCGATAAGATAGACGAATCAGCAGACCTGGTTGAAAATCTAGTGAGGAGCTTTGAAAGTGACAGAAATAAGTCTTATGATTTTGCAACAAAAACTGAATCTGTCTCGAAGTTGCCAGGTGATACAAAAGTAATAACACCAATGTTTGATGTGTCTCTTGGAGACCTTCTCAATGATGTCAGCAACGTTGATAAGCTTGGATACGTTTCTGATGAAAAAGAAAAAGAGCAAAATTCGATTATATCTTCGGGTTCTTCCAGTGGCGAACGCATAGCAAAAGCAAGTGATCACACTTGCAATGACAATGAACAAACAGAAATCGGCCAGTCTTCGAAAACATCAAATAGCAAAGAAATAGACATTTCCGGTGGAGAGAAGCCCATAAGCGCTGCCAAAACATCTAAACTTTCACCGTCTTCGCCAAGAACGCGCATGTGCAGAGGGCATTATGAAATGGTGTATGGTCCAGTCAGCTATCCGAGTCCAATATGTCAACTGGATACCGAATCTGAATGTGACACCACAGATATGACTGAAGACGACAAACTCCCGCAGATTTACCCGATAGAACACCATTATGCTTCTAAATCACAGAATGATTTCCATTGAGAAAACGTTAGGATGACATACATGATTCTATATTTAATTCCAAAGTAAAGAATAAAATATGATAATTAAATTCCCTTTTTTCTTTATAAAATAAACTAGAACTTAAGTTAATAAAGTTAAAATACATTTTAGACTCAAGCAATAAAAAAAATAAAAGTTTGTGGCATTGCTCATGATTTTCGTGCAATCCCTATATTGTGGCCCATTCGTTTGGTTGCAGTTTTATTTTGATACATAAATTGAAAATAATTGGTCAAATCAAAATTTAAAACTTTATCTGTCAAACACTGATATACTGTTTGTTGAACGCCTTTTTAATAGGTTTGCATGGTAATCCAACATAAGTCTTCAATCTTAAGTCGAATCTCTTCGATACTATTAAAAATTTGAGTCGAAAAATTCATTCTCCTTCATTATACTGTTGTTGGCTGGAGGTGATACAATGGGGTATAACAAAACAGTTATCGACTGGGTTTTCAGGCAACAGATGATTCGTTAGACCCGAAGACAAACTGTTGCCCGAGGACAACAGTTTGTTTGAGAGTCCAACAAATCATATGTTGTCCGAAAACCCAGTCGATAACTGTTTTATTATACCCCATCGTGATGTCACTCCGGTCCAACAGCACATCATAACAGTCGATTTTAACAGTTCTTTGGACCGCTCGACGGAACAGTTTTTTTATTGGCATTTTTGTCAATAGAGTTTATATTGAAACGATTGTATAGGGGTATAACAATGTATTTTGTTTCATATTAGAGGCGAAAAATATCAATACGGACCAGTTGACCTTTGGAAAACTTACTTTGCTAATGTATATATTGTAGTTACAAGTCATTCATAAGCTGATCATTTATAATACATATGATAAAAATAACCGACTTACCGAAAGGAAACAGACATTATTGTGTTGGTTGTGTAAATTATAGTTAATATTAAGCATGAATATGTTACTTCAACTGTGTCAGCCAGCGTAACACGGAATCTAAATAATTTAGCAGAAACTGAAAAGTATTATCCGTTTTCTGTTCCAAAGTCGCAATACAAGATCGCCATATAATCGTGTAGGAAGACTGACAGCAATAAATCTTTATGGCAAGGGAGAGGAAAGCGTCTGCCATGGATATCGTATATAGGATTGGCAGCTGTATCCGACCATTGGAGCTAAACAAAGGTATTCCTACTGTGAGTCTGTGGACGTAACAATCACTTTCACTGTAGGAAGGCGATATTTCTAATTTGCACCGACATCTGAAATTGTATCAGAATTTTTCTCTCCTTTTTTCGTTTTCTTTTCTTCGTCCTTCTAATATAATTATTTTATACTTTTTCTCCTTATGAACCCAAAGGCTAAGTGGTAAAGGTGCCTATTCTTGGCAATTATGTACAGGTCGTAAGTCGATAATACATGTATTATTGTGCAAATGTTAACAAACATCACTGTATAGTACTCATTCAACTACCGAAATCTGTGCTTAGCTTATATTTGAATTAAGCATCGGTGTCACTATTTTTTAACTTCATCTTGGTGTAAAAGAAAGTTTGTTTGCAAACTGTCTGAATCCGCGTAGCGAATTATAGCGGATTCACGCAGTTTGCGAACACAATTTATTTTATAACCAAATGAAGTTAAAAAAAATAGTGACATCAACGCTCATAATTAATTTTCAGACTACATGATAACATGAAATACGTTTAAACGTAATATTCCATTGATTTTTCAATAGTTTATTTTTTCTAAATCAATACTAAAGTCGACGTCCCTATTGTGACGTCATATGATAACGTCCAGTTTTCGTTCCATTATCGGATTTTTTCTTCATAGTAGTGCGAAGAAAAGGTAGCTGATAATCAGAAAGTTGAATTTAGTATGAAAACAAATAAAAATGATCACAGTGTTATGAATGTTTGCAAGTAAAATATGAATAATCTAAATAAAAATAAATTCGTAATTTTCTAAGAGCTGACTAATATAGGATTATAAAAATCCTGTACATGTTTACATGTATGTTGTCAGAATAAATCTATGTATCTAAACTCTTAAAATAAATTGAAAATTGATCGATACCTTCTTAAATGTTTTACATTGGAGGTTTATTGTATAGTCTTTAAATCTTGGTTAGTACTAACAAATACTTTGGAATCTAAGCAATGCTTATGTGGAGACCCCTGATAGTGTCGTGATAGTCGCATAATGTGTGCATTGATAACAAAGTTAAACACCTTGTTCGCATGACACGCATTAAGTCGTTTGTTGGTCGCTTAATTTCTTCTGAATATCAACACTAATTCTATAAGTGCTTCAGATGAACATTTAAATTTATCAGGCTAGTACTATATTATTTCTATTTTCATGTTTTTCCTTTATGACTATATTGCGTGCACAATGTCTCCGCCGACCGAGTTTGGGTCTAATAGATATACGAAGGTTCAATCAGCGTTAAGCGCTAGTGCTGACACAACCGACGCTACTTGTCAACAAATTACCATAATGACAGTGGAATTTGATAATATGAATAAAGACAGTCCTTTCGTCTACAGACGAGTTATAATTACTATGGCCTGGTTGAGAGGACATTATTGCCTAATATAATGCCTGATTTAAAGGCGAACGCACTATCCCATCACAAGACAATGATATTAACGCTATCTTCATTTCCACACTGTGTTGTTACATTAAAAGTACAGCATATGAATTGTGGCAGAAATATGTGTTTCTATAAAACGGGATTCAGCTTCATGAAGATTAAAAGTAAATCAATATAGTATATAACAAGAGTGAACTGTCTGTAGAAAAGCAACATTTGCCTCCATCCCCGCACGCAACAGTCTGTCCGCCATCTTGACGTCTTTGTCGAAGCGCAACGTTGTAATGACGTCATGTAATGATAACGCTACAATACATTCATGTTCATTTTCGCGGCACTTCAATAGTAACTGCTTGCTCAGGCACTATTACAAATAGTACCCATGTGGGTAGCCAATCAGAATCCGGTATACTGTCAAGTGATGTACTAAGAAACAATAGTGTCCTCTCTGCCAGGCAATACTGGATTTAGTATATTACTTTCGCATGTTAATGACCCCTTTTCATTTTATCGTTACAGAAACACTTCAAGGGACACCTCGCAACGCTATCGCAATTTCCATTCAATGTCGTTACATTATAAAATACAGGATATACATTGCCGCAGAAATCTATAGATTCAGTTACATGAGGATTGAAAGTAGATCGATAATATTTGATAGAACCAGCACACAGCAAGATAACCTGTGTGTTATCTTGACGTCTTGGTCGTGCGCAACGTAATAATGGCGTCACGATAGATTCACTTCAATCTCACGCCACTTCAACAGTGTCTTGGGAAGCAAATAGTACCACTGTGTGTAGCCAATCAGAATCGAGTATTCTGTTATGTGTTGTACAAACCGCAATCCTCAATATTTTGAATAAAAATTAAGTTAGTACACAGCGTGAATGCGCATTAATTTGCCTCGTCGAAATGGCATTGTATTGAAAATATAAGTCATGAAGGAAAGATAATTCAAAGTAAAAATCGTATTTGAAATAAAATTTGAAGATATATAATTTACATTTATACAAAAGTGTTTTTGTTTTTATTTTACTGCAAAAAATGGCGAATAAATAATACGCTTTTATGGCACCATGCGTTTACTTATGATTAAAGTATAGTTTATACTAGTTAATGAGTATTTAGTTAATACTAGTTAATGTTTATTTAGTTAATACTAGTTAATGTTTATTTAGTTAATACCAGTTAATAGTTATATAGTTAATACAACAGTAAATAGTTATATAGTTAATACCAGTTAAAAGTTATATAGTTAATACCAGTTAATAGTTATATTGTTAATACAGGTTAAAAGTTATGTAGTTAATACCAATGCCGCGAAATTGAACATGAATGTATTGTAGCGTTATCATTACATGACGTCATTACAGCGTTGCGCTTCGACAAAGACGTCAAGATGGCGGACAGACTGTTGCGTGCGGGGATGGAGGCAAATGTTGCTTTGAAGACCGTTCACTTATGTTCTATGTTGATCTACTTTTAATCTTCATGAAGTTGATTCCCGTTTTTATAGAATCCCAGATTTCTGCGACAATTCAGATATTGTATTTTAATGTAACAACGTGGTGTGGAAATGAAGATAGCGTTGCAAAGTATCTCTTGACGTACTTCTGTTACGCACGTCAAGAGAAACCTCGCCTTCGGCTCGGGCACTATTCCATCCCTCGACAATACTATGAGGCAATAGTGCCCTTTTAACCAGACCATAATAGATAAATAGTTATGTAGTTATTGCCAGTTAATAGTTATGTAGTTAATACCTGTTAATAGTTATGTAGTTAATGCCAGATAATAGTTATGTAGTTAATGCCAGTTAATAGTTATGTAGATAATACCAGTTAATAGTTATGTAGTTAATACCAGATAAAGGCTATGTAGTTCATGCCAGTTAATATTTACTTTAAAATAGGCACTTACATAGGTTTAGGTTTGAATAATAACGAAAGGTAGCCAATGGGTGCATAAGACTGTATTGTTATCGTCAAGGATTTCAGTTATGAAATAAGTATTCTATGACTCACAGACGTCCTTTGCTTCTGTTTCTCGTGTTATGGCTGTTAATGCTACTATTCAGCAACAGCAGACCAAGTCTTCATACATACAGAAATTAAATGCAGCAATGTATATCCAATCATTGATCAGCTACTATCCACTATTATTAGTCTAATGGTCCTGGAGCCTAACCTGCGGTCATTACCGCTATTCGTCAATGTGTCCTGTTGTGTGGTATAATGGAATAGGTAGTAGCTGACCAGGGGTTCATTTGGCCATGTTCAATCTATAATTATATCTCCATGGTGAGGAAATAGAAGCGAACATTTGCACGCGGACGAGGTGTGAAAAGAACTCGATGACGTCATATTTGCTCAATGATGTCTTGTCTATAAAAGGACAGTATCGGTCATTGTAGAATTAAGCGAACAACGAGAATTTTGATACGACGTCTGTTTCAACTCACCTGACCAAAATGGTGTTGGTTTCATCACTTACGTTGGCCATGATAGTGATTACATTGTCTGCCTCGGTCTCTTCATACGCCACTGGGTACAGAAAGGTAAGCTGTATTTTGTAGTTAACTTTGCACTTTCTTAAATGTATTTAATCTGGGTTTTTTTATTGTGATTATAGAGGTTACAAAGCGTGGTTGTTGGATATGGAATTCCCACACGAAATGTATTTTTTTGAAAGTTACAAAAGATACGAGCTCTAGCGAGTGTCTTTTGTAACCTTTAAAATAACTGATGAGTGTGAAATAAACTCCATATTCAATAACCACGAGTCGTGTGATCTGCCTCAACCACAATTATATCCGCTTTTAGCTGGTAGAAATACGACGAAGATAACGTGTATTTGCCGAAATATACACTTAAGGAGTAGTGGTATTTTTCCTCTTCAAAAAGGCACCAATTAATATTCAAAAGTAATATTTTGACAAAGATTCTATTGATATCATTTTTTCTAATTGGGAACAAAGTAAGGATAAAATTATTGAAATATATCTCATTCAACGTCTTATTGACTTAAATTTTACATAGTTGCTTCAACAATGTAAAACTCATTGTTGGACTATATAAAAGCATGCGCACGACAGGACTTTGCTGTCTACTTCCCACCAAATAACCATCAAGTCATTTTAATGAAGTTCAAGTTCGTTTCAGACTCATTAAATCTACCAAATTCACCAGTAACATCCTTTTCAATCAAAACACATGTCACTGATTGTTAGTATTTTAGGTCGATTTTACACAAAATATAAAAACGTCACATATTTTAACATTAGCAGTTTTGGCATCAGGTGACGATCGCAACATACTTTACTCGATTGTTACTGACGCTGATAGATCATGACGTGGCACTGAGGAAAAAGTAGTTTAGTTAAAGTTCACAGTTTCAGCAAATAAGAATGCGTACAGAGTGTGGTATAAACAAACAAATTGTTAGTCAACAGCAGCTGTATTGTCTATTGAACATCACACCTATTGTAGTAGAAAATGCATGATACCTATGACTTTGCATGAGCACATTATTCCTTTTTTTTCTGGAGGTAAAAAAGCATTTCAAATTGGTTCAAAATGACATTTGTATATCCTACTTCATGTTTGCTTCAGGTAAACTATACTAAACACTCAACAAATTGTTGAGTTTGAAGTGAAACTGTAATAATAGAAAAATGTATTATACATTCGTTTGCTTCTGTTTAAATCCTTATTTAGTTTATATCATCACGTTATTTTTGTTCTTGATATGAGGGTTTTCTACGATTTTAATTCCGATTACTTGATCAAAGCTTGGTAAACTAGAACAGGGATTGTTTATAAGTATTTAACCATAATCCAGAACTTGTGGTTGATAGCTCGAGGTCTAGTGGTAGAATATAAGACACAATGAAACCATTCGTCCAGTACATTATTATGTAGGTTTCTCCATGATAAAAATACATACTTATATTTGACAGATTGAACATACCCGTGCCTCCCCAAGACGCTTCCTCAACGTAAGTACTTTATATTGTCTGAAATATTGGTATAAAAACAAGCAGAGCTATTCTATGTAAAAGTTTTGTGTTATGTAAATAGGTTAAATCGATGAAGTTGATGTCCTTGATTCTCGTTACCCTGCACTTGCTTCTGGGTATCAAAAACGTCTATTTTGTCAATACCTGCTCCAGTCATTGTTTGGAATACGGTTATGCCATGTTTATTAGTAATCTTTAAACAGTTTGTTAGGTAAACCTAACAGTGAAACTGCATGAGATGACATTTTACTGTACAGTCGGTTATTTGATAAGTTATTAACTTTCATACTTTTGCCGTATAACAATACATGGTTGTATACATTGTCTTTATTTCATTCATGTTGATATTCTTGTTCCTATTAAAGTATACAAGTTACTCGTCTAAGGTAGTCTTGAGAGACATTGTATTTTACTATATTCCATGCATTTGACAAAGTTTCAAACATTTTTCACGAGTTCGTTTTTTCAACGAGGCATCCTTACATTTCGTATGAAGGTAAAACACAAATATGGTAAATATTAGTTGTTTTCCATAGCTAATGTCAGGAGATATTTTGTGTAACATTTTTAACGAATTTCGCCCGCGGAATTGTGAGTTGGTAACAAAGAACATATTGATGTAATATTTCGTTACGGTGCAATTGTCTATTACACAAAAACTGAAAAAGGAGGAATGTTTCAAACAATTTCAAATAATTTTTACAAACGGAAGAAAATTCGAGAAAATCTGATAATCAGGATATTAAGTTGGAAATTTATCAAAATACGTAATATACATACAAAGTGTCCCTTATATCATGTTACACATCCAAATTGCTATACCTTTGATATGGGCAATTAAGATTAGAAATATTTTCATTCTGCTAGATAGCATAGACGTCATGATGACAGCATCAATTCAAGACGTAGTAACGTCAAAATAACGTTATTTTGGCACGATGATGTGTTCCATTTTTCCCATGATGCAGTTATTATGGCTACCTATATTCTCAGTAAAGTAAATTTTTTCTCTCTGTGTACTATCACTTGTGACAGATCATAATCACCAACATCAGAAATCGAAGACAAGTTCACCAATGAAACATTAAAATACAATTATATGCAAGTATTCGAGACTCGTGCTCTTCAGTTGCTCGAATGTCAGAAATAAGGTCGTTTTCATCACATAACGAATTAATGAAAATCGTCGCTCAGGTTACCTAGAATTTGCTTGTTATATATGTTTTTTTTGCAAATATACAATTTTGAAATGTGGGGTTCCTTCAGTCAAAATTCTTGTGCTTGATGTTTTGAATTTAACAAAATATTAAACTGAACTTATGGGACACACTGTAATAAACCATGAAGTTTCTCAGCACTTTATCGAAATTTATCCCCTTTCCGAAGATTATCTTTCACCTATATTAAGTATGGTTTTCATAACCAGTAAATATTCATTTCAAAACAATTCTAATCCAGGGAGATTCATTGCAAATTCATCATCTAACTGCCTTTTCCATATACCGGAGGTTAGCCAAGAAGAGACCATTATATGCTAAAGAAGAGACCATTTATAGTATGCATTCCCATACAGTCATGGCTTTTCGCGCTTGTTACGTTTGTTTAGACGCTAATACTGGAACCATACGACATGAGATGTAGTTCTAGTATGACATGTTGTATACTGTATATAATTTTGTTCAGACGCTAACACTGGAACCACACGACATGAGATGTAGTTCCAGTATGGCATGTTGTATACTGTATATACTTTTGTTCAGACGCTAACAATGGAACCATACGACATGAGATATAGTTCTAGTATGACATGTTGTATACTGTATATACTTTTGTTCAGACGCTAACAATGGAACCATACGACATGAGATGTAGTTCTAGTATGACATGTTGTATACTGTACATACTTTTGTTTAGACGCTAACACTGGAACCATACGACATAAGATGTAGTTCTAGTATGACATGTTGTATATTGTATATACTTTTGTTCAGACGCTAACACTGGAACCATACGACATGAGATGTAGTTCTAGTATGACATGTTGTATACTGTACATACTTTTGTTTAGACGCTAACACTGGAACCATACGGCATAAGATGTAGTTCTAGTATGACATGTTGTATATTGTATATACTTTTGTTCAGACGCTAACACTGGAACCATACGACATGAGATGTAGTTCTAGTATGGCATGTGGTTACGCTGTATGCGAGTGGAGACAGGACCTTCTTGACCCCGATGATAGTTGCAGCTACCTTCTGAGCACGTAAGTGGATATGTAAACTTTAAAACAAGTTTCTAACAAGTGCTGATTTTTCTTAATATTTCATTCATTGATATTATTATGATGGAAAGTTAACAAGAGTGTTTCAATTCAATTAATATTTATAAATTTCGTAAACCCCATATCATTGTATGATTCTAATGCATTTTTAATTATGAAATTTTTCAATAAAGCGATTGATCATCGAAATTATCGAAAAATCTTAAATCTATATACGGTAAAGTTTATAATGTATATAGAAAAATAAGAAAGTGATGACTTTTTGCCACAAAATATTGACCTACGAGTTAGTACGCTCTCTACCATGCAATACACGGATATTCATTATGAAGGAGCATGTTTTCATTTTTTCTGTTTTGTGCTACAGATGCAGATGCCCCAACAGACAATCATGCGTACCAAACAATCCATCACCTTCGTCTTCCGTGCCCGCAACAGGATTCAACGTATTCGAATATCACTGTCAGTAATAACATGGTTATCACTTGGCTATGGGATACAGCGAGAATGGAAATTCTTTGGGCTGGCGTGCTCTACCACCAGACTGACTTTTCAGAAGTGTAAGAAATACTCATTAAAAAAAAGCACTTAACACGTACTTTTGCCTTGAATTTGAATGTATTTTGCTCAAGGATAATAAACCTTTCTTGTATATACAGTTTCCTTACTTTGACTCTATATATAATTTATTATTTAAACATATGGTGTTTTCCAAAAGCAGTGTTTCTCACTCCGATATTTACATACTTCAAGCCGGATCATCACTAGCCCTTATTTACAGCACAAATATCAGTCAACTTTAGTTGTTTAATGACATAGAGAATTGACAGTGGAATAAAGCCGGACTTCCGAAAGAGAAACATCGATCACACATAACGAAGAGTTAGAAGATAGGTAGCAGAGTGTGAGAACGCTCATCGCAGTTGTATATAGTGTACATGTACATTGTATATCTGGGTACAAATATAGGTATAAATGTAGATATTGGAGACAGTAACAGTTAGATGATGAAATGTCAAAACAGATACACAATAGTTCGTGTAAACAAAGTCACACTGAAACCATAATAGTCCCAACATCAACATCTCTAATCTGGTATAATAGAAGTAGGATATTCCGTTATGTAATTAAATCCACTCGGTCGTTAATAGAGCTAGGTAATCAAACGGACTATAATATTTATACTGAAATGACGAGATTGATTAAATGTCAGAAATATCTGTAACGTAACAATACCATCCTTACTGGGGTCAATGTTACGACCGTTCGACCTTTAATTAGAAGAGAATAATACTCGACGTAAACACTAATCCTATCAACGGGTCCAAATATAATGATTTCATGTAACTATTGGATAGATCTACATCAGGAACGTTTAACATGCCAGCTAGTGAAAGGTTAAAATTTGCGTTTATGAGGCAGCAAGTAATGAGCAGACGTTTTCCGAATGCCAGAGACATGAGTGGTCTTTATTGATAGGTTTCTTTACATATACAGATATCTACATGTGTAAATTGTGTATGACGTTGCAGTGACAAGCAATTCAGAAGACAGGTTCTAGATAAAATAGAGCGTAGAAAACAGAAGCTGAGCTAACTCGGGAAACAAAAAATAAGCCACATTTTTTTTAAACTTATACAGTATAATAATAAATCATTTCTGTTTGATGACAACGCTATATCACCGTCAAAACATTTAAAACTTTATCTGAAAGCAACGAAAGCTGGCGGCGGTTACCGATGACGTGATATTTTTCAACATATTGCCGATATTTATTAAGGATAATAAATCAACATGAAACAGGAGTAACAATTTTATTTTCAAGAAATATATATTGCAAGTATATATCCATTTATGTATATCTATAAATGCAAAAATATAAATTTCATCAAGGTCATCATAGATATATATATAGGGCAAGACATTGCCTTTAAAGTAGTTAAATGTATGTATATAGCCGATACCAATATGTGTAAAATAAAAATGGGTCATATGTAAACTAAAATACTTGTTTGGGTTTCAAAGGATTTTTTTTTACAAAAATGTTGCATCTTTGTAATTATATGAAATCCCAACCGTTTACACAAATATCTTCATAAATCAAAATTGAAACATATACTTTACATAGTAAATAACACGTTAACTAAAATGATATGAGAAATATATTTTTGTATACTTTATAATGAATATAAAACTAAACCATGCCACATTTCGCTCTGTGATCTATTTAATAAATGTGAAGCGAGATAATAACTTCCAATGTCACATATCAGGAGGTTTGAAGAAGCCTGTCTTCATGGCGACTAACGCTCTGTATAAACATAGCGACACAACCTGCTACAGACGAAATGCAGCTTATTATTGTTATCACTTAGTAACAATAATTTACATTTTTCGCAGTAAACAAAACGTTATATATACGTTGACGATATTGGGTTACGCTCCGTATTTACGGTGAACACCACCTTCCCATGTTGAAGTTATATGTGCCGTAATTTTCATACTTACGAATCTAGAAGAGCTTTTGATATTTTATTTACCACCAAAAATTACCACCATTTTGAACATTACAATATTTCCAATGCATAGGTTTTAATTTTACGAATAAGAGCTGAAAATGATTTACACCTACAGTGTAGTGAAATGAGTACATACCATCAGACCATGAAACCCAGTTGTGGTCTATAATTTCATTTACGTTACTGCAAGGATGTATATGAGAAGGATAATTCACACTGGGTTTTGGGGAAGTAAAAGGCAGGAGCTTTTGTGTTTGTGCACTGACCGTGATATTGGGTGACGACTGATTTTCCTTTGATATCCGCCGGCGCAGCCTTTGATGTAGCTTGCGGGTGAGAGGGTTACCGTCTTACTTTCTGAAGCCGACCGTCATTTCATGAGCTGTCGTATTTCTTCGACGAAAATTTAAGACGCGTCCTCTAAATCTTCCGTCCTCTAAGCAAGTGATAAACGTTGTGAAATTTAATAAACTTTACATTGGTGTTTCGTATGATTCGATAAGACAAGTATTTATTGAGAAAAATGTTTTTTATTCCCGGTTAATAGGCGTCTCGCGTGGTGTTTAGTAATGTAAAGAGACAGTCACGAATCCTTCTCACTTATAAATCCTTGATTACTGCAATGTAATAAGTAATTAAAATTAATAGTTAAAGCAACGTAGTTTTTATAGAAAAATTCCTACCATCACTTCTCTGTTACAACCAAGACTATAGGCTACATGAATATTATTACAGTGTTTAAATTACATGCACATCCTAGGTTAAAAAGTTGTTTTTCAAGAGTTGTCTGTGTATTGTTGTAAATAAATGCATAGCACAGCAGAATAAAAAGTATCTCTGCGCCAATGCCAGTCTATGCGTAGTACATTAGAATAAGAAGTATCTCTGCGCCAGTGCAAGTCTGCGGGCCGGAGGACAGGTCACATGGACAGCTTCCTCCTCGTCGTTGTCCGATGATTTGACCAGTACCTTGTAGGAGCATGGGTCAACTAAGGAACATAAGGAAACGTTATTGATAAAATATAAATATTTGTGTGTAAGCGATATAACGTTTCATGTTCTTTGGTCAAATGCAAGCATGATTCGAAATGTAAACATGATTCTCTTTAAAAATACCAACATTTTGCCATATTTTGGTTTGGCATCTTCCTTTGGTTATATAATTACATTTTGCGATGACGTTTTATAGATTTTATAGATCAATCGCGGAAAATGATTTCGTATTTGAACTCTATAGCGATAATTTTAATCGCGAAAATCGAATGGTTTGCAGACTAAAGATGGGCGAAAATCTTGTTTCATAGCAGAAAAAGATAAATCCAAAACATTTAGTATAGACATTGAAAAAACGCAATATTTTGTGCCATGTTTCCTTGGGTTAATTGACAAATGTTTCATCTACAAAGATTTTTCATAAGGAAAAGGGAGAAAATGTTTTACCTGTAATAATCGGGAGGAAGTTGTTAAGGACCATGTCACTTTTACTGATATCCCTACATCTCCTCACGCCTTCAATCTTCTTACTAATGCCATACCTCTGTACAACCCCTTTCTCCACTGCAGCCTGAAGTTATTTCATAGAGAGTTGGGACGTCATTCACATAGTCAAGATGAGAGTTAGCAGGAAAAAGATTTAAATAACTGAATTATGAATTTGTATTAATGTTGAACGAATCTCCTGTGAGATCAATAATGGGTACTTTTTGTGTATTTATAGATCAATGAGGTAATTGTTTATCCTGAAAGAGATACAGAGCATCCATGCACTTTTTAAGAGGACCATTGAACAGTCTATAAACTTGAATATCAATTTTATTCACTATACAGTAACTGTGGTGATTGATCGACTGTACGTATGGTATTAACCTCCTGTTTCACTTCGACTAGCTCCTAACCCCATTCTATTATCGACAATAACTTTCGAATCAAAGTGTTATATCAATTTCACAAATTGGCAAAATACAAGTGCTCACATCATCGTATGGTGAGTACAGATTTAGATTTCATACCTGAGACACAAATACTACAGAATGGGCGCCTACAGCTTTACCGTAGGCTCCAAACATTTTCCTCTGTATCTTCGGCTCAGGGGTTGGAATCGACGCATTCGGCATACCTGAATTCAGAAATCATTATTTCTATTCATATTTCAACCAGTCCAAAATCCTTAATTAGAAGTAGATTAATGAATATTGTATTTCTAGGATAGTGTGCTCTTGGACAGAATACCAAAATAACTTTTGAATGAATACTTGTCACTCAATTTTGATCTTAAAACGTAAGATCAAACTTGGAGAGATAAAAAAAAATGCTGCATTAATTATCTCTAAACGCTGCGTTTAGCAAAACATGAATGGAGAACTTATGTTTTAAAATCCGATATGAAATATTTCACAACCCTGTGGTTATATCATATAGTTTAATGGGCATGTGAGAAACCTACCCATCTGAGCCCAAGCGATCTGGCCTCCTTTTATGATGATTTCGGGTTTGGCCCCAAAGAATTCTGGTTTCCACAATACAAGATCAGCCATCTTCTTTTCCTTTTTCAATTAAGTAAATAGTATAACTTTTAAATATCTACAGTACACGGAATATTTTTTTACAAATGCAATATAACGCTGTACCTGATGCACAGAAAAATCTACATAGTGGTTAGAAATAATATATGGATTTTTCTTTAAAGAATATGGATGGTTTGGACCCTCGTATGTCCAAAAATCCATCAATTTAAAAAATAAAGGTAGGATTTTGTATTTGAAATATTGAGAACATCACTGATTCACTCATGGCTTTCTAATTTTGCACATATGTTGCCATGGTAACAATCTGAAATGTGCAAAACAAGAGCAAGAAAAAGTAAGCATCCAAGATATATCTTTTGGAGAAATGTAAAGTTCATTTAAGGATGCGCTCTAATATGTGGCCAAAATTAAATGACCAATATTGCCAAAAACTTCACATTTACATTAGTATTGCATGTTTGGGAGGATAACCATAGAAGCTACAGATTTAGTTATACACAACAATTATGCCGTATGCATCAAGGATATACGGGATATTTAGAAATACATGTACAACTGTTTTATCACTTGTATCGGGAAAACCAGGGTACAAACCATACATAGTCATTTAGTCCATTGTAAGGTAGCAACGATTCGGTAGCAGGAAGAAAAGATTAACAAGAGGCCCATGGGGCCTTAACTGTCACCATGGATACAACATGAAACAAAGACATATAAAAACTATAAATTGGCCCATAAGGTCCTTGAAATCAGTCGTAGATTTGATTTTTAATCTATGAACAGTATTTGGTTCTTCAAATCAGTGATATCGAAAGAAGTGGTCTTTTTGAAATTTTAGTCGTTTTTGACTGCGTTTTGTCCCGTCCAACTTGTCCCTGGGGGTTGGCGAGGACCGATATGGATGTGTTGAAATGCTATATCCCAGGATTATAATTTAACAAAGTTTGACTCATTTCCTATAGTGTTATTCCTATATAAAATATAGTAAATTTGATCCCCTCCCCAGGGATTGTGACGTGAGATCCCAGATCTTATAATTCACATTTTTGTAAATGCCTTCAAAACCGTTCCATCTAAGAAGAGTATTTAATTTTTCCATTTCTGGAATTTCAAAAAAAGATTTTTGAAATTTTAGCCTATTTGACCCCTTTTGACCCCGTCCCTCGGGCCCCTGGGGGTCAGTCGTGAAAAAAATGCAAATAGGATTCGATGGACATTCTTACTGATAATACTGACAACATTATATTTATTTCCTAATACAAATGACAAAAAATGCTCATAAATGTGTTTTCCCAATATAAACTTTAGTAAAATTGAACCCCCCGAAGGAAGAAACGTGAGAACCCAGGGTCATATAATTCGCACTTTTTGTAAAGGACCTTAAGACCTTTCCATCTAAGAAGAATTGTTTGTCGCTATACGACGCACGACACACGACGATGGACAAAGGCGATTATAATAGGTCACTTGAGACTTTGTCTCAGGTGACTAAAAATACAAACTGTAATTAATGGAATGGTCACTCCTAAACAATTATACTCAAAACGAAAGGAAAATGAAATCGAAGGATATACATTGGTTATACATTGTCATCTGGGGATAATCGGGGCACACTCATCAATCTGCAGAAATACTTTGACAAACTTGCGTGGATCAAAATCCAGTGAATGACATGTAGAAGTAGAATGTAATGACCCAGTATAAGGTGTCAATCTTGAACTAGAAATGTAGCTTTAGCTAAAGGACTATAGGCAAGAGCTGCTACAAAATTAATGAAATTGTATTACCTGTAAATAATATTTTAAGTCCCTTAAGTAGTAAAATGAAGTGAGTACACCTTAGATAGTGTGACTTACCTCTATGGATCCGATAAGGTGGGACATTCCGTGAGCCAGAGAAGGGTTGATGGTGTATTTTGCGACAAATCTCTTTGCTCGCAGATTGTCGTTTTCTCCCTGATGCATACAAAATGACACAGATTATTTTTGCGGGGAGTAACTTTTATGACTTTGTCTGGTATTGACATGGTCACGGACTTTTCATTTCAAGATCAGAAAAACAGAGATCGCAAAATATTTTCAGTTAAAACTCATTTAAATAAGAACCTGTATTAATAAACGTATTCGAAAATAAATCATACATATTTCACCATCATACAAAAGCTTCTTTCACAATAATTCATATGCGATAGTTGATATCAACTTGCTTCTAATTCATTTCACTTTTTGTAATTTTCAAATCAAATCAAATGCATGTTTGGGATCAAATGAGCCACACTATTAATCGGTACATGAATGTTTCATGATATATCTAATATTTTTGTGCTTCCCACTGACCGAGGACCGAGATCTGTTTGGATACTATACTGTACTAACCTTCTCATCTGGTAGTCTTCCTCTGAACAGTTTCATTTTGTCTGCTGTTTGCCAGGTCCTAGTGATCACTTCACCAACCCGGCCCATTGCCTACACACGGGTAAATAATCAAAACTTTTAACTGGACTGATAGACGGGCGACAAATATCAAACATTCGCACTTGGCAGATGAACAATACATATTTCGATAAAATTACACAAATGAATTGTTGCAATATCGCAAAATATGCATTCAAATCACGTTGGAATCGCTTTAAATATCACAGAATATTTTACAGTGATAGGAATATAGCACTATCAATTCATGGGTGATAATTAATTAAGTGAGGTGGTCCGATATACACACATGAAATATAGCTACAACGCCTGCTTAAACTTCACTACACGACTACTGTCGTTACTACCGATATTCCTTCATACATTTCGTTACAAAATCAGCTAAAACTTGTTACCTATCCGTTCATCTAGGTTAATGAAGTGTTCAAATTAAAAATAGGACATACGCAGGTTAAACACGGGAAAAATCATTTCCTTTTATTCATTAGTAATGTAATAATCACTACGTCGGTTTGTGACTTTGGCACGGAAATTTTACCGCCCATTAGTCCCACCCTCCACGTGACGTCATATTTTCACGTGATTTTGTTACGTCATAATCTCCGGAAGGTGGGAATAATGATACTCAGCCGTGGACTAATAGAATCTAACATGGGTCTGTGAAATGGACAGGGATATCTCAACCCGAGTGAAAGATTTTGGCCGGTCAACCCATACGTAGTAATAAAAATGATGAAAATCCACTTAGTTTCCAGCTTTTTCATCGCGCCATTATGGCAGGAATGTCGTTATGCGTCAAAATTGATGACGTCATCGACAATGCGCGCCGCAGTTACGCCCCATGGTTTGATGACGTCACATTATTGTCTAGCGCGTGTGAGCTGTCTTACACATCCCTGTGTAAGATAGAGATATCTTTTCCCTAGCAACCGCGGGATATCCCTGTGAAGTATGGGAGAAATTAAGTATTTTTACATCACCAATACGTTTAGGTTTATAGCTATCAATGTTTAACACACTGCCTAAACGTGGAGTTTATGGACACAGAAAAAGGGACATGATAGTATAATCGTGATCGATTTACCTGCGAGTCCGACGCCATTATGCTGATAGCTCCCATATCATGTAGAATGTCCTCCGCGGCGATAGTCTCGGCCCGGATACGAGATTCAGCAAACGCAACGTCCTCCTTGATGTTTCTGTAAATTGATATCGCAGTCGTCTAATCGATCATTAAGACATATGTTTAACTTGCTGTTTCTAAATCAGTGCAAGTCCTTGGATACCCTTGCCCATCCCTCATGTGCGAAATATACCTCAAAATGACTAATTGGACATTCTTTTTATTTTAAATTGTGCATTTCCAAAACCTGAAACTTTTATAATAATATAAAAGAGCTGAGGATATTTTGATGGTTGTATAAGAACATTTACGTCTGTCACAACAGTTACATGTATGGGATATAAGGAATATAAGTTTTCCATACTTGTCCAGATGATGACACACCATCAGCATGTCCAGGTGCTCGTCGATAGTATTAGCAGTGTAAGGACGAGTAGGGTTTGTGGAGGAAGGGAGTACATTCCGTACTCCACATACACGTATGATGTCGGGGGCGTGGCCCCCTCCGGCCCCCTCTGAGTGGTACGTGTGGATCGTTCGACCATTAAATGCCTCAATGGTCTGCTCCACGCACGAAGATTCATTGAGTGTGTCTGTGTGTATTGTAACCTAAAATACACCATTTGTACTTTTGAAATAATGACAAAGAATTAACAACACCCTAGTTCGGCAGGTTCCACACTCATTACCACTGCAAGTAAAAAATAACTGACGAACAGACAAGTTCCTTCTGAAAAAACTGATTTTTCAATGGGATCAATTAATGATCAATCAATTGTGAATATTAGCACCACAAAATAAATAAAACATCATGGATATTAGCACCACAAAATAAATAAAACATCATGGATATTAGCACCACAAAATAAATAAAACATCATGGATATTAGCACCACAACATAAATCAAGCTAAAAGGACAGGTGGCATTTCGAAACAAAAGTGATTAGATGAATCGATATCTTTGTTTTGTTGAAAAATATTGCTGTAAGAAATCTATAACGACCCCGCATAAGCTTTATTTCAAACTCAATAAACACAAGACATCCTGAATGATATCCATGCGTAGCAATGAAAAAACAAAACAATACAAAATAAAACAGGAAAGGACATGTCACAATGGTTCAATTCATATTACACAAGTCGCATGTAAATATATATTTGAATGAAGTCAGTGGATAACAAGCAGATTAAGTGATGTACTCACCTGTACATCGTATTTATCAGCCACCTTTAAACACGTGTCAATGGCTGACGGTGTGGTGCCCCAGTCTTCATGTAATTTCAATCTATATCAACAAAATGGGTATAACTAACTTTGAGTGAAATATTTTTTCTTAAAATATACTTGAAAGATTGATTCATCTCAACATGAAACATACTTCGACCGGGGCCGGAAAAAACATTACCGACCTTGCAAAATTCTGAAGACAGTGAAAATTATCTTCGATAACATTTACTTTCTCATTTCAACGTGAAAGGCCATTTTCTGTTTGTAAAAATCTATTGGATAACAACAATCTTATATTTTGTGTATCACCATCATGAAAGTGCAACATTTAGGATAATAAGAAATTAACAAAAAAAAACAAAAACAAAAAAACCGTACTGAACTATTACAGTGAACCTACCCTAATGCACCGGCCACAATCTGCTCCTCCAGGTCGGAAGCTATAGCACCAGAGAATGACGAGTTACCTTTCCCGGTAAATCCGAAATTCAAAGGGAAAGCGTCAGTGCTTTGTATCATGTCTCTGAAAACAAAAGATAAGTCGATGTACGTATATTGCTGTGAATATTTGAAACTGATATAAATACTTTTGAAACCATGAATTATATAAAGATGGAACCAATCTACTAATGAAAATTACGCAAAATATGTGTCAGTGGTTACTAAAGCTATGCCTATGTTTACCATCTATTAACGCAGTGCAAATGGTATTAATAAGTATATACATGATATACGTAAATAACGACTGTAGATAAGCATCAGAGGTAACTTTACCTAATATGGTTCGGACCAGGAGTACATGTGGTTGCGTTAGAACCAGTGGCTGGTCCGGTCCCTCCGCCGAACATCGTGGTGACCCCGGACGCCACTGCCTCTCGGACAAGCTGAGGACAGATAAAATGGACATGGGCATCGAGAGCGCCAGCGGTCAGTATGAGGCCCTCTCCGGCAATGGCCTCCGTCCCAGCTCCTACCACCAGCCCCTGTTACAGAACGCAAATTAATATTTGATAAAGATCAAACGCACAATACACATATTGAAAGGTATGAAGACAGTTCTTTGAAATCTACAAATAATGTAAAAGAAAATAATAAAGTAGAATAGAAAAGCAGTCAAAAATTAACACTTTCAGAACTTTTATTATGGTACAAATATTTAACTGTTCTCAACTATCTATCTCACCATTACCTTATCAATCGAGCATTAATGGAAAGCATTAGTAATTATTCATAACCACATAATCATGGAAAACTCAATATCTATACCAATATAAATATTGATATCAAATAAGGTCAATTGCTGTGTACCTACCGGTGTGACCCCGTTCATGATATCAGGATTTCCAGCTTTCCCTATGCCAGCAATCTTTCCATCCTACAAAACATACAGATATATTGTGAACAATTCTTAAAGTCAGTTAATGATAGGCAACGCAACCTACAAATCGTTTAATCATGTATTCACATTGGTACTTTAACCAGCCAATAATACTATTACGTAATGAACAATAGGGATATGTTAGAATGTATTAGTCATAGCGTGCTATAGTTTCCTATATGTATCTAACGACTATTTTCTCATTCCTTCAAATCATCAAGTTATATTGCTGTTTTGCTTAGTCACAAAGTTCCTTGCAAAATCTACCTCTTATTCATATCTGCATGAAAATCAATGGTTTTGAAATGGATTAGTGTTTTTGTTATTCCACAATATATAATATAACCATAGGTTGTGACCTTGATTCCAACATCTGCCTTGACGATGCCCGTGACAGCGTCTAGGATGAGAGCGTTGGTGATGACGGTATCCAGGACATCCCAGCTACTACTGGACCTGTTTGCTGCCTGTCCCATTCCTTCTCTCATCACCTTCCCTCCCCCAAACTTGAGCTCCTCTCCATACACGGTGAAGTCCTTCTCTACCTCTATTACCAGACTGGTATCGCCTAGCCGTAGCTGTGTATGATAGGTTAAACAGTCTGAGAGCAAAACCAGGTTGCATGTGTTTCAAATTATCTAACACTACTATGACGATATATGCAGAGATTCTGTGGACTTCTGGGTAGCATGTAATATAGATGCTTAAATCTACTATATGTGACACATTGAAGCAGACCATATATGTCAACAAGTTAAAAAAAATCTTCTGAATTTGACCGATATATCATTTCTATGAAATTACATTTTCGTCAAAGCAACCCATAATTTATATTATATATAAACAAGGTAATATTTGGTAAGAAAAAAAAAAACGTCTTCGCGAATGTAATTATATTATTACCACTTTCAATGTAATACAACAAGGGAGACAACTGTACAAGTCTTACCTTATCTCCGACTGTTGGTCCATATATGTATGCGTATTGTTGTCTCGTGATCATAGTTTTCTTTGTGGAAGGTTTAGCATCGGGCTGTCAATAAACAATAAAAACACTGAGTTCTACTGAAGGCATGGATATACTGCAAATCTTAGTCTTAAAAATACCTATCAAATACATTATGTAAAAAGTTTAGTGATTCCTGAATTTACTTACGATTAAACTACACTGACAGTCCTAAGGTGCCTTTTATCCAATATTTCGTTTGTGTTTTTAAGGAAGGTTGATTAATCGGTTGATTACATTAACGTCCTATTAACAGCCAGGGTCATTTAAGGACGGCCTCCCGTGTATGTGATGTGTTGTGTGTGTAACGTCCTATTAACAGCCAGGGTCATTTAAGGACGGCCTCCCGTGTATGTGATGTGTTGTGTGTGTAACGTCCTATTAACAGCCAGGGTCATTTAAGGACGGCCTCCCGTGAATGTGACGGTTTATACATGTGAAGTGCGTACTTATTTTTGAAACTGCAGTATGTTCGCTTGTAAGTCTTTGTTACAGTGGATACACTGGCCTGTGTATGTTCGCTTATAAGTCTTTGTTATAATGGATACTTTGGCCTGTGTATGTTCGCTTGTAAGTCTTTGTTATAATGGATACATTGGCCTGTGTATGTTCGCTTGTAAGTCTGTGTTATAGTGGATAGTTTGATTGATAGTACTATTTCACGGGAGCGTTCCGCATGGGAAACAGAAAGTATATCATCATCACCACTAGAGCTTTTCTTGCTTTTGTTCCTTTTTTATTACAAAAACAACATTTAATGCCCCAAACATATCATACATCCGAAGACTGTCAAGGTTGGGTACTTGGGGTCAGCCTTCAAAAGTATAACCAAACGTTCTCACACATGGGAATATAACATAATAAATGTAATATAATACAAATAACACAAGATATAAAAATAAATACAAATCGAAACATTATTGAGCGGTGTTAATGTATATTTAATACAGTCCGTAGTTTCTTTACCTGTGGCAGATGAGTAAACTGGCTCTCATGCACCTTCTTCAGAATAGCCCCCAGCCTTTCTGTATCATAGGGTCCGTCACAGAGCGCATTGCCTCCTCTTAAAACCCTGGATTACATAGATTGTATCATACCAGTCTCTACCGAACTTGTAATATTCTTTTATTTAAAGTTTTTAATTTCCTACCCATTTAAATCAGATACATATTTTTACTTGAATTTCTTAATGTCCGAATGATTGTCAATATTATCGTTTTTTTGATTCCATACTAGAACTTTTTATATTTCCATGGTAATCATTTCTATGAAACTTTTCTCCCCTCCCTCTTTTGTAACATTAGGATAATGGAAATATACAAACTGTTTTTATTTAGAACAATGTAAGAGTAAAGAATATACGAGTGTTTGAATTAATCGTTACACAATTACGAAAAACTATGACAATATGTTGAATTTGAGTAATTGAAATATACTAGTAATTACGTTCTAAACTGCTATAACTACACTTATAACAATTTACTAACACTTATAAACAATTGACTAAGAATTGTCAAGCTAGAACATCCATATTTTTAAAACTGAGTGACTAGTGATGTTCGCATTCCTAGAATCCTTCTATTATGTAAATTAGAATTCATATAATCACTTACTTATCTCCGCCGACTTCCACGAGGTTAATAGACTTCGTCTCTCCAGGCTCAAAACGGACTGCATTTCCAGCAGGAATATTCTGAGGTTAACAGGAAAACACATCATTGTCACAACAGAATTGTTGGACATATCTTACATACTATCATATTGGACATATCTTAAATACTATCAAACTGGACATATCTTAGATACTATCAAACTGGACATATCTTAGATACTATCAAACTGGACATATCTTAGATAATATCAAACTGGACATATCTTAGATAATATCAAACTGGACATATCTTAGATAATACCGAACTGGACATATCTTAGATACTATCAAACTGGACATATCTTAGATACTATCATACTGGACATATCTTAGATACTATCAAACTGGACATATCTTAAATACTATCAAACTGGACATATCTTTTATCATAATGGACATATCTTGGATACTAACAAACTGGACATATCTTAGATAATATCGAACTGGACATATCTTAGATACTACCAAACTGGACATATCTTAGATACTATCAAACTGGACATATCTTAGATACTTTCAAACTGGACATATCTTAGATACTATCAAACTGGACATACCTTAGACAATATCGAACTGGACATATCTTAGATACTACCAAACTGGACATATCTTAGATACTATCAAACTGGACATATCTTAGATACTTTCAAACTGGACATATCTTAGATACTTTCAAACTGGACATATCTGAGATACTATCAAACTGGACATATCTTAGATACTATTAAACTGGACATATCTTAGATAATATCAAACTGGACATATCTTAGATAATATCAAACTGGACATATCTTAGATAATATCGAACTGGACATATCTTAGATACTACCAAACTGGACATATCTTAGATACTATCAAACTGGACATATCTTAGATACTTTCAAACTGGACATATCTTAGATACTATCAAACTGGACATACCTTAGACAATATCGAACTGGACATATCTTAGATACTACCAAACTGGACATATCTTAGATACTATCAAACTGGACATATCTTAGATACTTTCAAACTGGACATATCTTAGATACTATCAAACTGGACATATCTTAGATACTTTCAAACTGGACATATCTTAGATACTTTCAAAATGGACATATCTGAGATACTATCAAACTGGACATATCTTAGATAATATCAAACTGGACATATCTTAGATAATATCAAACTGGACATATCTTAGATAATATCAAACTGGACATATCTTAGATAATATCAAACTGGACATATCTTAGATACTATCATACTGGACATATCTTAGATATTATCAAACTGGACATATCTTAGATACTATCTAACTGGACATATCTTTGATACTATCAAACTGGACATATCTTAAATACTATCAAACTGGACATATCTTAGATACTATCAAACTGGACATATCTTAGATACTATCATACTGGACATATCTTAGATTCTATCAAACTGGACATATCTTAGATATTATCAAACTGGACATATCTTAGATACTACCAAACTGGACATATCTTAGATACTATCAAACTGGACATATCTTAGATACTTTCAAACTGGACATATCTTAGGTACTATCAACCAATTTCTATTATATATCAATAGGAATGTGCAATTAGTACATCCATATAGGGCATAGTGACATGTACTCAGCGGAGTAGCATCTTTAAGATGAGTTAAATTTATCTTAAATGTTGCTTCTACAAAGATTTCATCCGTTAAATATAGGTGGATAGTGCTTGAACACAAACCCGTAAAATAATACTCACAAGTCGCATGCCATAAGCAGCTCCTCTGTCAAAGGCCAAATACTTATTAACTTCCATAAAATGGTAATGACTTCCGACCTACAATTACATGAGGCCATAAGTTATTAAGGAAAGCCTTTATCCCAACTCCATCCAGTTAATGTCCAAGTTTACATGGAACATTTTTTTTCTTTTCAAAATGTAGTACATACTTTTAAGTCATGTCGCATTGGGAGTTCTTCGAAAAATATATTTTTCATATTTGAATAAGAATAAGGCATAACTTGCATGCTCCATATCTTTATGCTTTAAAAGCACATATTCTTCCAAAATGTGAGGTGAATTATTCCATAGACTTACCTGTATCGGCCTATCGCAGGTACTGGTGACTCGTAACGTCACAGTTTTACGACCTTGATTAAGTTCAAGGTCACCTGAAGAGACAATTATTTCACCGGGGACTACGTTGACAGGCGCGTTTACAGAATTCTCCGAGGGCTACAAAATATTTAACTTGATCTGTTAATAAAATCACAATGAAGTCACTGTGTGAAGTATTTATTTTGATTGTCTTGATAACTTACAAGATGGTTATTATCAATGACAATAAATGTAAGTAGCATATTCTTTGGTGACATATTGGTTACCAGACAATAAATGTAAGTAGCATATTCTTTGGTGACATATTGGTTACCATTTAAATATTGAACGTCTTTCAGTTACATTCATAGTCAACTGGACGGAGGCAAATTCAACATGAGGCGTGCATGCTTATATTTATATTTGAAAACAATTGTGCTATGAAATCCAGAGATATTTGCATCTATACTGAACATTTAATTCATTATCGTGAAAGACGGAACAACCACCTTTCGTGATCGCTGGCACGACAATCGTGTCGTCACGACAATTGTGTCGTCACAATGATAATGATGTCACAATAAGCGGATTATATTTCATAGATTGATGAATGCCAACTGCGTTCGGTAAGGATGTAAATATAAAAGCTAAATTTACATACCAGCAATTGCTACTTAAGAAACGAGATGGAAACAAAACAGTGAACTTTATCAGTAAAACTATCTGCCTTAGAGATATGTTTTACTAGTACACAGTACTTAAATAAAGCTCATGGTGAGTACACCATTCCCCTTATGTGTTGTATCTGTCTTACAATAAAACCCGTGTACGTCTCAAACCGCTTCTTGAAACTATAAGCTCTTTATAAGTATACATATATGTGCGTATTTGAACATAAAATATTTGAATTCTTCACTTTTATAATTCTTTTAAGAACTTTTTCTTGTAATTCTAAACAGTTATGTATTAATATGAAGTGAAATATATTTTATAACTTAAACAGTTATGTATTAATTAGAAGTAAAATAAATATTATAACTTATACAGTTATGTATAAAGTAGAAGTGTCATACATATATATAGATATTATAACTTATTTTAACTTAAACAGCTATGTATTAAATATAAGTGACACATATAAATATTATAACTTAAGCAATTATATATCAACTAGAAGTGACATTCCAACACATCATAACATACAACGTGTACCAGATAGTCGTTAGAATATATTTGCACAACAATAGGAACTTTGGCGAAAAGAACATTTTTGGAACATGAAAACCGCATTAACTGTAGTTCGTGGAGATATCATTAAAAGATACGGCTCTAGACCACTTAACATGACAGGAATTTAGATTTTAATCATAAGAAATTGTTACAGAACCCATTACAGAAACAGACATTGGCCCGGGGTAATGACTGAATCTACTCCAATAAAAGGGATTTTTCTGCACAAAAATAGTCATCAAAATAAAACAAAAAGTTTTGATAGAACTAAAAAAAATACTTATTTAATACAATAAATCAAATAAATATATTTTATAATATATTACTCTTTATCTACCCATGGGACAAATAGATATATTGATGTTTTTCTATGGACAGCCATGTATTCTATGTCAGAAAGAGGTCTACTGATTATCAGTGCGTAACTGTGTTACTTTCCGCCCTTAAATCATTGTGTTCACCCTAGAAACTGTAGCTCGTAAACCTAATACACGTCTCCATGTCAGATCGCTACGTCAAGGACATCACTTCACTACAGAATAGGATAAATACTGATTTTCGACTGACAATCGGTGCGTAATGACTTTGTGGCACAGATTTCTACTGCATGTCACTTCAGCATCAAGGAGTCATAAAAATGTTTTCACTCAACAATTAAATGTTAAGTGTATGTCTCACAGCCATTTTTTTCTGCTACATATCGCAATTTATTATGGGTTTTGAGACTGCGTTTTAAGGCATTAACTGGTTTCAAATCAATATACAGAAGAAAAAAACTCTTCCGCCGTCTTAAGAATGTATTTATGGTCATACGTTTTGTCATTTATTTTCATCTGTTTTGATGTACAGAACACAAAATGGCAAAGAAAACACTAACCATGCTCTCTCTGCTCTTATGTGAGCGTTTGACAGCGTAGGGACTGAAATCTACGTCTATGTCTCAAAAGAGGGATACTTATGTTTTCTAGCCTCGTTTTGTTTGATTTATTAGGATTAACGTTCTATTAACATTTTTCGTCATTTAAGATTGAAATGGATGTAATGTGTGTGTCGGTGTATAAATTTCTCTAAGTTTTAGGAGGCTGTCGTATATTCGTGTTGTGTCTCTTGTAATAATGGGACTCTTGCTCTTTTGAAAAGTGTTATTTTATTAAAGCATGCCGCCGACGACAACCAACAACAACCCGGTCACGGAGCAAGCTAGTCGTCCAACTCACTCCTTTATGCTGAGTGCTAAGCAGGAGCAAAAGAAAAAGAAAGTTAAACACTCGCGTATTATAAAAGATTTCATAGTGATATTATGATACTATCGCGATCGTTTGAAAGGCAAAGGAGCTGTGAAAAACTATCGATCTACGAGGGTATCGAGTCCATAACCATCATTTGGAGGGCATGTGTAGATTGTAATATCTTAATAATAACAATACTCTCAAAAAACTGTGAACATCTCACCGTAAAAAAAAGGCATTCTACATGTACGTAAAGCGCTTATATACCTCATCATCTTTAGGCAGATTTTTATCAAACACATCCAAGCTAGGAACTGGTAGAAAGCTTCCGTATAAAGCAAGTTCAAGGTCACCATCCTGTCGGCATATCGGCTTGTGAACTGTCACCTGAAATGAAATTGTGTATAAAATATCAGTTATGAGACATTCTATTTACATGGTTGCAAAAAAAAAAACGACTTACAATTCCTCGAAAGTGAATGAAAACGGGTTATTAATTTGAACTCATTCCATAATTTCAATCTCGACTTGCCATTGAAGTTATTACATATGTGTATCAATGTGTTTTGTATGGTATCTCATTCCCCTGGTATCAGGTAATAGGACGTCCACGTCTACAGACTTTTGTATTATACCCACCAGTTTTGTACCGTCCTGGAACGTTCCCTCCACCTGTACATCTCCAATCATACCAGCCACACCCGGTAGCACCTGCCTGTAACCTAAATACATATCCTTTTTGCCCTCAAAGTAACTCAATTTATACCAATATGTGACATATATAAAAGGTTCCCATTGATCGATAAGACCTATCATATTAATGTTGTTGTTCAAAAATAAAGACAAACTTTGTTTCTTGAAAATTGACAATTAAGCTTTGAAATTCTTTTTTATCACCTCATTTCTTTTCATACAATATTTGGCAAGGAATTGACGTATGCTACAGACTTTGTATCAGTTGTTTTAATACGGTTAACTGGAAACCCGTGACCTGTTTGTAAAAAATAAATTTGAATGCTAGTGACATGATTTGTTAAGAAAGGAAAACATGCTTTAGTGTCTGACCAACTAGTTCATGATTTACGTCGTTATAGTATGCTATTGAATGACACTATATCTCTATAACAATAGTTTCCGTGTTCACCTTGTCTCGTGCTTAGTGACCCGTTGGTTCGTGTTATTAAACGAAAAATCGGTACCCCCAAAGACCTTCAAAAGTCAACAACTTACCTAGAAGCTGGCGACCCCTGGACATAAGGTCAGATACATTGTAGCCATCTCGGATCATCTCCTGGACCTAAAATGTGACGAGTGGGGGGATAAGGGCAAATATGGGATTAAAATTAAAAATAAATATAAGATGTAGCATCCAATCAACAGGGCAAGTAAGAAATCAAAAATAATATTAAAAGATGACCTTAGATTTATTATCATGTTAACAAAGCTATTAAAAAGAAGATCCCAGATAGATAACAGCGGTCATCATAGAATTATCAATATATCATCCATTCATCCATATAAGGATATTCCTGTTTCTCCCTTCTTTCCATCTTCCTTTAAAATATTTTTAAAATACACAAATAACTGCAAATAAAGTCTGCATAGAAACAACACACTTCAATATTGACAAAGTCAATATGTCAACTATCCGCCACATACGGTTTTGTTACAAATATGATGGGCATTGATTCGCAATTTTGTTATATACTGACAAGGATAGAAAACAAAGTCTCTTCAAGTGATAGCCACCTTACACATTAAGGTATGCACAGTCAAACTTAAATCTAGGACAAAACTAGCATCGTATTCTCACAATATATACATGTATAGGATAATAAATACATGGTCGCCAGTAATGTATACGTGCTCAAACATTGTCTATTGTTAGTATGTTTCTGCTTTCTACCGTTAACTTACACATTTAATTTGTAACATCAGAGTTTTTTCTCGTTCACCTTTAAAGTCATAACACTGTGTTTAAAGAGGTTGTGCTGACAACAATAATCAGTCTCACAAATGTAATGCACACAATACATGGTGACTGTGGGGAATTGTTATAACTCATACCTTCACCACATCCTTCACGATTTCCACAGGTATATCACACTACAAACACGTGAACCGCACTGGATAGAAACGCAGACGAAATACATTGTCACAAATACAAATTTATTCCATCATGCGGAAAAAAAAATGTACACAAAGTAAATTTTGAATGCGGTTAATTTTAGCACAATTTGCGAATAACAAATCCAATTTTCAAAACACAAAATAGTGCAACATAGTTTTGATCACTCCAGTCATTTTAGATATCTTGTATGATTATTCGTTCATACGTTCATAAACGATAAAACAAAAAGTAACTTTTACCTGTGACGCTATAAGAGCTACAGCCTCTGGATGGTTTAGTCTTACCCCCCGGGCAAGGCGCCTCTGGGCCAGGGATCCAACCTGGAATACTAAAAGGCTCTCCCGTTCGCGAGGGGTTAGCTTCATTCTGGTAAGGTGTCGGAATCAATACGAAGAAGAATTTAAAGCTGCAAAATAACAACATTGAATATAAGGTCTTTGTGAATAGTATATCAACGTTTACCTGGTACTAATATCATACAAATCATCTATGTTTCTAAAAATCGTAACTCATCTCCATCATAATATTTTGTCATCTTGAAATATATTACTGTAACGGATTATGCAATGACAAAAGTAATGTCCATGTGTTGCTTGGTGTCGAGTTGTCAATCTTTTTAGAGCTATATAAGCCCTGATAACCGGCGGTTTAGTATTCTCACTGCTGGGAAGTGGTCCCCCAGTTTTACTGAACTTTGAATACGCAATTACCTTTCATAAACGCAATTATAAGAAAATGCGCTATCGAGAGTATTCCGATGTTTAACGCGAACAAATCAAATGTTAACATTGCATAAGTTGGGATGAACTGCCGGTTATGACGTCATCAAGATGGCAGCCATCTCGAATTTCACTAAAAAGTGAGAAATATTCATAAAATTGATGGGTTTTTTCAACTTTAGTAAATTTGACCCCCTTCCCTGGGGAAAATCTGAGATCCCAGGGCCATAGAATTCACAATTCTTGTAAAGGTCCTTAAAACCTTTCAATATATGAAGAGTATCTGGTTACATCAAATCTATGAATACAGAAGAAGGTTTTTTTCTTTTAAATGGTCTTTTGATCCCTTTTAGCCCCGTCCCTCTTGCCCCTGGGCATCGGCCAGAACCAATATGAATATGACGTTAAAAAGCTATCTCAGGCAAATAATTCCAATCCAGTTTGACTAACTTATTGAAAACTAAGCAAAAAAATGTTCATAAATGCGTTTTTCTATATAAACTATAGTAAACTTGACCACCTCCGCAGGGGGAAACTTGAGACGCCAGGGTCATCTAATTCACATTTTTTGTAAAGAACCTTAAGACCTTTCCATCTATGAAGAATATTATATTCTACCAGTTCCAGGAATTCCAGAAGAAGATTTTTTAAGTTTCAGCCTATTTGACCCCTTTTGACACCGCCCTTAGGGCCCCTGGGGGTCATTCATAAAAAAATTGTTAATATAATTCAATGGCCATTTCATAGGGATATATCTGACAACATTTGATTAATTTCCTATTATAAATGACCAAGTAATGCTCAAAAAATGGGTTTTTCCTATGTAAACTATAGTGAACTTAACCCCCTCCCCTGGGTGAAACCTGAGACTCCAGGGTCATATAATTCACAATTTTTGTAGAGGGTCTTGAGATCTTTCTATCCATGAAAAGTATTTGATTCTACACATCTGTGAGTGGAGAAGAAGATTTTTTAAATTTTAGTCAATTTTACCCTTTTCGGTCCCTCCCACAACCACGTGAGGTTGGGGGTCATATAATTCACAATTTTAATTGGCCTTATGCCTTAAAAGGTTTGTATAAAATTTCGTTGAAACTGCTTCAGCAGTTTTGGAGCAGAAGTCGAAAAATGTAAATTATTTATGGACGACGCACGACGACGGACAAAGGGCGATCAGAATAGGTCACTTGAGATTTATTCTCAGGTGACCTAAAAATGATTTCAAAGTGTTTTCTTATTCGCAAATAACTTCATTTAAATTTAAAATCTAAATAACTATGTCCCTCACCAAATATCTACACTGAATTCACATTAAAATACCAAACACTATAGTCAGGGCTGAAGAACTAAAAGGTATTCTTAAAATTATCTGTATATGCGTTTCTATATCTGGCACGTCAAGTATATTAAAGTGGCTCCAAGGACGTATATGAGAAGGATAAGTCACACTGGGTTTTTGGGGAGTACAACGTAGGAGCTTCCGTGTTTGTGCAATGACCGTGACGTTGGGCGGCGAGCGTTTTCCTTTGATATCCGCCGGCGCAGCCTTTGATGTAGCTTGCGGGTGCGAGGGTTACCGTCTCACTTTCTGAAGCGGGGCCGTAATTTCATGAGCTGTCGAATTTTTTAACGAAAATTTAAGACATATCTTCTAAATCTTACGTCCTTAAAGCAAGTAATAAACGTTGTGAAAATTAATAAACTTTACATTGGTGTTTCGTTTGACTTGATAAGACAAGTATTTGTTGAGAAAAACGGTTTTTATTCCCGGTTCATAGGCGTCTCGCGTGGTGTTTAGTAGTGTAAAGAGACAGTCACGAATCCTTCTCACTTATAAATCCTTGGTGGCTCTAATAAAAGATGTGCGATGACGGGCTGGATTGAAATGATAGGTAAGAGATTTACATAACCCTGTCAGTGTCCCTACGATTTTTAAGATAGTGGTAGTCACGTAAATGAATTAGCAGTAGGGATGTTATAGAAATTAAAGATATGCATCACGATCACATAGGCCTATAAGATTATTAGAACAGGAACCTTTCACAGGTGGATATAAAGGATACGAATATTTTACCCGGGGTCCACAAAATGATGTAAAACTCAAAGCTTGTCAAATATGAAAAAGTATTTTTCTCTCATGCCTCGACGTCGTTACATTTTTACGATTATGATAGGCCGCCATTTAAGAAACAATTTCGAAGAAAACCGCAACTGCAAGTCAATGAAAATTGTGTATTTCAACGCAGATCCCGTTTTTGCATCCTTTGTAGTAAAAGCAGCATAGTTTCTTAAACTAATGTTAAAATTCATCGAGAAAATAGTAATTTTATTGACGCAGTGACGTCACAAAGTTTTCTTTCATACCCAACAAAATTACTTTTTCTCGAAAAATGTTAACATTTACTCCAGAAATTAAGTAGGGTTTACTATAAAAGATGCAAACAACATGATTTGCGTTGAAAGTATTACGTAATTTTCATGTATGCAGAATTGACTTGCAGTTGCTGTGTTCTTCAAACCCAAATCAAAATGACGGGCTATCATTGTTGTAAAACTGCAATAAAACAAAATGCTGTAAACCCCTCGGCAAGCGTCGGATTTACAAAACATTTTGTTACCCGCGGGTAGAATAACCCTATTCTTCATATCGACATATGAATGCATGGGTAGCAATGTACAGCCTCAGGCGACATGAGTGTATTGTATTCATGGGATAAGTCAGTATTACACCAGTAGGTATGAGAGAAATGAAGCTTTTCGTACATCATTTCGATAAATATTATCAAAATAGAAGATAAAAATGAAATACTACATAAAATGTTTCTGTTCTGATATCAGTATGGTGTAATTACAAATGGATGCGTTTTTAAACTAACAGAGAAATTAATTGTTTCTTCATTCACGAAACGAAACAATCTTGGGCGCTAGGAAAAATATCGCAGAAAATTAAATGAAAAGTTGAATTTTTAATTGCAACTATTTTGTTTATAAGCTGTAATAAGTATGTCCTATCAGTTTAATACTATATATAAGACCATATACAAAACAAATACCAACGGTTTTAAGCAATGTTTACCAACCTTTCTTAATCGATCAAAATTGTTTTTCAACATCACAAAGGTAAGTTTGTTTTTACCTCTAAGTGCGTACCATTAACATCGAGTTCGACATTTATGTTTCTAATTTAGACACCGCCAATATTTGCTCCTAATAATGTTGATATTTTTTCCAAGAAAACAAAATAACTGTAAAATACAGTAATACTTCTATGTATTTCGACATTTATGTAACCCATTTTATATTGTCAAGCATTTTTATGAGAAACGCTTTTGATATATAAGGTATATAATCAGTCAGTAAATTACTATAACAAACATTTAATGATTAACTTGTAATAGTTTGTCAATATAACATGTTTAAGTTTAAATGTCGTGCACATGGTCGGTAGTATATCGTTAGTCCACTAGATACATTCTATAGGACTGACCCAACTATAAACACCTACACTAATATTGACCTAGACTATACTATCTCTCTTTATTATTCCTTGTCAAGCGATCTCTATCTATAACACGCTTTCACATCACTGTCCGTATTGTGTTGGTAGTTGTTTTTATATTAGTATCCACGAATAAACACAAATATATCTTCTTAACTCACTTATCCCTGAGTTTCCATAATGGACTATTCCAGTTAACGAAGAAAATGAGTTCAAATGTGTATATAGGGATGACTAAGTAATCCTATCATAAGTAGCATACACGCTGAATTCGCTGCAAGCTATCAGACAGGCTATCTCAAGGTCATAATTCGGCCACAATATTTATACAGGTGAAACATTTACCTGGACATCTCTGAAAGAAACTTGTCATACGACATAAAGAAAAGGCCTCACCAAATCGGGTTATTTGCAGGGCAAAGTGTATTCAATTTTGCTTGACTCGTATCAACTGCTTAGTTGAATTAAGTTCTGTTTGAGTATATTAAGTTTTTAATCTAAATAAATGTATACAGGTAGTGGAAAAAAATGTATCCATTGAAAAATTGCAAGCATAACTATGAGATCTTCTAAGACTGCATTCTGCATATACTGGAGTAATCTCTACTTTACAAAACACACTGATAATGCAAGAGTTTCACATGTGGTCCCAGTATTATAGAGAAATAAGCAGTTAAAGAAGCCCAAAAACGCTATAAAAAGCGATGAAATTATACATTCAGGTCAAGTAAATTTCAATAAAGTGTTCGCCATATAGATCAAAGAGTTTGCAAGTAATTGAGGCAAAGTTCTCGTCAGTGATTTAGGTAGAAAATTCGTCAGTGATACAATAAAAGTGTTACATTGATGTCCAGTGTTGGTCATAATAGTGTCTGGTAATACGTTTGCCGTACAGTTTTATGATAAAGTATTCGCTCAAATAGTTTCATATAAATATGTCACCAAGTGGGTTTGTAGTTACTTAAAAGCACATGTAACACATTATGGAAAGTGTTCGAACGATATCAGGTCAAATGTTCACACAGTGTTTGTTTGTTTGTTTGTTTGATTTATTTACGTCCTATTAACAGCTATGGTCATGTAAGGACGGCCTCCCATGTATGCGGTGTGTTGCGTGTATGTTGTGCGAGGTGAGTGTACTGGGAGACTGCGGTATGTTCGTGTTGTGTCTTCTTGTATAGTGGAACTGTTGCCCTTTTTATAGTGCTATATCACTGAAGCATGCCGCCGAAGACACCAACCAACACACCCCACCCGGTCACATTATACTGACAACGGGCGAACCAGTCGTCCCACTCCCTGTATGCTGAACGCTAAGCAGGAGCAGAAACTACCACTTTTATAGACTTTGGTGTGTCTCGGCCAGGGGACAGAACCCAGAGCCTTCCTCACAGGGGCGAACGCTCAACTCAAGGCAAAAAGTGAGGCGGTGCCAAGGAAGGCATTAGGAAAGATGAAGTCAGTTAGGAAGAAGAGAAAAGATAAGATCCTAAATTTAGTCGCCTTTTACGATCATGCAATAGGGGCAGCAGTTACAATTCTAACGCCCTACCTGCAGGGCCAGTGTAAAGTCTTGTTAAAAACAGTATCAAGTCAAATTTTCACACAGTATTAGGTCAATTGTTCACACAGTATCAGGTCAAATGTTCACGTAGTATCAGGTAAATTATTCACACAGTATCAGGTCAAATGTTACACAGTATCAGGTCAAATATTCACATAGTATCAGGTCAAATATTCACACAGTATCAGGTCAAATGTTCACGCAGTACCAGGTCAAATGTTCACATAGTATCAGGTCAATAAATTACACAGTATCAGGTCAAAAGGTCACACAGATCAAATGTTCACACAGTATCGGGTCAAATGTTCACACAGTAACAGGTCAAATGTTCACACAGTATCAGGTCAAAATCAAATGTTCACATTTTATCAGGTCGAATGTTCACACAGTGGCATGTCAAATGTTCACGCAGTATCAGGTCAAATGTTCACACGTATTAGGTCAAATGTTCACACAGTATCAGGTCAAATGTTCACATAATATTAGGTCAAATGTTCACACTGTATCAGATCAAATGTTCAAACAGAATTAGGTCAAATATTCGCAGTTTCAGGTCAAATGCTCACACAGTAACAAGTCACATGTTCAAACAGTATAAGGTCAAATGTTCATACAGTAACAGGTCAAATGTTCACACAGTATCAGGTCAAAATCAAATGTTCACATTTTATCAGGCCAAATGTTCACACAGTGGCATGTCAATTGTTCACACAGTATCAGGTCAAATGTTCACACAGTATCAGGTCAAATGTTCACACAATAACAGTTCAAATGTTCACACTGTATCAGATCAAATGTTCAAACAGAATTAGGTCAAATATTCGCAGTATCAGGTCAAATGCTCACACAGTAACAAGTCACATGTTCACACAGTATCAGGTCAAATATTCACACGTATTAGGTCAAATGTTCACACAGTATCAGGTCAAACGCTCACACAGTATAATAGTTCAAATGTTCGCACAGTAACAGGTCAAATGTTCATACAGTATCAGGTCAAATGTTCACACAGTAATAGGTCAAATGCTCACACAGTATATTAGTTCAAATGTTCGCACAGTGACAGGTCAAATGTTCATACAGTATCAGGTCAAATGTTCACACAGTAATAGGTCAAATGCTCACACAGTATATTAGTTCAAATGTTCGCACAGTAACAGGTCAAATGTTCATACAGTATCAGGTCAAATGTTCACACAGTAATAGGTCAAATGCTCACACAGTATATTAGATCAAATGTTCGCACAGTATATTAGATCAAATGTTCGCACAGTAACAGGTCAAATGTTCACACAGTAACTGGTCAAATGTTCACACAGTATCAGGTCAAAGGTTCACACAGTATCAGGTCAAATGTTCATACGGTATCAGGTCAATTATGCATGCAGTATTAAGTCAAATGTCACACAGTATTAAATAGATTCATAAGGACGAATAAACATGTCTAACTCGTCAGTGATTTAGGCAGAAAATTCTTCAGTCATTCAATAAAAATTTCACATTTACATTGATGCCCAGTGTTGGTCCTATAGTGTCTAGTAAAACGTTTGCCGTACAATTTTATGATAAAGTATTCGCTCGAATACTTTCTTATAAATATTCCACCAAGTGGGTTTGTAGTTACTTAAAAGCACATGTAATATATTATGGAAAGTGTGCGAACGATATCAGGTCAAATGTTCGTACAGTATCAGGTCAAATGTTTACACAGTGTAAAGTTGAATGTTCAAACAATATCAAGTCAAATGTTCACAGAATAAGGTAAAATGTTCAGGTCAAATTTTCACACAGTATAAGGTAAAATGTTCTGAAACTTGACTACTAAAATCGGCCGACACGTGACTAATAAGGTCAGCTGACACTTCACTAATAAAGTCGGCTGGCACCTCACTACTAAAGTCGGCTGACACCTCATTACTAAAGACGCTGACACCTCACTAAATAGTCGGATGATACTTCACTACTAAGGTCGGCTGACACCTCACTAATAAAGTCGGCTGACACTTCACTACTAAAGTCGGCTGACACTTTACTACTAAAGTCGGCTGACACTTTACTACTAAAGTCGTCTGACACCTCACTACTAAAGTCGTCTGACACCTCACTAATAAAGTCGGCTGACACTTCACTACTAAGGTCGGATGACACTTCACTACTAACGTCGGCTGACACTTTACTACTAAAGTCGTCTGACACCTCACTAATAAAGTCGTCTGACACCTCACTACTAAAGTCGGCTGACACCTCACTACTGAAGTCGGTTGACACTACACTACTAAAGTCGGCTGACATCTCACTACTTACGTCGGCCGACACCTCAATACTATAGTCGGATGACACTTCACTGTCATCCTCGATACTCAGGGTTTCCACTCAGTTACGATCTCATTGCCCAATCTCATTGTATAAACAATTACGCAATAGAATATGTTCTTTGTATATACAATTACATAATAAAAATGTTTAAATCAAAATTTCATTGTAAAGCTGGAGGCAACAGAACAGGTAATTTAGTCCTATAATGTACATTTAAAGAACCGTTTAACAGTACACTGTGGTTGACTGTGTGGCTTTGAAGTTGTGAGTTACTCTCTGTGTAGTTTTCAAATGTAATGTTTACTGTGCTGTGATTGGTTCAGAATTTTTCCTCTGAGATGCCGTCAGTTTTAGTATGAGCTATTCCAGGGGTGAAGAAATCGTGAGTCATCGGAACCCTGGAGTATCGAGGATGCTTCACTACTGAAGCTGGCTGAAACTTTTATAAATCGTAATTTCGATGATAATGCCATTACAAAATTAGATAACTTCGACAATCTAACGACTAATATCCATCAGTTAATATCTCCAACAACGGCCATGGGCCCTATATCCCTGACCTTCATTCAGTTCAAATACTCAATAATAATTGCATGGATTACGTTTGATAGCATATAACTTTAGTCAGCTTAAATATTCACGATTCCAGTCTGTAAGAATTATTACTTCTGTACTAAAATATAAAGTAAATTCAAACCTGAATAAATGTCGAACTATCTAGATTGAAAAATGGTCTGTGTCTTGTTTCAGTACTACCAGTACTTTGATATATCTCTCTGGTGTTATATGCCAGTGTCCCTCGATAATGTTTAAATATGTGTGCACGGTGTGACATGTTAAAATCTGTACTCTGCATGCTGTAGAGATTCTGAAATAAAACAACATCGTGTTAAAACATTCTTAATATTAAAACGGGCGCAGACTTACCCCGAGTAAACGTATCGCTGAACTAATGCAATTCATAAGACATCGAAGCTAAGTAAGTGTGATATCGGTGTCAACTGAAAATTAACCCAATTATGAAAAAGTCCCCTTAATTCAGTCTCTTCGCTAAATTTCTCTTCAAAAATCGTTTATACAAACTGTCACCCGCTGGCCTAATGGTTAAGGTGTCCGACATTCTACAAACTGTCACCCGCTTACCTAATGGTTAAGGTGTCCGACATTCTACAAACTGTAACCCCTGGCCTAATGGTTAAGATGTAGACCCGATATTCTACAAAATGCCTCTGAACTAACGGTTAAGGTACAGATCGTAAGTGATCGGAACCCCTGGATTATCGAGGTTGACTTTATTGAGATAGTACTTAAGAAAGGAAAAGAGTATACAAAATCAAAAAAATACTACAGCCTCGCTAAACACAAAGACATCCATACACGCATAAGTTAATAACACATTACTACACATTGCCCTGAAAGACCTTATTTCACTGTTAATAGGACGTTGAGCTTATTAAACCAAACCACATCTTTATTAACTTAACTCTAATAAAACCCCGACCGATTCCATATTTCCTCGCCTGGGGAACACCGGATAATATTTACCCTAGGTTAAATCTGACCCTGCACACAAAACAGTCACTCGATCTCAACAGAAGTACACGCAGGTAAGTAACACGCTTTCAACGATAGGTAGCACACGTAAAACAATGTTATTGCACGATTGTCATACATTGACATCGAATGAGCTTCAAAACAGTTCAACATATTGTTAATTACATTTAAGATAACGCGTCATTATAGAATGGGCTATGCATGTATGTGTATACTAGAATTGTAAACAAGCACACATGTGGCAAGTGTCTTTACTGTTAAAGGGGCGCGAGCTTGGCTAGATACTGTATGTTAAAGGAGCAGGTGTAACCAGGATCGAGGATGATGAACAATACATGTACACTATAAAGTAATTTACAATCTCGGTCATTAAAGTTTTAAGTAACGTTCCGATGACCGATATGATCATGAACGATCTTAAATATATAAAAATGCGTACGAGAAGAAAACCAAATCACTCTATCAATTGAAGTGTATAAATATGTAACAATAAAAAGGGTTTTCAACATTAACTAAATAATTACTGTAATGGTCGATAACGGGGATATATTATTTCTTTTATAGAGTTGGAATGATGGAGACTGATGCATCTAGTGAAAATTGTAACTTTATTAAAGGTAAGAGTGATCTTACTTCTAAGGAGGATTACAAAATTGCACTGTCTATGATAAAAATAACACTGAACTCTTAAACTTATCTTTTGTGGTGGTTTCGCTTAGTGAAAAGACAACGAATTATTTTCCTGTTCCTTTGATAATGGCAATGGCTCTTGAAAGTCATTGATAAATATTTACAGTTTGCACTGACATGGACTCAATAAGCATGCATTCTAGTATTATCATTATCAGTGTATAATTAATTTTCTCTTTGTTTCTGACTTTCTGATTGGCCTATTCATTTTTTTTCATTCCATGATGGGAAAAAAACGAGAATGGCGCGGAAACCCGACGTTATCATGACGTCACAATAGAAACATTGACGTTGCGTATTGATTTGGAAAAAAGAATCCCTTGGAAAAAATCATTGGAATCGTACGTGTTAACATATTTCATTTTATAAAGTAGTCTGGACAAATTAATTATAAACATTGAAGTCACTATTTTTCAAATTTCATCGGGGTATGAAATAAATTTTGTTTGCAAACTTTTGTGAGAATCCGCTACGCGGAGTAGCGGATTCTCACAGTTTGCAAACGAAATTTCTTTCATACCCCGATGAAATTAAAAAATAGTGACTTCAATGCTAAATAATGATAGCACAACATGCGCGGCGATTATATTGTTACGGGAATAGTCATGACGTAGCAACGTGGGGTCATGACCTCAGTTTTGGTGGGAACATATGAATGACTCGATTCCAATTAGCTGTTCAATCGAATTCGTTGACGATGACGGGAGAAAAAAAATGGGTATTTTAATAAAAAAAATGCAACTGCCGCGAGAATAAATAGTATTTATTTACGTGAAAAACTGTAAATATAAAGAATATATTTTTATTTTGTTGAGGTTATGAGGGTATAATAGTATAATATGCTTTATAAAATGTTGCGTCAGAATATCACCAACGAACTTCAATGCTGTCCTTGTAACGGATGCTGTAGCAGATTTAGGAATACTTTTGTTGATGACAAAACTTCTTTTCCGTAGGCGTTGACATGATTTGATATAAATACTTTTCAATACGTTAATGTAGGAAATATGAGGCAATATTAACATGACATCCTCTATCTATATGATTTTGTACATTTTATGCAGGTAAGTCCTTCTGAGTTGTTTACATCTGTAAGATATAGCATCAAATAGTTTTCATAGTAATGATTTTGCTCTCCAAATGTTCTTTATTTATTTTTATTTTTTCATGTATAAGCCGGACCGATAGTTTCCGGTTCCGAGGCAAATGGCGGACACAGTCATGGCAACGAGCACGGACACACCCACGAAATCATGGACGGGCCCGGAAAGTTTACGGAACGAGACGTGCCTCTCACGCGCACAGATTGGAAGGAGGTCAGTAAACATTATCATACGAAGATTAGTTTGTCATCATTCCTACAAACCTAACCTCGGTTGATTGATTTTGTTTTCACGCTTTATGATATAAACAGAAGCTGGACAGGTCATTAATCTACGGATGGCCTCCACTGTGACGTGTTCCGTGCGTATAGTGTGTGTGTTTTTGGAGATTGCTGCCGACACTGTAACGTTTCTACTGACATTAACTGAGCGCTCGTCCTTTTAATAAAGTTCTGCTTGGTTCTTTGGACGAGACACATCATAGTTTATAAAGTGATTGTTTCTAGTCCTAAAGCAATCAGCATGATGGAAGTGGGATAACAGGCCCCAGCTTCCCAAACTTATAACTAAACTAAACTACGGCAAAAACCAATTAAAACAGCTTTAAAAGTAAGACCAAATAGAACGCCATTTAAAGTACGGCAAAGTTTAAAAAAACGGCCTAAAAAGTAAGGCATATGTAACTTAAGGATGTACTCTTCTGAGAAGTCAAATTTTAGCCAATTTTAGCCCTTTATAAAAAAAGTTCTGGTATTAAACTTTTGTTAATATTTTGCACATCAACAGGGAAAGGGTTGTTCTTTCTAAATCAGGCAAAAAAATGGGGGGTCCGTGTGCTTACTTTTTTGCCCCATTTGAATATTTGTTATTTTTCAGTATTTTCGAGTAAAAAATAATTGTGCTCAAATTACCATTAAATGTAAAAATAAAGAGACAAAGTGTATCATATCACACATTAATGTTCAATATTTTAATTACCACGAACCCAGTAAAGATTTACAGCAAAAATTACCTCGATACAGCTAAAAAATACTGGCGCAGTGATGATTTAAATAACAACTTCAGTAAAAAATGGTAAAACTGTGGATCTACTCAAAGCGAAAAAAGACACAATTTCAAAATGGCCGCCAAATGGGCCATTTCTTAAAATCCCCATATAAAAAAAATCTACCAAAGCTAGAAATGTGATTTTTTGACAAAATTTGCAACTGGTAACTTCCTACAGATATTGATAGATTTTATTTGAAAATCTCATAACTTCTTTGATCTATGTCGAAACGAGACTTCAACGGGACTGAAACCTCAGAAGAATACAACCTTAAGATAGCATAACTGTGTCATATTGTGTTCCTGTATCTAGACACGTTTACCGACATTTGATTTTGCACAGTCCAATGACGCCATTCATAGTTCGTAGGATACTGTACACCATTCTGACATAATCTGATATACTGTATTATTCTATAGACACTAGGTCAGTGGATGATTTCCGCATGATGTCAACGTGAGACATTCTTCTTAGCATTTTCTGTACATGCTCCGACCACGGGCATTTGCATCTACATGAAAAATAATCACAGCATGTGATGGTAATAATAGATATAGAGAATACACGTTTAGTATCTTACAATACAAGGTTTATTTTGGTGCGAGACTTAGGAAAGCCGAGATGACAAGGCTTTGCCGAGTCATCCCGGCTTTCCGTGTCGAGCACCAAAATAAACCTTGTATTATAAGATACTAACCGTGTATTCTGTTTATCCTGCAACTATTTTGGCATTCAAAACGAAAGCAAATTGACAGTTATTTACTTGGTTTTGTTCGAAGCGAGACGCTTCCTTGATGCGGAGGTAAAGATTCATTCAGTAAACCGAATGAGAGTGTACTCCTTTTTACTGCCGTGGGAAATAAATAAGCGCATTCACAAACAGTATCCGTAATATTATTCAGTGTGATATATCACTGAAACAAAATGAAAATACTCAAAAAACAATAAATACCCATTAAAGAGTTACTTTACAGTACATACCTTTGCCATGAGCCAAGGAAAAGACGACACCGCCATACGAGATTTTCGATAGCGTAAAAATGACGTAATTCCGGTGAATGTTACGTCACGTTTTAGCGGGACTGAATGACGTTTCATTCACCGGAAGGTTCAAGTTCTGGGTCAAGTTAGAAAAAGTTCCGTCAGATATGGAACAAATTCACGTGATCGCATTGACGGATAAAGCATTTCGTATTGACGGATAAAGCACAAGTTTATCCGGCAGTAGTTATCGGTCAGTATGTGGGACAGTTGCAGGATAAAAGAGAATATTACCAAGACATCTATTATAATTATCAAAATAAAAATGCATGGGACTAGGCTCCGAATAACATCATAGGACTTGGTAAGTTTACCTAGTCCTAAACAATCAGCATGAAGGAAGTGGGATAACAGGCCCCGGCTTCCCACACTTATAACTAAACTTCTTAACTCCTATGGGGAATTTTGAATCGATAAATGCCACTCAGACATAAATAGTTGATTTCGTGGGTTTTGCATCGTTTTGGTCATATACACGAAAATTTGGTCATTGTGCTTACATTTTTACCTCATTTAAACATGTTATTTCTCAATATTTTATAGTAAAGAATGTGCTGAAATTAACCTAAAGCTTAAACGAAATAAAGTGATAAAAAGTATATCATTTCACTTATTAATGCTTAACATTTAAAATTCAATAGCCATAGTAAGGATTTACAGAGATACACCTAAGAATGCTGTAGCGCTGATGAGTTCAGTAGAAGTCATTGAAAGAAATGGTGAAATTTTAGCTGTACTTAAAGCGAAGAAACATGCTTTCAAAGTGGTCGTCAAATGGGTCGTTTCTTAAAATCCCTTTATGAAAACATTACAAACAATAGAAATTTAATTTTTGAACTTTTGCAAATGTAAAATTGCTGCAAAAAAACGAAGGCAAAGACCATTAAAAACAGCCTTAAAACCAAGGCAAAGACCAAATTAAATCGCCTAAAAACCAAGGCAAAGACCATATAAAACAGCCTTAAAACCAAGGCAAAGACCATATAAAACAGCCTTAAAACCAAGGCTAAGGGCAAAGACCATATAAAACAGCCTTAAAACCAAGGAAAAGACCAAATTAAATCGCCTAAAAACCAAGGCAAAGACCAAATCAAACAGCCTTAAAACTAAGGCAAAGACCATATTAAACAGCCTTAAAACCAGGACAAAGGCCAAATAAAACAGCCTTAAAACTAAGGCAAAGACCATATTAAACAGCCTTAAAACCAGGACAAAGGCCAAATAAAACAGCCTTAAAATCAAGACAAAGACCATATAGAACAGCCTAAAAACCAAGGCAAATACCAAATGAAATTGCCTAAAGAGTACGGCAAAAACCAATTAAAACAGCTTTAAAAGTAAGACAAAGACCAAATAGAACGCCATTTAAAGTACGGCAAAGTTTAAAAAAAACGGCCGAAAAAGTAAGGCATATGTAACTAAAGTTAGCATGACTGTGTCATATTGTGTTCCTGTATCTAGACACGTTTACCGACATTTGATTTTGCACAGTCCAATGATCCCATTCATAATTCGTAGGATACACCATTCTGAAGTAATCTGATATACTGTATTATTCTATAGAAACTAGGTCAGTGGATGATTTCCGCATGATGTCCACTTGAGACATTCATCTTAACATTTTCTCTACATGCTCCGACCACGGGCATTTGCATCTACGTAAAAAATAATTTCACAGCATGTGTTGGTAATAATAGATCAGAGAATATAAGACATCTATTATAACTATCAAAATAAAAATGCGTGGGACTGCTCCGAATACCATCATTTTCTGTTCATAATACAAACAATATTTAGGTCCAAAAGCTCCGACTCACAGTATACAGTTGTTGACTGGAATTGAAGGCAACAGATGACTTGTTGGACCTGAAGACAAATTGTTGCCCGAGACCGAATACCAACGGCAACAGTTTGTTTGAGAGTCCAACAAATCATATGTTGTCTTGTCTGAAAACCCAGTCGACAACTGTTTTGTTATACCCATTGATTCAAAACAATGCATTGACGTCACGAATTATAGGTGTGACGTCACTCTGGTCCAACAGCACATTGTAACAGTCGATTTTAACAGTTCTTGGGACCGCTCGACGGAACAGTTAATTTATTGGCATTTTTGTCAATAAATTTTATTTAGAAACTATTTTATAGGGGTATAACAATATTTTCTGTATATAACACATTCAAAATATTTATGTACAAAACGCACCGACTAACAGCATTATTATATGTAAAAACGCTCCTCTCTCCTCCCTACCTGTATCTTTAGGTGTCATTAAAAATCCCGTCGTCACTAACGATGTAATCAAAACTGTATTTATTTCTATAGAGAGCCTTTACTGTTGGTATAGGAGGTCCCGTAGGATCAGGCAAGACCGCTCTAGTTCTGGCACTCTGTAAACACCTTCGGGAAACTCACAACATCTGCGTGGTAACCAACGACATTTTCACAAGGTAAGTTCACTTCATTTTATGATTTTATATTTGTAACTGTTTTTGGGTTTCAGTTTGCATGCATTTTCTTTAAAATCTTGTCAGAGTTAAAACAAGTTAAACGTGCCTCACTTGAAAACAATTTTGTCAATACCATACGTATGTTTGATAGTTCTTAATAAAGCTAGAATTCACAGAAAGGGAAAATAATCGAACTTTCTTGAATCTTAAAATATTGAACATTTAAACAAGACATGAGTAATTATTATGATATGCAAATGTTGATATGTTTTAATACAGAGAGGATTGGGAATTCCTAGTTCGAAACAAAGCTCTCCCCGAAGAGCGCATGAGCGCAGTGGAGACCGGAGGCTGCCCACATGCCGCTATTAGAGAGGTGCGTTCTGTGGAAGATGGTAGAAATACCAATAAAACAGGATCCATCATGTGTAATTAATGATTTTTAAATATCGCCTTTCACCTTAAAGGGACAATTCATTCTACGAGAACATTAAAATTTGTATATATATCGGAAAACACCCAGTTCTAATGGAAATTAGATCAGTCGGTTTTACTGTGATATGTCAGAAAATCCCAAGGTGGTGAAATGCGTGTGAATTGTTCAAACTCACTCGCTGTCGGCCATTACACATTGTGGTCGAATATCTTGTATGCCGAACCCAGTCCCTTGCTCGTAGAGTAATGCTACTTTTGTCTAGAACTGCTCAAATCGCTCTGACTGAAGTGTGTTTACCTTATTAGGTGAATTGTCTTGCCTAAAAAATCATTATATCACCTTCACAGTGGTTATGTAGTTCATTTGTTTAACGTGCATGACTTTGGCTCGGATATTGGTACAGCATACATATTGTACCTGCTTAATCGTATTGATCAACGATTTGTAATTACAACGGTATCAATTAAAATACTAAACAATGACGTGGAATTTGTCAATATCTTATGTTATATGTTTCATAAGAAATGTAGAACAATACATTTATGTCATATTTTGCTTCTTTGTTATGTAAAAGAATTAGCCTGAGTGAATTGTCCCTTTAATAATAGAATATTTCTCTAATACCCATTGTATGCGTTTATAAAGTAACTTCTGATAAAGTGAAGTAATGACGGTGATTAACTTATTCAGATGATTACAATAGTTAGTTTTAAGGTTTGAGATTATTCTGATGGGGACGCCATTTGTCAAGTCATTCAATCCTTGCTTTTTTTCGGTCTATTTAAATGTTATTCATTGAAGCTTTTCGTTTAAATGTAAGGAATGAAGCCACAAAAACATGTCTGATATTGCTGAAAATTCATCCAATTGTTTCACTTCTATTATAGGATTACTCATTAAATATGGAAGAAGTACGAGAACTTACAAAGAAGTTTTCTCCGAAGTTAGTTATAATAGAGTCAGGGGGAGATAATCTCGCCGCCAACTTTAGCAGAGAACTTGCCGACTATATCATCTATGTCATTGATGTGGCAGGTAAGGTGTCCCAGATGTGGTTGATAACGACACCCGGACATGTGTAATGCTATTTTTTAAAATTCATGTAACATTTCCAATTTCCTGGAAATGTCACCAATAAGGTTTTCTGAACTAAGTTAGCTAAATTTTCATCATAAAAGATTTTTGTCTTGGCCTCACTATGACTCGCTTACATTCTTAGCCATAGTTATTGCCTATAATGTTAAAAGAATTATATGAATACACTCTCATTTTGTCATCAGCATGTTTAGGTTTAGCTTCATTCTCTCCCATTTTGTCATTTGCATATTTAGCTTATTACGAATATTCGCTCCCATTTTGTCTTTAGCGTATTTAGCTTATTATGAGTATTCGCTCCCAATTTGTCTTTAGCATATTTAGCTAATTATGAATACCCTCTTTCATGTTGTCTTTAGCATGTTTAGCTAATTATGAACATTCGCTCCTATTTTGTCTTTAGTATGTTAGCTAGTCAAGTGATGTATTATAAATGGTAGTATTCGTTACATAGTTACTGTAACTGCTG